>NC_138049.1:106394873-106739097 GCF_964194185.1 Rhinolophus hipposideros | reverse complement strand
GTTCCTTACCCTGAAAGCAAACATGCTGCCGTCCCATGACCTTCACCAACCCTCATCAAAGCCAGTATCTTACCTCAAAGAGGAAGCTCAGCCTTCCCCAGTTCCCTGAGTTCACATTTATTCAGTTCTACAGGCCCACCTAGCTTTGCCCAAGAAAAGGACCAATCATTGTCCTGGAAGGGCAGAGAGGGTAGAGGGGCCAGACCCAGCGATGTGGAAAGGAAGTGCTCCCGGGTGGGGGCAGGACTTCCTGTGTGGGTTCAGAAGCCAGGCTTTTAGTCCTAATGGAGTGATTTCCCTGTCAAAGAAAAGTTGACTTTGCAAAAGGCTAGAGTCTAAAGGAAGGTGGAGCTGTCTTTTAGGCACCTCCCGCAGACCCTCTGCAGACCTACGGTCCTGAGGGCTGAGCCAGGGCCTTGGACACGTGCGGCAGGCTCAGAGTAGCTCAGAGTGTCCCGTACACACTGATTTTGGCCAGGGAAATGCTCTCTGTGTAGTAGTTCCGGCCTTTCTCATACAGGACGAAGAGCTGGGGGCCCTGGTCCTCCCCGTCCACACTGCCCTCCAGGGCGGTCAGCGACGAGTAGCCACTGGGCCCTGGCCAGAGCTGGACTGTCTCTTTCCGCCATGAGGTACCATTGCTGAAGCTCCAGCGCAGGGTCAGGTTCACTCCTGGAGACAGCAGCAGAGTTAGGAAAGGAGGCTCTCTGCCAAGGCCTTCTCTAGGCCACAGGGGCTCCCTCTCCCACCCCACAGCTGGCAGAGACTCACGGAACTCTGGATGGGCTGGGTTGGAGAAGAAGACAATGCCAGAGTTGGTGGCTACGGCTCCTGCGGCTACAACAGGGTCTATGAGCTCAGGGTCAAAGGTGACATCACGGGGCCTCAACGTATCGCAGGCATCGTAGCTGCGGAGGACGATTCGGCAGTGGCAGTGGTAGTTGTTCTGGTTCCGGGCGTTGATGACAACTGAGCCATCTGGAAGCTCATAGGGCTAAGAGAGGGAACAAGGCTTCAGGAAGACCCAGGGAGGGGGCCAGGCAAAGAGCCCTGTCCCTGAGGGAGCAAGGCTGGGTGGCACAGAGCTGGGGGCCAGAAGCTGGGTCTGTGAGTGAAATGATGCTCTGGAGGACAGGGCAGGTGGAGTGGGTGGGGAACAGCCCAGGAGTTCCTGACCTGGCACTCATCAGGGTTGAAATCATTTTCTCTCTTGGGCTGGCCATAGGGGATGCCGCTGACCCCACTGCCATAGCGCCAGGAGGCGCCGTGGTCATCGCTGAGGAGGCAGAAGACCCCGTCCCGCTCCAGCGTCCCGTGGCCACACACGATGAGCCGACCCTTCCGTGGCTCCCGCTGTTTCTGTGGGAAAGGGAGCTGGGTGTCATAGAGGGATACACTGAGGGGGGCTCAGAGGCAGGGAAGGGGAACCCACCACCTCTTAAGTGGGAGGACACATCTGGTCCCCTTCAGTTTTGTTCTTGCTTGCTGGAGGCCCCAGAAGGAACTCACAAACAGCCACTGCCTGAATTAAGAAGCTCTTTTGCAGAATAAGTTCCTTCAGGACATCCAAGTCATATGCTGGAGAGGTTGTGCCCAGGACAAGGCGGCCCAGCCACGGGTTGGATAGGAGCTTAAACCCAGCCTGCGCTCACTCACCAAGCTGTGCACCATGGCACACACTTGTGTCTGCCCAAAGGAAGGGGTGCTTTTTCTAATTTACACAGGCACTACATGGATTAGTACAACCCTACTGACAATCCCCAAATGGGAAGTTCCATCTTCCCATGGCAGGGCGTTCCTCCCTGGATGTCCCTTTCTCCTAAGGAATCCTATCAAAGACAGAAACTGACTTCACAGGATCTTCTCCGGAAGGAGTCCATTTTTGGGCATCTCCCAGTCTCCACAAGGTAGCCCCCTCCACCCATCTCAGGACAGAGACCTGAATGCCAGAGCCCGGTCCAGGGGCAAACATCTCGGTGCCAATATCCAAGGAGAGGTTCCGGGGCGGGCTCCAGGAAACACCATCATCCTTGCTCCACACTAACATGGTGGACGCTACCTGGCAGCCAGCCTTGTGAGCACAGAGGGAGTAGAAAAGGAACACCACTCCTGTCTCAATATCGCTCACCACTGCCCCCAGATTTAGCCCATCTGGGGTGTCCCCATCGTCCACAATGAATGCTGTAGGAGACCACGTATTGCCTGAAGAAATAAGGGAAGAAACGCAGGGTTAGCACTCTGGAGGTACCCTCTCCACCACTCCCTGTAACCTTCAACTCCTGCTAGGGACCCAAGGCCTTGCAATGGCCTCAGCGCCCACGAGACCTGCCCCTCCTTAACTCTTTGACCTGAACTATTCTCCCCTCACTCACTCCTTCCAGCCACACAAGCTCCTCCCTATTTCTCAACACTTCCCTTCTGGAGGCCTTTGCACATCTGCCCGGTGCACTCTTCCTCCAGGCTCACTGTGGCCTCCTTTGAGTCTTTGCTCAAATGTCACCTACTGAAAATTGCAATCAGACTCCAGCACTCCCCATACCTCTTGTCCTGTTTTATTTTTCTCCATTGCACTTATCACCTTCCAACACAAACACTACATTTTCTTACTTATTTTGCTTATTATGCTCCCCCAGTAGAATATAAGCCCTGTGACAGCAGGGATTTTTGCTCTGTTTTGTTCTTAACTGTATTCACACAACCTAGAACAGTACTAGGTATATATTATAGTAAGTGCTCGATAAATGAGTGCTCAGTTCCTTGGTGATCCCAATTTCCAGATCACTGCCCTGAACTCTTCGTCTCCTTAGGTTCCCTCTCCCCTTCAGGGATCCAGGCTTTCAGCCCTCTCAGTTCCCCTATCCTCAGGCTCCCCACCCATCCAACCTAGCACCGGCTCTTGCCACCCAGGCATCTTCATACCCTGGTCCACGGACCTCCGCAGAGCGATGAACTTGGCCCCCTCATCCGACGTGGACATTTTTCTGGCTTCAGAGAAGGCAAGGAGAGTGCCCCGAGGAGTGGCTGTGATGAGCGGGATGCGGAACGTGTCCACAGCGCCGATCTGCCTCCCGCTCACCCACAACAGCTGCTCCATAGTCACTAGCGGCTGAACCTGCGAAGGGAGGAGGAAGGGTCACCGTGGACAAACGTGACTTGGGGATTTTAGGACAGACGACTAGCGGCTCAGAGTCAGGTTCCCCTGGGAGAGGCAGGGTGATGAAGATCTCGACTGGGGGCCGGGGTCCCAGAACAAGGAAGGGGAACTGGAGGAGAGTTTGGAGCGAAGCTGGGGGATCGGAGTGGGGAGGGGCTATGAGGGGAGAAGGCGCCCTCAGGGAGAGGAGGGGACCTCAAAAGTGGACAGAGCTCGAACGAGGAGCAAGGCAAGGGCCTGAAGACGGAGAAGGGCTGGGAGCGGATGCAGGGAACGGGATCGAAGAGTTCCGCGGAGAGGGGACTCCGCAGCCGCGTCCCGGGGGACAACAGGGCATAGGCAGCCCGGGTGGGTTGGGGATGGGGTTATGCGAGGGGTGACTCACCAGATTGAAGTCATTCTCTGTCTTAGCCCCGAATATTGCCGCAGACAACAGCAGCAGGAAGATCGCGGCAAAATCCTGAACCTTACAGACTCCCCCGCACCCCAGCATCGGCGGTCTCCCAGGTCTGCCCGGGAGCACTGTGCCGGGTCGCTCCGCGGTCATCTCTCCTCCGCGGCGACCGCGACCCTGACCCCCAGGACCAAACCCGGGCTGGAGGCAGTCAGCTGACCCGGGCCCTTTAAACATTCAGGTGTCACCCCCCCACCCCGCCACAAACCCGCCCCACGACCAGGGGTTCCGCTGCGCTTCCGCGACTCTAATTGGCCCTCTCACTCTACGACTCCAGGTGACCCTTCGGCGCCTACGAGCCTGCCCTTCCTATTGGCCCTCTTTGAAGCCCCAAAGCACGTGATCCGACCGGGAAGCCCATTGGCTGGGGTAAAGAAAGGGCGGTGTCACTCCTCAGGAGCTCTTTGATTGGCCGCAGCAGCGGGGCGCGTCATAGGGGCGGGGTGTATTTTAAAGTGCCAAGCGGGGAGAAAAGGGTCGCTTAAGGTCAACGAGGGAATAAAAGTAGTACCAGACTTTTTGAGGAAACAAAATATCAACCTTTAATAAATTTTTTTTTACTACAAAATCAACATCTGACAGACGAGATGAGGCTGGGAGGCTGGTTATACAGGCAGCGTGCAGAGCTGTGTCTCTCACTTCTTCCTCTTGTTCCCCGGGGGCGCCTCGTTCTTCTTGCCCAGAATCTTCAGAAGGGCCTTGGACATGTAGTAGGGCCGGTCTAGGGAGCCGTCGTTCCGCTCCAGGTCTTCCACTGAGTCGCAACATAGACCAGTTAGAGTGGACTCTGGAGGACTCCGCACTCCCCGGGAAAATTGGGACTAAGAGACAAGCTGCCTGGTTTCCAGACTGTACCATCGCCGGCTGTTTTGGGGGGCAGGTTTTGTAATTTACTGATTAGGTTATGTAATCTCAGTTTCCTCATCTGTAAAGTGGGGTCAGTAATAGTATATTTCATATTGCGATAAGGATTAGCAGGAAAAAACCAATAACGCACATCCATTGCTCAGTGCAGAGTTTGGCACATACTAAAACCTAAATGTATGTATACAGTAGGGTAAGAAAGTCCCTGCTCACGACAGCCACCTGCTGGGAAGCCATCTCTCGGGGTTCGCTTCTACCCCAGGTTTCCTGGGGGATGACACTGGAGGCCTCTCCCCTGGGATGCTCCTTCTTGGAATAGCCCAGCAGCCTGGGAGCTCACTTCCCTCTTCCTTCCCCAAACCCTTGGCGTGGGGTGTCGGAAGAGGCTCCCTCTGGCGCTGGCTGCTTTAACTCACAAAGTCACTGTTTCTAGAAGCACCAAGTCTTCAAAAAAGCCTTAACAGCCTGTACCTTGAAGTTGGGGTGAGGTGGTGGGAGTGTCACTCACAGAAACAGAGGAAGAGCGTGTCCACGCACATGCCAAAAACGCTGAAGAAGCCACTGGCAATGACATAGGCCCCCAGGATGGAGGTCTGGAAGACATAGGCTTGTTAGGATTCCTTTGGGGAGTTTGGAGGGTTGAGACAGAGAGTGGGAGTCACTCACCATAATAGGCAGCCAGTAATAGTTGAGGGAGGGGTTCTCAAATTCTTTACCCAGCCCTGGGATGCGACCAGTGAAAAAAAAGAAGGACAGGACCCCTGTGGGAGAGGTCAGGAGGTCAGTGTCACTCCTCTAATGTCACCTCTTCAGCTTCCCAGCACCCCTGCCCTCTGTCCTTGTAACTCACACCCCGGTCCTTACCGACACCTCCCACCACCAGCAGCTTCCCGAAGAGCAGCAGCAGATCTGTGACTTTGTCCAGGACAACCACCCTGCATGGAGAGTTGGGGTAGGTGGGGGGTGAGAGGCCTGGCAGGGCTGGGAACATAACTGACTATATAATTTGCTGTGACAGAGGCAAAATGAGAATTGTTCACATTTCAGGATGGAGGCAGCAGAGCCGAAAGCAAGCTTGAGGCCCTTCTGAGCCCAGCATGCCCATGAAGCCAGCGTTGCGTGGGAGGGCACGGGGTGGTGGACAGCCTGACCTGACAATGTTCCGCATGAGCAGCATGAAGGCGTTTTTGGCAGAGACACAGAAATTCTTCCCGTAGATGGCGATCTGGGTGAGGTGGAAAGGTCAGAGTTACCTGTGGAGAGCTCACCTGGGCCAGGGTGGGGGGTCTGGGCCCTGGAGCAAGGGGCTGCTCACGCAGTGGGGCTCACCATGATGTATGCATTGCGGTTCAGGAACTTGATAAACTTTTCCAGACACCAGAGGCAGCACTTGAAGCAGCACATGATGCAGCGGGCCATCGGGTTCTGGGCTCCTGGGGGCCAGCGGCCTCAGGTTTGCACACTGGCCCCCGACAGCCCCTTCCCAAGGACCCAGCGGCTCAGCAGGCCTTCCCCAGTCCCTGTCCTCGGCTCACCTCTCAGTTTGTGGTCAATGTACTCCAAGATGACCCGGGCTATCTGCACAAGACTCAGGATGAGGGCCCCGAAGGCCAGTGACCCGATGTGATAGCTGCAGAGGGGTTCAGCAGTCAGAGGCAGCCCTGGGACCCCTGGGACTGCCAGGCTCACAACCCCCAGGCCCCAGCCCCAGGCTTACCGCAGTGTGCGGATGAAGGCAGCACCTAGGGGAAAGGTGGGGATGTCCCGAGGCTTGTTGAAGGCCCAGTAGAAGGAGGCAAAGGCCCCAGCCAGCACACACTGACCCAGGGCTAGTACCCAGTTGAGGGTCCAGAATAGCCCAAGGACCCCGTAGATTTGCAAGTTGAAGAGAGAACGTTGTACAAGACCTGTGGACAAGTAGCCCTGGAAGACGCACATCAGCCCTGGGCACGAGGAGTTCATGGGCTGAGCCTGGGGGGCACAGAGTAGGCTCATTATGAGGCAGCTCCTGCCACTCCCAGAGTAGAGGGAGGGAAGTAGCAGCCTCCCCCAGCTGTGGAAGCCAGTTTCTTCCACGAGACCCATCTCCAGGTTCAAACTGGGTTCACCTTACCTATGGTGTGAGCATAATTCACTTTTTTCAGTCTCTGGGTGGGCACAAGAGCTCGCAGGAGCTCCCAGGCCATGTGGGCCAAGACTTAATGGTGTGTGTGTGTGTGTGTGTGTGTGTGTGTGTGTGTGTGTGTGTGTGGTGGAGGAGGGAGGTGACCAACACCTAGGTCTGGAGAGCCTGGCACTCAGTCAGCTGTCCCCTCCCACAGCAGCCCCTGCAACTTCAACCGAAACACTTTCCAGCAAAATTGAACAGATATTAAGGAATTATTGTTACTTTTGTTGGGTGTGATAATGGTCATAGCAGTTATGCTTTTTAAAAGTCCTTATCTGTTGAGATCCATCCTGATGTATTCACAGGTGAAATGGCACAATGTCTAGGATTTGCCTTAAACTCTAGAAAAAAATTTTTGCAGCTAGGGGTGGGAGTGCGGTGGGGAGACAGATGAAAGAACAGCAGAAAGATGAAGGTGTGGAATCTGGGTATAGAAATTCTCTATTTTGTTGTGTGTTTGAAAATTTCCTTAATAATTAAGTAAAAAGCACAGAAATAAAAAAATAACCCTTTCTAGGAAATATGACAACAATCTTTATGATTGCTGACACTGAGTGTATGTTTGAAATTTTATAATAAAATTTCAGATATATGGTGATGGAAGAACTGACTCTGGGTGGTGAACACACAGTGGGATTTATAGATGGTGTAATACAGAATTGTACACCTGAAATCTATGTAATTTCACTAACAATTGTCACCCCAATAAATTTTAAAAAATAAAAAAATAAACATCTTTCTGCTCTGCATATAGTTGTGGGTTTGTGTCAGTCTCCCGTGCTAGGTCCTGAGCAAGTTGAAAGCAAGAACCAGGTCATTTGGGCCTTTGCATACCCAGAGTCTGGCACACAGTGGGTCCTTCATAAATTAACCAAACCTCTCTCCTTTTTTAGAGTGGGGCTAATGCCTGCAAGCAAAGCCCCCAGTACTAGCTCAGAGCAGGTGGCCACATGACAGCTTTGAGGACAGTAAATTCCCAGAGGTGCAGTGCCACTCCCTGGGAACCTCTCGGGGGTGGGGGCAGTTTGGGGAAGCAGCTTCTCTCCCAGAACCCCCCAGGGTGTCCCACCTGCCTAGGGCACTGTGTTCTTCCGAAGCAGGAAGATTAAAAAAATAAACAAAACCCTTTTATAGTTATCAGCTCTTATCAGGTGCTAGGCATTGTACTAAGCACTTTATAGGCTCAATGTCACTTAATCTTCTCGGCCACCTTAAGTGACAGTATTATGATTAGTTCCATTTTACAGATGAGTGAACTGAGACTGGTTGGGTGGAGTGGTTCATGGTCCTCCTGGCAGAGGAATGTCCTGGGGAGGCGGGGGAGAAGTTCTGGTACTCAGCTTCCTGAGCCTGGCCCTGCCCTTGGGCACAGCACGCCTTCTCCTATGTCTCAGTGCCCTTCCCCACGTAATGGGCTCAGGGGGAGGGCTTCTAGACCTGGAGTGAGTGACTGGCTCCTTTTCAGGCTCTGCTGGGGGACTGTTGTGTGACCTTGAGTGAGCCCCTTGCCCTCTCTGGTCCTCAGTCTCTTGGTAACAATGAGGCATTTGGACCAGTTGGCCCCTAAGGTCCCCTTAGACCTATGGGTGCCCCTCCACACACACTCCAAATACCCTCACCGTGGGGTCACATGATGTATTCACTGGCACTTTCTCACAGCCAGGTAAGCTGACATTGGGTGCCCAGAGGACGTACTGAGGTTGTCCTGATGTGGCCAGGTACCCAGAGGGCAGTCAAGGAAAGCATGGTCACATGGGGGGCTCCACAGGTCCTCTCCGCAGGGACCCCTTCCCAGGTGCTCGTGCAGGATGTTCACTGCACAAAGGGGCTGGAATCCAGCCTGGGTTCGCTCTTCCAACTCTGTCCAGGGGCAGGGCTGTCCCTGCCTAGAGGAAGAGGTGCCTTCTTCCCATTGCACTAAGGTGCACTGTGTGGGCAAGCATTGCCCTTTCTGCCCTCTGCCCCCAGGGACTCCAGGAGGGTCTGGCTGTATGGGCAAAGGATACAGAGCGATCATGGCCCAGTAGGCAATGCAGATGAGCAAGAGGACAAAGGTGACCAGCGGGTAGAACATGGTGGACATCATCTGTCCCACAGCCCTGCAGGGAGACGAGTACCATCCACCAGTCTGGCCCCGGCCCCACCTCAGCCCCAGCCCCACCAGGGCCTGCACCATAGCCCAGGCTGGACACTCAGTAGGTGCTTCCTAAGTGAACTGAATTGAATAAATCAGGCTCAAGGGGCCCTTAGAAGAAACTAGGGTCTCAGAGAAGCCATCAGGGGCAGCCTCAAGGAGAGTAAGGGAAGAGTCCTCAAAGTATGGTGTCTTGACCCTCTTGGCAGGTAGGTCTTGGCTGGAGCAAGCTATTGCTTCTCTTCCCTACCTGGATTTCCGCCATTCTCCCAACCACCATCACCACCCCAACGATAACAACTGCCCTATGGTCAGCACTTCTGGGGGGCCTGCTTCATGTCCTGGGACCTGGTGAGACATGAACTCATTCATCCTCAGGACAACCCTACAAGGTAGGAATGATTACCACCCCACTTTACAGATGGGTAAATGGAGGCTCAGAAAGGCTGCCACACAGCAGTGTTAAGCATTGGGCCCTGCTGCCCTTCTCCTGCAGGGCTCCGGCGGCCTGCACACCATGCCCCCTGCCCTCTGCCCCATGGCCCTCTCAGGCCCTGACCTGCTGGCCTCCTGCAGGAGGGCGATGGCAATGCGGATCCGCTGCCTCAGAAAGATGAGCAGGAGCAGCAGCAAGCCTTCCAGCACAGCCAGCACGATCACTGAGGGGGGAGGGGCAGAGGGGGCGGGGCATAGGTGGCTGGGTCCAGGGTCAGGGCCAAGGCCAGGGCCCTGTGGGCGTTAGGAGGCCAGCAGGGTACTCACAGGCTGCCAGCCAGGTCTCCTGAACGCTGCTGTAGGCGCTGAGGTTGGTAGTGAAGCCCAGCTGGGTGATGGAGGCACCCTCGTCCCGCAGCACTTGGTACTCCTTCCAGCAGTGGTAGATGCCATATGCCAGCACTCCCAGCACCCCTAGGATCAGTACTAGCACCACGGGGCCGGCCACCAGGCGCAGGAGCAGGATAAACAGCATGCTCAGGACCAGAGCCACCCCAAGGGCCCTGTAGGCAGGGTGAGGTAGGTGAGGGTCATCCCTTATCTCCAAATGCCTTTCCTCACACCTTCAATGTCCCCAGATTAGAACCCCTTTCAATTATAAATCCTGCTGGGCTTGGGGTCCATTCTGAGCTCTGGCTCCTCCTCCTCCATCCAAAGTCTCTGTTTCAGACACTGGGCTGGGGGAGGGTCAGGGCGGGAGAAGGGAAGAAGAAAGTAGGGGAATCTGGTGACTCACACAAGAATCCAGTACCAGGACTGGGCAAAATCTTCAAAGATCCTAATGCTGATGTCACGGGCATTGAGGTTGTCAATAAGACCACTGTGGGGGACACAGAGTCAGGCAAGGAGGTGGTGGGAGGGGGCATGGGACAGAGATGTAGGGGCAGGGGTGCCCACCTGATCCCCTGGATGATGGAGGCGTTGCTGGAGATCCCTGGGAGTTCGGGCACAGTGGTATAATTGTACCATGGCAAACAGCGGCCCAGCGCTAAAGGGAGAGAATGGGCTACTGGGTGGGAAGGCCCAGAGCTTGGTCTTGAAAGTCTCTGGCCCCCACCGTGGCCCACAGTGCCCTCAGGGGAGGGGACAGATGGGCACTGCCCCCTCAGAGGGCTGCTCTTGATTCCAAAGCTAAAAGGGTGCTCCCACCCATGAAGCCCAGCCCATGCTTTCTTCACTGTCTCGTAATGTCCCCTTCCTCCCTGCACTGCTGCCTGGTGTCAGACCCTCCTCCCCTCTGGCCTGACACAACAACTCCACCCCCAACCTTGCCATCCATCAGCCGACCCTCTGCCCGAGTGCCAGGCAGACCATGGCACAGCATGGGCCTCATCATTCCAGGGCTTGAGGTTCCTGCAGTGCTTAGACCTCCAGAGGTTGTGCCCTGGACAGTGGCCACCTCACTGCCAGGCTTCAAGGCCCCACGTCTGAGCCCAGCCACTTTCCCCTCACCTCTGCACCTTCCCTCTTGCTGCACCTCTCTCCAGGCACTCTCCCTCCTCCAGTAACCCCATCCATTATTCCTGGTTCAGCTGCATCTCCACCTCACCTCCTCCAGGAAGCCTATGCCATCTCCTGTGGCACCTATTACGTGCCTACAGCACTTATCACCACCCTTACAATAACTTTGCCAGGCAACCTTTGGCATTTACATCCTAAAGATGAGGAAACAAGTCTCAGAGAGATTAAGTAATTGGCCCAAGACCACGCAGCTGGAAGGTGCAGGAATTTAAATCGAGATTTGACTCTGGAGCATTCATTTGAGATACTTCCTATTGTACTTATATTGAGAAGAGGACTTTTTCTCATGCTATAATTAAAATTTTTTTCTATTAAAAAAATAACATTCGCTATTGGAAAGAAGATCACACAGAATAAACAAAGAAGTCAACTGTGATCTCACAGCCCAGCCACGTGTGTTTTCATGAGAAGCCCATGCAGTGTCTGTGAACTTCTCTGGTCTCCCCACCTAGCATGTGGCTCAAACAGGGAGCAGTTGTCATCTTCCTGTGTCTTTCCCCAGGGCACACAACAGGTGCACAATAAACACTGCTGCACCTAAGCTGTGTGACTTAACTCTCTCTGGGCCTGGCTTCCTTATTTGGGCCATAAAAGTATAGGACTGATGCCTGAGGAGGGAATGTGGCTTCTCACCTGGAGTGGAAGGAAGGAGGAAACTTGGACAGAGCTCTTGTTGCAGGCTTTGGAGCAATGGCTGGGGTGTGTGGGGGGCACAGACAGACACAGAGACACAGAGCACGATGAAGGAGTGAACCCCTGCTCCCACCATTACACCACTGTCATCTACCCAGCTCCCCCTCGCACCCCGACCCATGTGACCCGTCCTTGCCCCTAGCGATGACCTTGCGGGCAGTGCTTACCATATTCCAGGGCACGCCTGGCAGACAAAAGTTCCGGTTTTCAGCGTAGAAGACCTCCCCGACTGTCAGTGAGTACTCACCCTTACTCACAGTCCATGGGGTCTGGGGGCAGGCGGACACACACACCTGGGGGCAGAGGGCATGCTGAGGGGCTGGTACCCTAACCTGGGGGGCATCTGGGCAGAGGCAGGTCCCAGGCTCTGACCTGGGGCGTGGGGCATTGCAAGCCGTGCTCGGAGAGAGTGATGATGTTGGTGGCTAGGATACAGCTGAAGATGTTGAAGTAAAGGAGATAGGGTTTATCTCTGCAGGAGGGGAGGAAGCGCGTGTCAGGCTTTGCTCAACTGTGGGGGGATGGGAGGGACAGCCCCACCCAGCTCAGTCCAGCAGGGAGGTACTGGAGACACCCAAAAGGTTTCCCAGACTCCTTCAGCATCACAGATGGTTCAGACAGAGCATGAACTCTGGAGCCAAAACTACACCCAGCTTTGTGACCTTGAGCAAATCACTTAATTGCTCACTGCCTCAGTTCCATCAGGTGTAAAATAATAGTAACCACTTCCTAGGGTTTGAGTGAGTCTGTGTGTATAAAGTACACCGCCTGCCTGGAACATAGAAACGCCATATAAATGGTAGAGGTTTTAGTGCTGGCTGACCGCTTCCTGCCTGCGGGGACTGATAGCAGCACTTCTGGGATCATCCTTGCATTTCAGAGGGGAAATCAAAGCTCCAAGAGGTTGGCCATACAACCAGAACTTACTTAGCCCAGTCTCTGAAGTCTAAAACCCGTGCACTTAACCAGGACCTACACTGCCTCCCAATTTTGTGTGTGTGGGGGTCAGGGGGGTGAGAAGCTGCTCAATGTAGTCTGGAGTGGTGAGATTCAGGGAGGCGGGCGTGGGGGTGGGGGACAATAGGGAAAGGGTCTGAAGGCTGAATGTGGAGGACCCCCTGTGCAACCCCAGCCTCACCTCACTTGCTCCTCTTCCATACTCACCTGTTCACCCCCATGCCACAGTAGGCCCCAGTAGAGTTCCTGGGGTAGAGGACTTGCCGGGGGTCTCCATACGCCCAGGCTGGACACAGAGACACACAGAAGAATTACGGAAGGGGGAGGGCAAGGAGCAGCCTTGGGTATGGGCCCACCCTGGGTTCCTGCCCCCCAGCCGCCACCCCAGCTGGGAACTCACCCACGATCCCCACCACAATGTAACCCAGAATGAAGAGAAGGAAGAGGACACAGCAGATGACATCTGTGCAGCTCCTGGGAGAGAAATGGGGGAAACCTTTGGAGAGGGGATGTGGGGGGCATGGCCTGGGGGGAGTCATGGGATCCGAGAGCTGGAGAGCGAGCATCAATAGGTTTTATTATTTTTTAAGGAAACCTTTTCTGGGTGGGTAAACTTTCCTCTGAATTATAACAAAAAAGTGCATAACTCCTAAGTGCTCAGGGGATGAATTTTCCCAAAGGGCACACACCTGTGTATCCAGCTCCCGGATCAAGAAACAGAATATCACCAGCACTCCTGAAGCCCCCTTTCCCCCGCCACACGCGACAAAACCCCCACTCTCCTGGGGCAGGAGTTTTCTTTCTCACAAACTTACCAATATTTCAGCAAATGCACAGCAAAAACAAAACACCCCTGCCCGTACCAGTGCAGGGCCCAGAACTTACCTGTTCTTGATGGGGCCTCGAAAGGAAGGGTCGTATTTGGCTGGTTTCCCTGAGGGACATGGGGAGCAGTGTGCAGAGTGAGGCACTGAGAGGAGTCTCTCCCCATTTCCTGTCCCTCCCAAATCCTTCCCTGCCCTCAGGCTTGCAGGGAGATGGACAGGGTCAGGGCTGCCAGGAGGGGAAGCTGGAGAGCGGGAAGGGTAGGATCTAGGCCTAGTCAGCAGGTCAGCTGCTCACCATGAATGGCCAGGTGGCCTTGGGGCAGGAGTGGGGGGGTGGGGGGGGCTTTAAGAGGTCATTTCCAGCTCACAACTCAAGGCCAACAGCCAGGGAAAGAGCCTTCACTTCCTGCCCCAATCCTGGCCCTTGAGTCTGTCTCCAGCTGGGATGTGGGACTCTGTGGCTAGTAATCTCAGTGGTCCTCATGTCCCCAGTCCTTGCCCCTCTCCCCTCCCTGTACTGTGCCTAGGGTGGGCACAGATGGAGCCCTGCAGGGAGGGCACAGCCCCTCCCCACATTTGCCCCAGACCCTACCTTTGGCCCAAGGCTCTGGGGAAAGAGAGTGGAGCCAAAACCATCAACTCTGGCAGGGCCTGGGGAGGAAGGGAGCCCCCTCCCTCCCCCACATGAAGGGACCTCAGTCTCCAGTCCACTACCAGTCTCTGGGCAAGCAGTCAAATCAGGGTGACACCTGAGCTTTGTGGCTGAGATTGTGGTTGCGTCCTGTTCCTAGCCCTCCCTGAGTACACACACGGAGGAGGTGTGGCCAGGCAGCCAGGGTCCTGAGTGGGCACCAAGGAGGGAGGGCGGAGGGCTGGGCAAGAATGTGGGAAGGGGTGGGGTCCATCCTCTCCAGGTGCGCTGGACTCTGTCCCTCTGTGGCTCTTGGATATAAATGAGGTCAATGATTGATCCAAAACTGTTCCAGGAAGTCTGGGAAGTCATCACTGCTTCTTCCCCAGCCCCTTTTGGGTGCCAAGCCTCCCCTCTGGGAGGCCTCTCCCGTGGGGTTCCCTTCCCTCCAGATGAGGGGCTCAGATCCCCAAACCCCAAGGGACCTCTGCAGGCAGACTTCTAGCCCTCACTGCTCATGGGGATCCCAGAGGCTGGTCCCAGTTCCACACCTCTCCACCGCTAAACCTCAGACCTCTGGGACACGCTCCCAGCCCTCATTCCTCATACATTCTGGAGACAGGCTCTTTGATCCCTCCTCCCTCAGGCCTTACCCTTCACAGGAACCCCAGAAGGCCCCTGCCCCTATTCCTCAAGGTACCGCCAGATAGATTTCCCTCCTAACAGAGACCACGGAGGCAGTTCCAGCCCCCTCTCCGTAAATGTCCTCAGCCCAATTCCTCCCAGGGGCCCCCAGCATAACCCCTTTCCAGTCACTGCTCACAGAGACCCTGATAGGCAGACCGCCAACACCTTTCCCCCTGAGACCCAGGGTCCAGGCTGAAATTCTTGGTCTCAGGGACCCCAGCCGTTCCTCCTGACAAGCCCAGGAGGACACTCTCAGGCGCAGGCTCCATAGCAGGACACTCCCGGCCCCAGCCCCATGGCCCTGCTCAGCATTCTACCCTGCCTCCTTTCATTCAGGCTTTGCTTTCCAGGGCCCAGCCCTGAGGGACCAGAGTCTAGGCCTGAAAATCCCCCTCCTCGCAGGGACTCCTATTCCTCTTAGAGACCCTAGCTTCACTCCCCAAAGGCTCCTCAGCAATGGCCTCCAGGCCCTGAACCCCAACCTCCTCCCAGGACCCTGGCTCTGTCTCTGTCAGCTGAGGCCCGCCCCTCAGGGACTCAGGACTCCCTCAGCTCCTCTCCCTCAGGCCAGTCCCAGACATCTTGCCCTGAGTGGCCCAGGCAGGCTGCCCGCCCTCTGCAGGGTCCTGGTCTCCACCCCGGTCTTGCCCCCAGCCTCACCGTAGGCCTCCTCCTCCCGGTCCTGCTTTCCCCCCATGGCTGTCTCCGGAGTGATTGGAGCCTGGGAGACCTGGCAACTCACCTGCCGCCGGGCCCGCCCTCCCACGTCACAGCCCCACCTCCGCCCGCCTGTGGTCCCCGACACACTCTAGTTCTTCCTTAACTCCTGCAGAGGGAGGGCGGGAAGGCCGAGCCAGTGACGGGCTCAGGGCCGCTTGCTGAGGGCTCCATAGCCCATGGCCTGAAAGACTTGGAAATGCTCTAAGAATCCTTCGTAATTAATTCTGCAAACGATCTCAACCGTGGTGCACTCACATGCACACCTCCCGCCAAGATTGTGAGGTTTGCCTTTTAGCCCTCGACTAGACCCTGCCCAGTGGTCCCCCACTCTTCTCCCCTCCCCCTGGGCTGCTGTGCACACCAGCCACACCTGTCCAGCCTGCTTCCCATCTCTGCCCCTTGGACCCACATTCCCTCTGGCTGTGGGCATCCCCCCGCCACGCCCCAACAATCACCTAGACAGTTTATTACCAAACCCAGTATTTATTTAGAAGAAAACCAGCTGGTATAGAGGCCCATTTCAATTCATCAAACTTCAGCTGAGGATGGGGAACAGGGGTGTGGCCAGCCCTGAAGTCACCCTCCCAGGGAGGAACCAGCTCTGGGAGAGAGGGGCTGTCAGACCTCCAGGGCCTCTGTCAAGGAATGTGTGAAGGGCTGGGGGGAAGAGAAGATGGGCTGTGAGCAGCAGGTGACAGGGGCGCCTGCTGAGCTGGTGGCCATCCAAGGGTGGGGAGGGAGGGTGTGGTCCACTCTCAGGGGTTGACAGGGGGCAGGGAGCCCAGCTCAGGCAGCAGCTCGGGGTGGGGGTCCAGGCGGGCCAGGCGGCTCTGCTCCAGGGCGATGGCCTCAGCTGAGTGTTTGCACTTCTCAGAGCCACACTGGCACGTGAAATATTTGCTTTTGATGTCCCAGAAGCGGTCGCCATAGTCAAACCTGTCAGAGGAACACAAGAAGCTTGTGGGACCCAGACCCAGCTGCCCAGGCCCACTCCAAAGCCTGTGTGGATCCTGTTCTCCAGGAGGGATGCTGGCACCCACCCCCATCTTCTCCCAACAGGCTCTAAGTCCTCATATATTTTGTGGACCAGCACTGCCTGGGAACTTGTTTGAAATGCAGTCTTGAACCCAGCCCAAACCTACTGAATCAAAATCTTTCTGAGATGCTCAGGACTATTTAAAAAGCCCTCCAAGGATACTTTTGTGCACCGACGGCTGAGAAGCTGCTCCAATCCACGCCTGCAAATCAGGCGTCCTCCAGCCTTCAGCTGCTGGGCCCAGGCTTGCTGCATCTCCCACACCCCGGGCAGAGCTCTGGCCACCTCACCCCAGCTCCTCCCCAGTCCGGATGTCTCGGGAACTGAAGAAGGCAATGCGTGGAAATCGCAGGTCTTGGTGCAGCATGAAGACCCGGACAGGGATGATGTTGGGGTCACACAGGTGGTTGATAAACCGGCTGATGTTGCCATAGTAACGGGCATCGATGCAGTATACCTCTCCATCCTGAGGGGAGGGCAGCACTCCTCATATCTACCCCCACCCTTCACTCCTGGCCAAGCCCCCACCCACTGACCACCCAGTCCCTCCTCCCAGGTTTCCACTTGCTGACGGGGGTAGGGGACGGAGGGGTCTCCTGCCCACCTTGTTGTCTAAGTCAAAGAGATAAGAATCATCCTCTCTCACATCGGCCTCAGCATCGGAGATCAGCTCCCCAACATACCTGTTGGGCAGGAAGCGGTGGTTCTGCAGGTGAGCAGGGGCTACTTGCAACCCCACGGGATCCTCTCTCACCATGCCAGCTACCCGTCAGTGTCTGTGAATCTCACAGGTCAACACTGCTGGGACCAGGCTGGGGGACCTGGGGCACAGGGGGCCCAGAGGACAGTGGACATTACTGGGGAGGGAGGAGGTGGGTGGCCCCCTGGGGAGGTGGGATCAGGAAGAGAAACATGGGACACAGGCATGTGAGGAGACAACACAAGGCACCTTTCCACCACCTGGGGTCACCACTGAATAGCTAGGACAGGCAGGACTGGGAAGTGTGGGCCGAGGTGAGCTGGAGAAGCAGCGGTGGGAGGGGTGAGGCGAAAGGCTGGGGCCATGCTAGGGACGACTCGGGCAAGCATGGAGGCGCCAGGCCTCGGGTTAGGGAATCAGTATCTGTGGGCCATGGGCTGGGTGGGGAACTCTGTTCAGGTTTCGACGCTGGGAGGCGTGTGGACTGGGAGCCGCCCAGCAGGTGGTGGTGATGCCGGGCTCCAGGACAGGAGAGTGGTGAGGGAGGCAGGAGGGGGTAGGGCCACAGGAGCCGTGAGGAACTCCAGGAAGGAGCCAGGCGGGAGGACACCCACATTTGGACAACACAGGGAGAGGAGCTGGATGGACAGGTTGGAGGTGAGGACAGTGCCGTGGAAGCCAGAGCTAAGGGGGTGGCAGATGCCGGAGGGATGAGCACTGAGGGACATGGAGCGGGGGCTGGGGTGGGGGCCTGGCAGAAGGCTGCATCGGCAGATCTGAGCAGGGACGAGCAGTGAGCGGATGGTGCGGAGAGTGAGGCCCAGGAAGAACGGGCTGCTCGTTTGAGTTGAGAGATGACCTGACTGAGATAATGGATGGTCTCTAAGAAGGCAAATGGGGCTAAAAGTTTCTATTATTTTAAAGGCTAAAGGAGATCTAGGTGAAGATTGAAGGCCATGGAATAGGAGCCAGGGGACAGGGAGAGGTTACAGATACCAGGCAGACAGAGAACTGATGGGGAGGAATGAGGGCCCTGAGAAGGTGGACAGAAAGGTCACCTCCATTTTGACAAGCAAATGAGGCTCAAAGAGGTGAAGGAACTGTACCAAGGACACCCAGAGGCAGAGGGGGGCTCAAACCCAGGTCTGTCTCCAACACTGGTGGTTTCCCAGCTCAGAAGGGTGGGGAGAAGATGCATGAGGCTGGAAGTAGACAGAGGGGAAGGGAGCGGATGAAGGAAGACGTGGGCAGTGGTGCCGGACAGCTGTGTGGTCTGGGGAGAGTGGGGGCAGCTGGGGTGCCTGGCTGTGGGGATGGTGGAAGAAACAGCAGGCTGGAGAAGGGGTGGTGAGAAGAAGTGGGAGCCGTCAGGGAGGAGGGCAGAGAGGGAGGCCTGGGAGTCAGCAGTAGCCATGGGCTCGTCCTCTTGCCCCACTCACTCGCAGATGAAGGTCCCTTGGGGGATGGTTTGTAGGGCTCGGACCCCCCAGCCCATTTTCGCTGTTCGGTAAAGCTGCAGTCGCACCCTGGGGGTGGGAGAGAGGGTGATGTTGGGTGAATGGACCTGGAAGTACCCCCCAGGAGGGGAGAAAAGGGGGGGGTGAAGGGGGCTGCAGGGGTGGGGCCTCACTTGATACCACTCTGCACTACCCGGTTCTTGCAGTTTCTCCAGCAGGAGCAGGCCTGGTTACACTCAAAAATTAGTGGGGGCTCGATCTTGTTAAATTCCTGGAGCAGCCGCCCGTCCTGGGATGAGGAATAGGAGACAGTGGTTTCTGTGTGGTGCCCACCTCAGCTGCCTAGGACCCCCAGGACTTCAGAGAAAAATCCTTCCTTGACCCCCAACCCAGAGACAGGGAAGCTAGGCTGGTGGACACCACATATACTCTGAGATCAGACAATACGACACCCACAACCATCCCCCTTGGTTTGCATGTGTCTGGGCTAGGCCCAGCTTTGTCCTGGCAGCGTCCCAGGAATTCCAGGTCTTGCCCTGCCCCCTGCCACTTCCCACAGAGTAGGAGGTGAGGGACAAGGTCCCAGGGAGTCGTTGTCCCCGGTGTCCCAGGGAGGCCAGGTCCTCTGAGGAGTGAACAAGCACTTGTGGGGAGGGCGAGGGCACGTACCTTGTCATACCAGCAGCGAATGCTGAGCTGGCCGCACAGGCAGTTGGAGCTGGAGCAGTCGTCCACACACGTGCAGTGCTGGGTGGGAGGCGGGGCCAGCTCAGCCCTGAGCCAGCCTGGGCCCTCAGCTCCCAGTGCGCACTGCCCCCTACTGCTGCCCTTTCTCTAGGGTCCATGTTTACGATCGTGGGTGGTGATCGTCCCATGGTGAGTGGAATCAAGCTATTGCTGAAGGAGTGTCCCCAGGGCTACCATGAGCCCGAAGGACACCTCTGTGTCCTAGAAAAAGGACCCCTTCTCCATGTGGCTCAAGCCCCACAGGAACTCCCTCCAGGCTCCACTCCCTGGGCCAGGTGTCCCTCACCTGCAGGTGTGTGATGTTGCGGTCGATGTTCATGGTGGACGTCTCGCAGTTCTCTGAGATGTATTTGTAATCCTCGGGGCAAGGCTCCCCGTCCACGCCGTTCACACAGGGAATGGGCACGTTCTCATAGCCCCGAGCCACATCCCTGGCAACAGGAAGGTGAGCATGGGCTGAGAGAGCTGAGGGCTCTCTCTGGTGCAAGGAGAGGGCTGGGGGAGGGAAGGCGGTGGTTCCGGGGTTCACTGGGGCGTGAGGTTGCCCCATAAGATGCAGGGCACCCAGTTAAATTCAGATTTCAAAGACACAGGAATAAGTTTTTAGTACAGGTTATGTCCCCAATACTGCGTGGGACACTTTTAAACGGTAACACCCGGCACTGTTTATCTGACATTAATTTAACTGGGTGTTCTCTCTTTTTATTTGCCCTGTGTGGCAGCCCCAGCAGGGGGACCAGAGATGGTTCAGTGGGCCCCGGGAGCGCTCACCGGCAGATGATCTTCTCAGTGCGGATGGCCCGGTTGCCCACACCCAGCCGAAGCTTGCGGTTGAGCTGGAGTGCAAACCACACATCAGAGCGCTCAGGAGTCAGGTCCCATGCGGTGTCCCCCTCCTTGTTCCGAAGCTCAGGGTTCGCCCCACGTGACAGGAACAACCTGGGAAGGGACAGGAAGCTCGTGGGGTCGTGGGGTCCGGGCTGCGGGAGGTGCGGGGGCGGGGGGGCCCTGGGGTGTGGAGTGGGCAGGGCCTCACAGCACGCAGTCGTGGTAGCTCTCCCGGGCTGCGATGTGCAGGGGCGTGTCCCCATGGTAGTTGACGGCATGGAGGTCGCAGCGGGCATTCAGGAGGACCTCGGCGATGGCGGCGCTGCCGGTGAAGGAGGCCCAGTGCAGGCAGATGTTCTCCTCCTGTGGAGTGGGTGGGGAATGGGTGGGCACAGGCAGTGAGCCCTTGAACCCAGCCTCCACCTTGTTCAGGGACCTTGGGCCATCCCCACCTCTGCGACCCTAACCAAACTCTCACGTTGTCTGTGAGGGTGACGTCAGCGCCCCTTGTCAGCAGCATGCGGATCACCTCGATGTGCTTATGCTCTGCGGCCCAGATGATGGGCGTCCATCCTCCACTGTCCTGTGGTGGGGAGGGAGGGAGGTGTGGGGGCAGCCCTAGCCCTACCCCAGCAGCCAGCCCTGCTCACCAAAGCAGCACGTGGTCTAGGGCATACCTGAGCCAGGCCCAGCAGGCCCAGCTCTACCACTCACATGCTGTGGGACGTGAGCAAGTCACCTGACATCTCTGGGTCTCAGTTTCCTCATCTATAAAGTGGGACTAACAGTGTCTACTGCTCAAGGCTACAGAGTAATTTTTCTCTTTCTACTCAAAAGTCCTAGAAGCTGTGTCCCAATAGCAACAACCGCCCCTAGGTACACAGACTCTAGTCTCTAAAAATAGTCCCATTAAAAGGAACAAGAGTTTCTTAGAGAAATGGTAGATTCTGATTCTGGGGCAGGAAATGTGCTAGATGCTCTCAAAGGCTACAGGGTCACATCCAAAGGCACAGGCGTCAACTTCAAGGGGCTCTTCCTGACAAAGGATGGGACGATTCAAAGATGGAGAAGAAAGACAACAGACTACAGCCGTATGAGAAACTAATAAGAATTAACAAAAAATCTCACTGGACACTTCCAGAGGTTAAGGCAACTCATTCTGAAAACATAAAGAGAAAGAAGAAAAAGAGTGAAAGATACAAATGAAGACGGAAAAAGATGGGGACAGGCTGGAGCACGGGAGGCACAAGGGAGGGGTCAGAGGTCAGCTGAGGTTGAAAGAGGGCCCAAAGCCTGAGGCCGAGCCAAAGACCCCGAGGGCTGGGCGGGCCCCTGACCTGGGCGTTGACGTCCACCTGTCCCGTGCTGAGCAGCAGGCCGACCATCTCCAAGTTCCCAATTTTGGCGGCATGGTGGAGGCAGGTGGAACCGTCCTCCTCCTGGGGGAGACCAGGGCAGTTGAGTCCTCTGGCCAGCACCTCAAACCCAGTCCCTGACTCGCCCCGCTGCCCCACCTTGTTATAGACACAGCCGCCGCGCTGCACCATGTAGCGGGCCACCTCCAGGTGGTTGTTCACCACGGCTTCCATCAGCGGCGTCCGCTGCTGCTTGTCCACTGCGTTGATGTTGGCTCCAGCCTGTGAGGAGGGGGCATGTGGGCTGGCACCAGGGAGGGGCTGTGCAGGGGACGGCCCAAGGGCCTGGTCAGTGAGGCAGAGGGCCGGGCTGTGCTGACCTGCAACAGCACGTGGCAGATCTCCACGGAGCCCTTCTGGGCAGCTGCGTGCAGGGGCGTGCGCTTGCTCTGCTGGTCACTCTGGAAGTTGGGATCCAGGTTGTCCACTGAGGGGAGAGCCCGCCACCGGAGAGAGAAAGACAAGTGGTGAGCGAGCAAGGAGGGGCGGGTGGCACCTCCTCCAGGGAGGCTTCTCAAGGCTCCAACCTGGGGCTGAGCCCCTCCTAGCCCTTCTTTTTCTCCCCTTCACTGAGGCCCTGAGCGGACAGTAAGGATATAGGAGCACCGGCTCTGCCCGACTGCAGAGCGGCTCTGTCCGAGTGCTGCTGTGCACTGGGCAAGGTAGGTAACCTCTCTGGGCGAAGGACAAAGTCCTTCATCGCTGTACCCCCAGCCCAGCCCATCATTGCTATATCATCATCGCGGCTCGATCAAGGTTTGCAGAACGAATGAGCAGAGTACTCACACAGCATCAGGATCACCTTCTGCAGCTCCCCCTGCTTCACTGACAGGTACAACTGCCGCGGGTGGAAGCGGAGCTTCTTCCGCCTGCCAAAGCAAGGGAGGGGAGGGGTGGGCTCCTCAGATTCGAGCACCAGACTTAACAGCTACAGATCTGCCCTTCCAGCCCCAGCGCTTGTACTGTGTCGGACCGCAAGCCCCCACTCACCTCTCCGACTCCTGGATGACCAGGGCCTTTTCAAGGGCCTCCCGTCCTGGCCCTGGTGGCAGTCCCACAGCTGAGAGGCAGCCCCCGTTGGGCAGGGTCAGGGAGGGTCCTGAGCTGTCGATGGTGTCAGCCAGGGGGTCGCAGGGTGGGCGCCGGGGCTCCCCATGCCCTCGCATCCGGGCGCTGTGGGAAAAGGCGCTAATGTCTCAGGGTGAGGGAAAGGGGGTGAGGAAAGACAGTAGGGAAGGGGGAGCCAGTACCTGGGCTGGGAAGTGTCTGCTCTCCCGGGGGCATCCTGGGCCAGGAGTGGGGGGGCAGGGGCTGCAGTGCCAGCTGGTGAGGTCACTCCATCCCCCCGGGGGATGGTCACCTCCTGGGCCTCAGATGCATCCTCCCCACAGTGGGGACAGAAGACCATCCCATTCAGCTGGGACACACAGGCCTTATGGAAGCGGTGGGCCACACGGAAGTCGGGGTGGCACTCCAGGAAGGTGCCCTGGGCAGGGAAACAATGTGGTTAGGCTATGGGAGCCTCTTCTCCTGTGGGGCACGCTGCCATCTGCCCCACGGGTCACTCACCGCTGTACAGAAGTAGCCACAGCCCGGGCAGCAGTGGTGTTTGACCATGCGGGCGCGGTGGGTCTCACAAAGCACCATCAGTGCCACGCGGCTTGATGGCCTCATGGTCTCCCGCTTGAGAATTGCAGCGTTGCAGCCTGACAGCTGTGGGCAGTAAGGATGGGCGAGAAGCGAGGTGAGGCTGGGGCCCGGGGCTGGATGGCCGCACACCTCTCCTCCCGTCCCACAGGCCCACCTCTCCATCCACACTCTCCGTGGCCATGCATTTGTGCCCTGCTCTCTCACTGATGCGGTCAATCTTGGGTGCCTCCATGCGGCAGCTGCAGAGGGGCAGCTCCTCAAACCCACGCTCTGTCTCCAGCGAAGACGTGTCATTGGACACACCTTGGACAGAGGAAAAAGGGAGCTGAGGGAGGCCCTGCCCCTCACCCACTGGGACCCCTGGTGGGGCTTCTCACCCCCACCCTGCCTTTCCCTTCATGCTCCAGAACCCCCAAAGCCTGGCCATGGACATCCAGTGGGGTACCCCTCCTCCCCTTTCCCTCCGGCCCTGAGGGTGCCCCCTAGTGGCTCCCTATCCCAGCAATTGGCAATTACCAGCGTGGTTGGGAGAGAGGGTCCCCTCGCTGGGCAGCTCCAGGGACCCCAGAGGGACCTCCATGTACTCACTGGGGCCTGAGGAGCCCACACCATTCACTCCTGACACAGAGACAGAGAGAGTGAGAGTGCGAGCTCGCAGGCGCCTGGACATGTGGGCACATGCGGGTGTACATGCGTGAGCGTCTATGATTGTGCACGCTCTCGGGGGGCTGGAGGAGGGGATCCCAAAGCAGAGAGGAAGCCTCCTCACCTCGTGGCTCCTTGGCCCGTGAAGGCTCCCGCTTCCGTCGTTTCCGTGATGGCTTCACCCAGGGGCTGTCCTTCCGCCATTTCTTTTTGGCTTTGCGCCGGCCACTGGAACCACTCTGGGGAGGAGAAAGAGAGTTAGGGAGCCTGGCCCCCAGCCTACAGCCCCTCCCAAGGACTCAGACCTCTGGTCACATAGCCCCCACTCCTTTGGGGATGCCAGCCTCCAGCTCTCACCCTGTCTGATTGGTTGCCTGACTCTTCGTCTTCCTCTTCTTCCTCCTCTTCCTCTTCCTCCTCCTCCTCTTCCTCCTCTTCCTCCTCTTCTTCCTCCTCCTCCTCACTCAGTTGTTCAGCCAGAGCTTCAACCTCAGACTGGGAGAGAGGCAAAGTGGGGCTGCAGAAACAGTGACCCCTGGGCCACAGACCTGTCCTAGTTGGGGCACTCAGGGGAGAGGCAGAACAGGTCATATCCAAGCCCCAGGACTCACACAATGAGGTGGGATAAAGAGAAAAACAACTACCAAGGGGGTCACTCTAATGGAGGTGAGTATGGGCAGGAAAGGAGGGAAAGAGCTGGGTAACGGAGAGGATGTAGAATATTATACAGCAACGAAAAAGGTGCCATAGTGAGATGTACTGTGTGAATCTTGCCAACATAACATATATATATATTTTCCCCCTTCTTTTACCCCCACTCCGGTTCAAGCCATTGTTTCTCAGTCTAGTTGTGTAGGACACAGCTCCCTGGCCCATGCTGGTAATATGAGCCTTGCGCTCTCCCCGCTGAGGCAGTCGGTCGCCAGTCGTCAGTCAGCCGCTCACAGCAGCTCATGGCAGCTGTCCCCGGCTGCTGGCCGCTCATGCTGGCTGCCGGCCATTCACACTGGCACACGATAGCCCACAGGAGCACACAGGAGCTCACGCCGACCTCCAGCTGCTCACGGCAGCCCAGCTCCAGGGAGAGCCATTGTTCACAATCTTAGCTCACTGGCACATGGGCAGCTCACTGGCCCATGTGGGTATCGAACCTGCCTTGCACGTTAGGCACACAGCATTCCAACCACCTGAGCCACTGGACCGCCCCGGCAACATAATATTAAGCAACAACAACAACAACAACAACAAAAACTTCCAGAAAGCAAATGTATAGTATGAAACTCTTTTTAAGAAGTTCATAAACAGGTAAGACTACCAATAGCTGCTAAAAATACTAGATGAAAAGCTAATGAGGAACTTTCTATAGAGGATCAGACTGACATCACCTAAATCCACTGATCAATCTTAACATCACTAATAAAAGACCAGATATTCTCTGCCTCCAGATGTGATGAAACAGGAAGCACTAATATCAGCGATCGAGCCTTCTTGGCAAAAACAACAAACAAAAAACAAACAACAAAATGAACACCTGAAACTGATCACGCTTTTAGATCAGTTTACAAGAAATATTGGGCAGGCAGGTACATGTCAATCCCCATCCAATCAACCAACTCTTAAATGTGAGGAATTCTATAGGACAGCTGACCTGGTTTCTTCAACAAATACATGGCAAGAATAAATTTTTTTAAAAGATGGGGGAAACCACACATCAAGAAAGACTAAGACAAATGTCAATCAGATCAATGTGAAGACCTCATTTGAATTTTGACAAAAACCCATTTATGAAACTGAGGAAATGTGAAGACTAACTGATAGCAAAGGGATGATATTAAGAAACCATCGGCAAATTTTTTAGGTGTGAAAATAATCATGTAGTGATGTTAACATAAAGAGGCCTTACGTTTAGATACATATGGAAATAGTTATAGATAAAATGATACTAGGATTTGCTTTAAAATAATCCAGTAAATATGTGTGTTGAGGGAGGAGTAGATGAATATCAGCTGTGTAGTACAAAGGGGGCAAGAATATACAGGAGGGTAACGAGTCTCAATAAATGATTGGGAAAGCTGCAAAAGAATGAGTCTGGACCACTTTCCCATATCATATACAAGAATAAACTCAAAATATATTAAAGACTTAAATGTAAGAACAGCAACCATAAAACTCCCAGAAGAAAACAGGCAATAAACTCTTTGACATCTTCTTTTCCCCCCTTTTTCCGCCTCCCCCGCACTCAGATTCAAACCACCGTTTCTCAGTCTAGTTGTGTAGGACCCAGCTCCCTGGCCCATGCTGGTGTTACGAGCCTTGTGCTCCCCCGGGCTGAGACAGTCGGTCGCTGGTTGTTGGTTGGCCACTCACAGCAGCTCGCGCCAACTGCCAGCCACTCACGCTGGCCACTGGCTGCTCACAGCAGCCCAGCTCCAGGGAGAGCTCTTGTTTATAATCTTAGCTGTAGAGGGTACAGCTCACTGGCCCACGTGGGAATCAAACCTGTGACCTCGGAAATAGGAGCACAGTGCTGCAACCACCTGAGCCACCGGGCAGGCCCCACTCTTTGACATCTTAGTAATATTATTTTTGAATCTGTCACCTCGGGAAAGGGGAAAAAAAGAAAAAAATAAACAAATGGGACTACATCAAACTAAAGAGTTTTTGCACAGCGAAGGAAACCATCAACAAAACGAAAAGACAATCTACTGAATGGGAGAAGACATTTGCCAACGATATACCTGATAAGGAGGTAATATCCAAACTATATGAAGAACTCATAGAACTGAACACCACAAAAATCTAATTAAAAAAACGGGCAGAGGACTTCAAACATTTCTCCAAAGAGGACATACACATGGCCAATAGACATATGAGAAGATGTTCAACGTCACTAATCACAGAGAAATGCAAATTAAAACCACACCTCACCTGTCAGAATGGCCACCATCAATAAATCAACAAACAATATTGTCAAGGCTGTGGAGAAAAGGGAACCCTGGTGCACTGTTGGTGGGACTGTAATTGGTGCAGTCATCATGGAAAACAGTATGGAGGTTCCTCAAAAAATTAAAAATAGAACTACCTTATGACCCAGCAATTCTACTTCTGGGTATTGATCTGAAGAAAACGAAAACACTAATTCAAAAAGACATACGCACCCCTATGTTCATTGCAGCATTATTTACAATAGTCAAGATATGGAAGCAATCTAAATGTCCATTGACAGACGAATGGGTAAAGAAATTGCGTATATACATACAACTGAATATTACTCATAAAAAAGAATGAAATGTTGCCATTTGTGACAACATGGATGGACCTAGAGGGTATGATGCTAACTGAAATAAGTCAGACTGAAAAAGACAAATACCATATGACTTCACTTATATGTGGAACCTAAAAAACATAACAACAAATAAAACAGAAACAAACTAAGATACAGAGAACAAATTGATGGTTGCTGGGTAGGAGATGGGTGAAAAAGTTGGTTGCAGAGATGGGTGAAAAAGGTGAACGGGATTAAGAAATATAAACTGCCAATTATAAGAACCGTCACAGGCATGTAAAAAGTACAGCACAGGGAACACAGTCAATAATATTGTAATAACTACGTAGGTGTCAGATGGGTACTAGACTTATTGGGGTGATCATTTGATAACTTATATAAATGTCTAATCACTACTTTGTGCACCTAAAATATTATATATCAACTGTAATTGAAAATTTAAAAAAATTATTTAAAAAGCCAGCTGAGTATTGAAAATTGTTGGAGCTGGGTGATGGCTACATGGGGCTCATTCTTCTATTCTTTTGTTTATCCTGTTGGCTGTTGAACAACACAGGGGTTAAGGGTGTCAACCCCACACAGTCAAAAATCCATGTATAACTTTTGACTCCCCAAAAACTTAACTAGTAGCCTACTGTTGACCGGAAGCCTTACCAATAACGTAAACAGTTGATTAATAATACATTTTGTATGTTTTATACATTATATACTATATTCTTACAATAAAGTAAGCTAGAGAAAAAAATGTTGTAAGAATTCATGAGAAACATACATTTACAGTGTTTATTGAAAAAAAATCCACGTATAAGAGGACCAGCACAGTCCAAAGTGTTGTTCAAGATCATCTGTATTTGAAAGTTTTCATGATAAAACATAAAATAAAAAGCAAAACAGGCAAGACGCAGCATTATAGTGCATAGACAAACATGCATGAGATAAAGCAAGAGCAAAGGGATAAACGAGCAAACAACAAATAAACCATTAAATGGGATGCTAAACCCAAAGTCCAGGATGGTGGTCACTACGGAGAAGGGCACGGGGATGGAATGGGGCGCAGCATATACGGCAATAGTTAACGTAGTATGGGGCAGTGAATCAAGGGGTGTTCAGAAGATAAAAAGAGAAGAGTGACACAGGGGACCAGGGGGGACTGAGAGTGCACCCGGACATGGCTGGCCCCTCTCACCTTGCTGTCGGAGTCCACACGCTCATCCACAGAATAGGCGTCATAGTAGAGGCTGAAGTCATCCGCCACCACCGTCTCCCACTCTTCCAGGGACCCAGAGTCCCTCTTGTCCAAGGTTATTTCTCCGGAACCCCGGGCAGAACCCAACTCCTCCGACTAAAAAAAGATCAGAACAACGGAAGCTCCTAGCACTCCCCCACCAACCCATTTCCCTTGGAGCAGCCCCCCAGGTGGAGAGGCCTTGTTCCCTGCCTCTCGAGGCTCACCAGGCCACTTCCCGGGTTCAGCTTCCTCCTTTTGGCCACATCTGGAAGGAGAGAAAGGAGTGAGGCTTGTACCCTACATCCTCAGGACTGGCCATATCAAGCTCCAGGTGGGTGGGAAGTGGGACTGACCTGAGGTCACCTTCCTCAGCGAGTGCATGTCATCACTCATACGGAAATGCTGCACTTCAGGGGGCCGCTTCTCAGGGACTGGGGGCTGGGGACCGAGAGGGAGCACACTTAGGGTCAGGGAAGAGGGAGTAGGGTCTATGGTCGGGTCGGTGGCCAAGATTAGCCTGGAGCCCCAGATGTGGGTGGGACAGTGAGCCACACCCTCAAAAATGCCATCTGTACCTGCAGTAACCAGAATGTGGCTATAACAACCGCTGTCTCCTGAGAAGTGGGTCAAGCATATCCCATACCTAACCTTCAAACCTTCACTTCTCTCTTCAAGCACGCAGCAGGCCCTTTCTTCCCATATTACAGATGAGAAAACAAAGGTTAAGGCCTTGACCACAGCTACCCAAACCACACCCAGAACAAAATGCTACCAAGAGCCCCAAAACATAGTCATAAAGCTTGTGAGATTCTGGAACCTCTGTTATTTGCGGGCCCCATCTCCTTCTCAGTAGGAGTACAACCTTTAAAAATGGAGCAGGGGCAGTTTCAAAAAGAGAAAAAAGTCCTCTGGGGGCTTGCTTTGAGGTAGAAAGAAAGAGTGGTTTGAAGTTTCTTTACATAGTCGTTATCTTAAGAGTAGTTAAAACATTTAACTATATAAATAAGTCTTTACTTTTGTCTTTTCTATTTCGCTCTTCCCAGGAATTATAAACTCCAGGAAGACAGGAACCTGTTTGTTCAGATTAAGCCCCAACCCAGAATTTAAACAAAGCAGCCCCTTGACAAATATGTAAAACTGTGAAGAGAGAAGGCCCAAAGCTAAATTAAAAAAAAGCCTACAAGAGGTTGAAGGTTGCTTACCTGGCCCACCCATCCCCACAACCCTCTCACAATCCTCACCTGTCCATTTCCAGGTTTGGACATGGTTTTCCTGGCTCGGTGGACCTTGGGCTGCCCCTCTGGGCTGGTTGTAGCTGGAGGGGGTTCAGGCCCTGTTGCTGCTGCCCCCTGGGCTCCCGGCATACTCAGCAGCCTCATAGCCAAACTCTGGACTGATGGGGGTGATTTTCCGGCCCCTGTCATTGACATCTTGGCCCGGCTTGGACAGGCATTCCCCCTACTGGGGGAAGCCGGGAATGACTTTGTGGCATGGCCTGTAAAACAGACAGACAGGCAGGCAGACAGAGAGAGGCAAGATAAGAGGGAAGGCAGAGTCAGAGGATACCCCACCTCACCCCCAGACTCCGAAGCCTCTCACCCAGCAGGAGGCGTCCCCCTTGGAGGTCCCCGTCTCCCTCAAGATTCTCAGGTTCATCCCCAATGGGCGGTGTGGCTCCTACAGGGGTGTCAGCCCCCTCATCGCCAACAGTGACGGTGACAGAGGCTGGGGATGAGGGGCCTGCAGGCTCCAGGGAGTCGGGGTTGGTCTTGGGCAGGGTCTCCTCACTACAAGGGGTGTCCCCCAAAGAGCCATGAACTGTAAGGAAGAGAAAAAGTTCAGGGCTAAGGGCTCACGCGATCCTGTATTTGGAGAGGTGAAGGTCCAGCTGGGCCCGTTTGTGCTGTACTCACCTCTCTCGGTGGCTCCTCTGGGCTCCTTGTCCAGCACCAGCGCCCCCATTTCAGCGGGGGCCTCTCCCTGGGAGGCGACACAAGGGATAGGAGGACTGGTCAGCCCGGTAGGAAGTTGGGGGGCCCAGGACGCCTGGGCCCTGGGGAGAGAGAGTAGGCTCCGGGGCCTACCTCTTCCTCTATGGGATCCCCCCCTTCCGCGGCCTCGGCTGCCGGGAGGGGCCGCACGACCCCTCCCCCGGGCCCGCATCAGCCCCCTCCCTCTCGGTAGACCCCTCATCTCAGGGGCCGAGAAGAGAGGAGGGGGAGGGGGCGGGGCCTCAGCGCCCCGGCCCCGCCCCCTCCTCCCGGCTGCACGCGCCGCTCCCCCTTTGTCCCCCAGGCCGCGGGGACCCCGGGCACCAACCCCTCCAGCGCCCGCTGCCCCCCAGCCCGGTGGACGGCCCCTTGTGCCCCTCGCGCGTGCTCCTGGGGTCCCGGCGCCCGCCGCCCACTCCGGGACAGCCGGCGGCTGCACGCGCGCCTCCGTGCCCACTCCCCCCACCTCCCACCCCCTGGTCCCCTCATCCGCCCCCGGTGCTGGCCCTCCGGATTGCTGTAAGTCCCGCCCGGGCCCCCCGGCCCCGTTGCACCCCCGGAGCATTGCACGGGTGCGCGCTTCCCCCGGGCGCGCGCGCGGGCATGCACCCGCCTCTCCCCCTCCCCTTCCGCACCTCGGCGGCCGCCGCCACTGCAGCTCCCGCCGCCGCCGCCATCGCCGCTTGCGCTGGGGGCCGAGCCGGCGCGCGGCCGCCCCGGGTCACGTGGGTGGGGAGGGAGGGCTAGGAGGAGCCTTAAAGGAGCCACTGCGCGCTTTCTGGCCATTTTCCCCCGAGAGCGGCCTTGGAGATGGCAGTGGCTCCCCTAAGCTGGGCGCTGTGGGGACGAATCCTGGCATTCCTAGCTTCAGCTCATCGGGGAACCGAAGGGGAAGCACGCCTGGGTCCGGGTGTGGGCTCTCCATCCCCCACCGTTTTAGGTAACAAGCGGAGCGTCTGAGCCTTCCGGCTCTCGGCAGCGGCTGTATTTCCAATCTGGCCCGCGTGTGCTTCTGCTTCGTGTTGCTCTCTAGTTTCTGGGTCACCAGGTAGAAAGCTCGGCCTCAGTTTTGGCCTCGCTTCTCTAACGAGCAAGAAGGGGATGATGGGGACGCGCAGAGAACACTTTTACTCCTGGCTGGTTCTAGTATGCTGCTTCATGTCCCCCTTTGAAACCTGGGGCTGTCTCTTCTGTTTATTACAGACATGTTATGCCACCACATGCACTAGGGATCCAGGTAAGCCTCCAGTGGCCCAATGGTCATTACTGTCTAGTGACACTCTAGTAAAACAACTTTTTTTGCCAAACACTTCACAAGCATAGTCAGGCACTCCGTGGGTCATACATAGCCCAGCCCACACTGGAAGTATGAATGATACTAGGCCTTGGTGTATAACCTTGATAATTCTATTTAGGGTACCGTCCCTTGAAGTACTACTTCTGGTCAAAGTTAGGAAAACATCTGTTTGATTTCACCAGCAGTATTTGACACAGGCAGGTGGTTCGTATATAGGGCACCTGGGGCCAATTCAAGGCCTTCTGGGAACTGTAGTTGTCTTTGGTTAACTTTTCCAGAGCTTTCTGGGAATTGTAGTCTTCCCCATACCCTAATCCAAACAAAGTGGTTTTTAGCTTTCCCGAGGGCGTGAGCCCTTTCCCCAGACCAAAAATGCCCAAACATAGGTTCCTGCTTACACTTTCGGTGGGCGCAATGATCACACCTGTAGCATATCCCTGGCCCTGATACCAAACTCCGCAGAGGAGCAGGTCACGTGTTACCACCACTGCCAAACAAATCACAGAACACTTGTGCTGTGAGGTGTCTGCCAGGTGTTGAAGTTGCAGAACTGGGAGGGTACCTGGTCAGAGGAACCCACTTGTCACACGGCTCTTCTGCTGTCAAGGCTCCTTTAGGCATGGGACCTGCATGAGTTGTGACTTCTGGGTATTGAGCAAATGAGAGGCTGTCTAGGGTGGGTCAGTCATTTACAAGCAGTTGCCAGAGTATATAAAGAAAAAAAATTGTTCTTTTTTTTTTTATTTTGTGGAAAACAAAAGCAGAAAAACTAAAAGCCCAAACTCCAGAAAAAATCCTAAAAAATACGTTTTGTTTCTTTAAAAAATACTGTATGTCTCTAATCCTCTCCCTCCCCCCAAAAGAGCCCTTCTTGTGTCCTTCCATCTACGTGCCCTACCCCCCACCCCCTACTATTTCTTGTTCTTGCTATTGTACCCCACTTCCCAATATCTACCTAGGATGCTCACCCATGTTCTCTTACCTGCCACCTTACTTGTTCTCCCTAGAATTTTGGTGAGCCTTGTACCCACAGTCCCATTCTCCCAGCATGCAAGACCTGTCCCCCCTTACTTTCCTGGGATTCAATAATCCTTCCCCCTACCAGTCCCTTTCCCAAGGATCTATTCTAAGCAGAAGCTTGTGAGCTGCCTCCTGCCAAATTCCCTCCCGAGTCCCTCCCACCCACCCCTACTTCAAGAAATGTCAGACCTCTCCCTGGGAAGGCTTAGCCAGTAATAAAACATTTTCCAGTCTTTTTTTCCTCCTCATTCTGTAGGACCCTTTCCCTCCCTCCACATTTCCATGCACCTCTAAGAGAAGACAATCTTTCTCTGGGACCCCATATTCCCTGGCCTTCTCCAAGAACCCTTTGCCTCTCCATCCTTTTCTTCTGAAGACACAGGATCTTCTCTCCGAGGAATTTGGGCGCCTCCCTCAGGATGTGTATGTCTCCTCAGGCTCCCCACCGTACCTGTTTGTCCCCGACACACCCCCCCTATTCTCCTGGGCCAGGGAGCCACCTTCCCACCCAACCCAGGAACCCAGCGCGCCTGCCCGGCTAGCGGATGAGAACGTTGATCTCAGCCACACTGGCCTCCAGCACATTCTCGGCCGTGGTCTTGCCGTGCTGCTCCTTGAGGTGCCGCCTAATGGCAGGCTTGTGGGCGAAGCGCACGTCACAGTAGGAGCAGCGATAGGGCCTCGCTCCTGAGTGAAGATTGAGGTGGTCGTGCAGTGTGGACTTCTGCGTGAAGCACTTGCCGCAGATGCCACAAGAGTGTGACTTGACGCCGCGGTGCACGTTCATGTGGCGGTTGAGGTTGCTGCTGTGGTTGAACTGCTTGCCGCAGCGCGGGCACATGAAGATGAAGTGTTGTGCCCGCATGTGGAAGACCAGCTTCTCCACGCCCTGGAACACTTCCGGGCACTTGGTGCACTTGATGTTTTTTAGGGGGTTTGTACTGGAGAAGCCCCCTGGCAGAGGGCCCCGGCTGCCCCCCGCCCCCAGGCTGCCCCCCGCCCCCCGGGCAGCCATGGCCACCGCTGCTGCCTCTACTAGGCCCGAAGTGGCCCCCACGCTGGACCGGCCTCCGGGGATCAACAGCAGGCCCTCCCCTTCTGCGTCCTCAGACAGGCTGTAGCAGGCTTTCACCACACCCTGTGGTGGGGCCACAGTGCTGGGGGGCACGCTGCTCTGGGCCAGCTCCCCCAGGTGGCTGCCCACTGAGCCACTGATGCCCAGACCTCCTCCTAGGCCTCCGGGAGGTTTGAGCCGATGTGCCACCTCCAGGGCCGACTCCACCTTGACGATGCAGATGTCAGACACATCCTCGTCCTCGTCCTCATCCTCTTCTTCGGCCTTCAGCTCCAGGTCCTCATCCAGCGGGAACTCCAGCTTCACAGGCCGCAGCAGCGGAGGGGGTAGAGGGGGTGGGGGGGGAGGTTTGGGAGCTGGCTTTGGGGTCCTGGCAGGAGGAAGGAGGGATTTGGTGGCACTGACACTGCTCACAAGGCTGGCATCGCTGACCCCATCCTCTTTGAGACCTATTTTGGGCTCAATGAACTGGCTGAGGGCGTTCCGGCATTTCTCTACCACGTGCTCCATCTGCAGGTAGGAGGCAGCCGTCAGGTAGTTAACGATATCCCTGACTGCGAATTCCAGGGCACCCGTGTAACAGGAGAGCAGCAGGTCGGCCACGATGCGTGCACTGTGCATCAGTGAGACCTGCAGCTCAGAGCTGGGGTTCAGCAGGAACTGGTCCCGCAGGAAAGGGGAGCAGGCAGCCAGGATGACCTTGTGGCCGCGGAACTTGAGGCTGTCGGCCACAATGGTCACGTCGCAGAACCGCTCCTCTGCGCGGAGCTGGTTCATGTTCCGCAGCGTAGCGGCCTCGTGGCCAGGCAGCTGGAAGCGCAGGACTTCCACCCCAGAGGCCATTGTGGCGGGGGAGTGGGCAACCCTGGTTGGGAAGGAAACCGGTCAGAGACAAAGGTCTCTGGCTCTCCTAAGCCAAGGCTCCAGGCCCCTCGCCCCCATTCTTGCCCGGTCCCCCAGCATCACATCTCCCAGGCTTCAGGCCTCTCCCTCAGTTTCCCCTGCCCCGGGGGGAGGCGCTGTCCCTCCAAAGGGAGGGAGGCGTGGTTCCCGGGGGCGGGGCAGCGGCGTCCATACCCCCAGCCCAACCGCACCGCGAGGATGGGGAGAACCCCGTGCCCTCGGAATCACAGAGGAAGGGGTAGCAGAGGCCTTGGGCTCTAGGCTCTGGGGTGCCCAGGATGCAGGCTCTTGTCACCCCGCCCCCTTTATTCGCTGCCTCTTTCCTCCGCCCCCCCTTTGCACGTTTGCACGCGCCTTTCACGTCCTCCCCCCGCTGCCTGCACGCATGGTGCACGCCACCCCCCCGCTCAGAGCTCCGTGGCACGCCCCCCCCAGCCCCACGACCCTGAGTGCACGCGCCTCTCACCTGGCCCGGGTCCGCGCGCTGTTTTTTCCCCCCCTACTTCCCCCACCCCCCCGGGGCCGCCGGCGCCCCCACACTCGGGCAGGGCCTGGGCAGCGCGCAGGCGCGGGGGTGCACAGGGCGCGCGCGCGGGGCTCGCTCCGCGTGGGCGTCAGGGGGGAGGGGCGGGGGTGGCTCGTGCTGTGTGTTCCAGGCCCCGCGCGCGGCGGCCGCGACGAGAACTCGGGGAGGAGGAAGAGGGGAGGGAATTAAAGGAGCAGGAGTCCCCCCTTCCCGACCCCCCTTTCTTCACCAGCCCCCCCCACACGGTTAAAGGGCCGGACGACCAGGCCTCCCCTTTGGCCGGTATTATTTGTCCGCCAGAGCGGAAATACGTTCCACATCCCCCTCTTTCACGCTCCCCCTCCTCTGTGCCTCCGGGCCCCGCGGCCCATCTGCGCGTGCGTGCCAAGTGCCGCGCGGAGGCCCGCTCGCCCGGGCCCGCCCCCCGATCCCGGCGGCCCGCGGTGCCGCCGGCTCCGCGCCTTTCAGTGCGCGCGCCCCGCCCGTCGTTCTGCCCGCGGGCTTGTCTCCCCGTGGGCGACGCCGCCACCTGCTCCAGTGGTGATGCCGCTTTGGCCAAGCTGTGCTGATCCGGGTCCGGGTTACAGGCGCAGCCCCTCCCAGGGCCCCAGACCCACCCCTCGCACCAATCCCACACCCCGGTCCCCGGCTCTGAGCTGTTAGTCGCTGTTGCCCACGCCTGCATCCCCCACTTGAGTATGTTCACAGTTCTTCAGCCACACTTCCAGGCGTTCCCAACTGAACTGAAGCTAGTAACCACCCCAGTCCACTTCCCACCAGGCCAGACAATCCAATACCCTCAACTTTCCTCTCCGTCTCAAGATCGTGTAAAATCCCATCTATCTTCCCCTCCTCTCCATTCTCAGAATTGACTTCAACGTTTTGCGAAGGCAAACTGCCTTCACTTGAACTGCCGATGACCTTGCCCATCTCATCTCTAATACTACTAATTATGCGATTATTTATGTTAGTACTATTGTACTATCTTTAATGTTCCCATTGTAATCGGCCCTTCACCAGACTGACAAGGTCAGAGCTCCACCACCCTAAACGAAACCTCCCTTCAGCTACACCTTTGCCTTCTCTTCCTCTCATTACCAAAGGAAGCTGCAAGTCTCCACAGCTTCACCACCAGCGTCTATCAGCGCCTTGAAGACTGGCTCCCTCCGCCCCTATTCCTTGCATTTTTGATACCCACACTTCCCCACCCATCCAAGTCCAGGTGAAGAAGCCCCTGTTTCCTGCCAAATTAATTTACTACACCCTCCAGGAGACTAGAGCGTTTTCCTTACACATCAATTTTGATGAAAATGCTTGTTATATAATGCGTTCGCGATTTGGTTTTCCCAAGTAAACATCTTGATTGCAGGAATTATGTCGTGGGTTATGTTTTGCAAATTAAAGTCATGCAATAAATGACTGACTGTTGAAGTAATTCCTCTTCAGTTCAGCCAGAATCCACCCATAAAAAGTTTGTTCCTTGCTTAAACTGAATTGTTGAACTGAAGGGATGCCCTTTTGCGGAAGGGGTGGGGGTAAGGGGGTGAGGGATGGAGGGTGATAGTGGGGGGTGGTAGTGGGGGCGGTGTACAGGAGGAGGGTTGTGTGTGTGTGTGGGGGGGCATTGTAGGTGGTGCCTTGATTCCTTGCTTTTCCCTTTTAAATAGTCTGACTTGTATGCCTCCACCCAGTTCTCTCTATTCTGAAAAGCCCTCTTTGTAGAAATCTTTGTAGTCAGGCCTTGTGGATTAGAGGAAGAACTGGCTTTTGTGTCAGACACACATGGGCTCAAAGTCATATTCCACTACTTACTAAAAGAGGGCCCTTGGGGGGCAGCCAGTTAGCTCAGTTGGTTAGAGCATGGTACTCTTAATAACAAGGTTGCCGGTTCGATCCCCACATGGGCCACTGTGAGCTGCACCCTCCACAACTAAATGGAAACAACTACTTGACTTGGAGCTGATGGGTCCTGGAAAAATATTCTTAAATAAATTTTTTTTTAGAAAAAGTGGGCCCTGGGGCAACTTACTTAATTCTCTGAATCACAGTGTCTTTATCTTTGAATTACAGTTCCTTACAGGGCTAATGTGAGGTTTAAGTAAGCCTGGCATATAGTAAGTGCTGATTCAGTGATAGCTCCCTTCCTGTTTGCCTAACTGAGAGACAGACGACAAAATTTTTAAGAGAAGTTTAAAAATTATATTTCCCTATCGCCTCCCTTCTTTTCCTCATTGCCAAACTTCTCAAAAACAACAGTTCACCCTCCAGTGTGAGCAGAAATACAAAAAGCTGTCAAGGTAAGAATTTAAGTTCGTAAAGTTTTGTTCTGTCCCCTTCCTTCTACTTCTCCTTCCTGGGAGTGTGAATTGGATGGGACCTAATCTCAGTTTACAGTTTAAAACACGTGGTCCTTGGTGGCAGGTGGAGAGTCTTCAAGTGCCCAGCCCTCCCTGTTACACTTTTATATGGAAACAATCAATAGTGCACGAAGCTGTCTTTTCCATAGAGTCTGGTGGGAACTCGTTGTAGGGCTGCTTTCCCACATACCTCCTTGGCTCCTGGTCCCCAGCTTCTGCCAGCGTGAGATGAGAGACCTTCCTGGCCTTGACTGACAGCACCTAATGCCCTACTGTAAGGTAAAATTCACAGATAAATTCAGGATTCTTAGTGGGCTTGAGAAATAAAATCTGACTGGGGATGGAAGGAATGACTAAGAGACAAAAGGTCTATGTTCTAGTCCAGATTTGAAGTCCTCAGGACCCCAGAGGTTTCAGCATTCTCTTCAGTGAAACAGAGGGATTATTCTCTGAAGCCTTTTCCAGCCTGATGAGTCCATAAAAGCTCATTCTGAAATAATGTGTGTTTGTGTGTGTGTCTGGGAGAAGCAGTTAAGGATTAGCTGGCTCGTGGCTCAGAGCACCACTCTTGGTTATTGATGGGGGCGAGCAGTGGCCTAGAAAATCCCAAACAGCGGGAAAGCTTAGACACTCCTCTGAGGCAGTCAAAGTATTTTTGGCAGTGGATTTGCTTTTGCAACTCTGCTTAGCCCAGACTGGAAAAACCGTATTCCTTGAGCAACCAATAAGGAAGGAAGAGAGAAGTCAGTATGGATTTTTTAATCCACAGGCTGACAAAACTTTTCTTTATTACAACAAAACCTTCTCCCCTTCTCCCCTTTGTCCTTTGAGCCACACTCAGCTCTGCCCTCACTGGAGGAACCCTGATGAAAACTGCGACCCTTTCCGGCTGTTCAGGCAATGGAGACAGGCTCACAGCTTGAGAAAAGAAACCATATGAAACGAAGGGCCTAAACCACTCCCATCCATTTGCAAAACCACCTTCTCTAAATTCCTATCCATCTCTGGCAATGTACCCAGCTCCCTGACCATTCCTCGAGGCTGGCTCTTCCTTCTTCCTTGTAACTCATTCTCCCCAGTTCTTTGGAACCCCCTCACTGCCTCAGTCTCCTGACATACTCGTCGCTGCCCCTCCTACCTTAGAGGAAATTTAGTTGTCCCTGCAAACCCCGCTTCCCCCCTCTAACTCCTCCACCCCCTCCCAGACCCTGCTGAGCACTAGGTCTGGGGAAATGATGGCAGATTCTCCTAGCTCCATTGTCAGTCCCAGGAACAGGACTCTCTACTTCATGCCAAATACCCCTCCCTCCCAGCCGGCGAATCCTGCTGGGCTACTCCCTGCCTCTCCTTGTTGCCAGGAGCAACGGACTTCCAGGCCTGGGTTCCTGGGTACCTGGCTCAGGCTGCTCTCCACAGGCCTGCCAGGGTCCATGCAAATGACCTAACCCACACCTCAATTTCCCTTTCTATCAGGCCCTCTTCCTTCCCTCCATCCATTCCTTCCCTGTCTAATCAAAATGCCATCACTTCAGCTGGCTCTGGGTGCTGCTTTGTACACCTGAAAGAGCCCCTCTTTTCACCACAGCTTCCTTCCAACCTTGTCCACTCTCCTGAGTCCTCCTACCCCACTCCTGATCCCCCTCTCTCAGCAGACTGCCCTGTCTCTTAACAGGGTCCTTGAGTGCCCTCCTTCACACCCCCAAACATCTCTTTCTTATTTCACTTTCCTTAATTTCAGAGTCTATTGAAAGCCAATCCTTCTTTCCTACACCCCACTCCTAACCTTGCTCCATTTCTCGCCATCCTGGGCTCATCACACTTATCTCCAACACTATAAACCCAGACAAGTCTTTGCTATGTTAAAAAAAGAAATCCTTTTAAAACCTGGTCTCTTTCTGGCTTCTGCCACATCTTACCTCCCACTTCTTGGCCCAGCCAGCAACCCTCTTCACTCACTCTTCACACTCACCCTCTCCTAAAAATATTTATTGTGACTGTATTCTACAGATAGAAGACTATATGAAGTGGACATGTCTAGTTAAAGATGAATGAAACAGAACACCTGGGCCCCTGATCGCAGCTTAAGGAAGAAATTCCCAGGACCTCAGCTATCCCGTGCGTGCGCTCCACACTGACTGCGCCCCTCTCCCTCTGTGCAGGGTGACCTCTACCCTGAATTCTTAGGTATATTCCCTTTGCTTTCTCACAGCTTCACTACCTCTGCATGTTAGGTGTTCCTAAACAGCATACTGTTTAGTTTGCCTGTTCGATCTTCACACAGATGGAACCATACTCGGGGGCTGGCTTTCTTACTCAATATTATGATTTTGTTGACTTGTGTAGCTGGCATTCACTCACTTTCTTCCTGTGGCGTGCTTACATTACAATCTATGAGTCACTTGTCCTGTCAAAGGATATTTGTTCTGTTTAATGGGTGGTTATCACCAGTGCTGCTGTGAGCTCTCCTTTCCCCTTCTCTGGGTACAACGTGTAAGCTTCTCCAGGGCAGCAGTCTTCAGGCTGGGCCATGTGTACCCCTGTAGTACGAGCAGACTGTCCACGGTGTAAGGGGACTGGCATGGGTGTAAGGGAACTGGTCTCAGATCTGACACTTCCTGATGTTGGGGATGCTGATGGGCCTGAAAGGACCCCATGAAGGAGGAGCAGGAGCCCCTTTCCCCTCCCTTTGCCTGACCCTTCCTTACCACAGAAAGAGGCCCAAGGGGGAGTTCAAGGGTCAATACACCACGGCACCAAGGGACAGTTTCAAAATCTGTGTTGGTTCTGAGAAAATGAGTGACTTAGTGATATCTTTCTGCAAGTCAGGTGCTTTCTCTATTTCCTTTCAACGAAAATGAAGGAGGACTCATTGAATGTCAGTTGATTGATTTATTTATCTACCCTTTTTGTTATTGAGGTGAAACTCACATAACATAAAATCAACCATTTTGAGGGGCAGCCGGATGGCTCAGTTGGTTATAGTGTGAGCTCTCAACGACAAGGTTGCCGGTTCAATTCCTGCATGGGATGGTGGGCTGTGCCCCCTGCAACTGAAGATTGAAAAATGATGACTGGACTTGGAGCTGAGCTGCGCCCTCCACAACTAGATTGAAGGACAACAACTTGGAGCTAATGGGCCCTGGAGAAAACACACTGTTCCCCAATATTCCTCAAAAAGAAATTAAAAATTTAAAAAAATTAACCATTTTGAAGTGAATAATTCATTGGCATTTAGTCTATTCACAGAGCTGTGCAACCAACACCTCTATCTAGTTCCAAAACATTTTCCTCATTCCAAAGGAAAACCCTTTGCCCGTTAAGCAGTTGCTCCTTATTCTCCTCCCTTCAGCCCCTGGCAACTACCAATATGTGTCTGTCTCTATGGATTTGCCTATTCTGGATATTTTGTACAAATGGGATCATATCATACCTGTCTGTGGCCCTTTGTGTCTGGCTGCTTTCACACAGAATAATGTCTGCGAGGTGCATCCATATTGTGGCATGTACCAGTCCTCCATTCCTTTTCACGGCTGAATAATATTCCATTGTACGAATCTACCACAATTTGTTTATTTATTCATCTGTTCATGGACATTTGGGCTCTTTCCACCTTTTAGCTGTTGTGAATAATGCTGCTGTGAACATGTGTGTACATGTATTTGTTTTGAGTTCTTGTTTTCAGTCCTTTTGGGTATATACCTAGGAGTTGAATTTCTGGGTCATATGTTATTTCTAGATTTAATTTTTGAAGAACCACCAAACTGTTTTTCACAATGGCTGAACCATTTAATATTCCCATCAGCACATTGTACAAAGGTCCTAATTTCTCCACATCCTAGCCAACACTTGTTATTTTCTTTTTTAATAGCCGTCTTAGTGGATGTGAAGTAGTAACTTATTGTGGTTTGATTTGCATTTTCATAATGACTAATGATGCTGAATATTTTTTCATGGGGTTGTTGGCGTTATTTGTATATCTTCTCTGAAGAAATATCTATTCAAGTCCTTTACCCATTTTAAGAGTTCTTTACATACTCTGGATACCAGATCTTTATAAGATACATGATTTGCAAATATTTTCTCCCAATCTGTAGGTTGTCTTTTCACTTTCTTGATAAAATGTACTTTGATGTACAAAAGTTTTTAATTTTCATGAGGTCCAGTTTATCTTTTTTTTCCCCCTTTTGTTGCTCATGGTTTTGGTGACATATTTAAGAACATATTCCCAAATCCAAAGTCATGAAGTTTTACTCATGGTTTCTTCCAAGAGTTTTATGGCTTAAGCTCTTATATTTAGGTTGTTGATCCATTTTGAGTTAACTTTTGTACATAGTGTGAGGTAGGGGTCCAACTTCATTCTTTTGCATGTGTATATCCAGTTTTCTCAGCACCATTTGTTGAAGAGACCAGCTGATTAATGTTTGATGATAGATCCCTGTGTTTTGGTATATAACTTCATGTGATTTCAAAGAAATTAGTGACGTTGCTATGACAAAATTCTTTCCATTCCCATCTACATGTTTGTGGAACCAAAACTTTCAGTTATTTCATCTATGAAAATGAAAAATAGAAATAGAATTCATGTTGAATCCTATCTGATTCTAGCAATAAGTAATGTTCATACATGAAAGTGTCCCAAGCATCTAATTTAGAATTGCACTTCCAATACAATTTTACTTTTCTTTGGGAGGGGTTGTCTATGGTTTATTGAAAATATTATAGCACAACAGGAAGAGTCAAACAGCTCCACGTGGTGTTTTGAAATTCATCCCAACTGGAGGCTGAGTGACTTGCAGGGTTGCACAGACTGCCGAAGTCCAAGAGCTCAGCATTCCTTAGTGTCCAGAACAACTTCAGTGATCTCCTGACCCAGGCCCGAGACCTCAGGAGCGTCATTCTCTCTCCTTTCTCTCTCCTCTTCCTGCAGCTTGATGGAGCTAATAATGGTGATCTCCTCGCACATGTAGCAGTCGTCACCCAGCGCATGTGGTACTTTCCAACGCTGACCTGGGCCGCCTGCCTCACTGGCTTGGTGCAAACGCGGCCCATCTTGGCGGGTCCCTGGTGAAAGAGCCAATTTTACTTTTTCATGCCTAAGCATTATTTAACAAAAATTGTAATATATTAATGTTGTTTTGATAAATTATTAATGATAATCATAATAATTACTTAATTCAGGAGAAAAAGTTAAACGTAAAGCCTTAAGCCCATCCATAGAAATTTTAAAAATTCAATTTTAATTTATAAACATATTTTTGTTGCAGAAAATAGAAGATTTTCAAGCATAAAATGTATTATATTAGGATAATGTTTTGGGGGTAGAAAAAGAAACATGAGTTCAGAAGAAATGGAGCAATATGAAATTTCTGACTGTTAAAGAAGAGTGTGATCATGTACTTTTTAATGAATCAGAGGGTATGTTAAAAGAGTGAAATAACATTTTTTAAAAAAGGTCAATGTTTGCCGGCCCGGTTGCCCAGGCAGTTGGAGCTCCACGCTCCTCACTCCGAAGGCTGCCGGTTCGATTCCCACATGGGCCAGTGGGCTCTCAACTACAAGGTTGCCAGTTCAATTCCTCGAGTTCCACAAGGGATGGTGGGCAGTGCCCCCTGCAACTAAGATTGAACACAGCACCTTGAGCTGAGCTGCCTCCGGGATGGCTCAGTTGATTGGAGCGTGGGCTCTCAACCACAAGGTTGCTGGTTGGACTCCTGCAAGGGATGGTGGGCTGTGCCCCCTGCAACTAGCAACGGCAACTGGACCTGGAGCTGAGCTGAGACCTCCACAACTATGACTGAAAGGACAACAACTTGACTTGGAAAAAAGTCCTGGAAATACACACTATAGGGAAGTTCCCCTATAAAGTCCTGTAAAAAAAAAAGAAAGAAAGAAAAAAAGGTTAATGTTGACAACACGCTAGAAATTGCATCCTTTTGCAACTACTTAAACATTCGAGGAAAATTTTTAGATAGCAGCATAAAAATGTTCAAGGGGGTACATAGTTTGCAAAATTCTTTTAACATGAGCAAAAATGTTTGAAAATTAAGTGCTTCTCCAACTTCCATTCGATTTGTTCAAATGCAGATTCTGAGCCACCAGGTCTGAATGGGACCTGAAGGCCCATTCCTAGGAGCTTTGGGCGATGCCACTGCTGTCAGCCTGTGGACTGCACTTTGAGTAGAAGCACCCGTATACCCCTAAGAGTGGGCCTGCCGGGTGGCGGGGTCTGCACACAGTCCACTCCCCTGACCGATGATAAAGCATTCTCGGAAGCAGTTGTACAGGTTTACACTCCCACCATCGGTAGGACTGCTGCCGCCTGCAAAAAGGTCACTAAAGGCTTCCTGGTTTTCAGTCGTCACCTCACTTGAGCTTTCTGCAGCCTGCGACACACTGGGTCACGCTTGTTTGACACACTGCTTTGTCCTAGTTTCTGTGACACCTCTTTCTTCTGTTCCCTTCCTTCTCCAAACTCAGTCTCTTATAACCCCCCATTCTCTTCCTTTTGTCCATCGTTTTACTGTTGGTGTCCTTGACCTTCTTGGCCTTTATCACGTTCTCCCTGAGTGATACCATGTGCTTGCTCTTAAGAGGTTGGGTACCACCTTGTGACTATGATGGTTAATTTTATGTGTCAAGTTGGGTAGGCGGTGGTGCCCAGTTGTTTAGTCAAGCACCAGTCCAGCTGTTTCTGTGAAGGTATTTTGTAGCTATGATTAACATTATACTCAGTTGACTCTAAGTAAAGGAGATTACTCTTGATAATGTGCGTGGTCCTCATCTAATCAGTTGAAAGCCTTAAGAGCAAAAACTGAGGTTTCCCAGAGGATTTCTGCCTTAAGACTGTAACAGAAATCTTGCCTCAGTTTCCAGCCTGCCAGCCTTCTCTACAAATTCACACTCAAGACAATGACATCAAGCCTTCCCCGAGTTTCCAGCCTGTTGGCTTGCCCTATGTACTTTGGACTCGCCAGCCCCTACAATTGCATGAGCCCATTCCTTAAAATAAATCTCTTTATATACAGGCGCACCTTGCAGACATTGTGGGTTCGGGTCCAGACCCCCACAATAAAGCTAATATCGTAATACAGTGAGTCACAAAAATATTTTGGTTTCCCAATGCATATAAAAGTTATGTTACACTACACTGTAGTCTATTAAGTGTGCAAAACGTTATGTCTAAGAAAACAACATATTTTTAATTAAAAAATGCTTTATTGCTGAAAAATGCTAGTCATCATCGGAGCCTTCAGCGAATTGTAATCCTTTTGCAGGTGGAGTATCTTGCCTTGATGTTGATGAAAATGAAATATATGCAAAGTTTAATAGAGCAAAGAGCTATAAAGTGAGGTTTGACTGTATCTCCTATTGGTTCTGTTTCTCTGGAGAACCCTGACTGATACAGACTCCCACATTTCTGTCTCCCACCAGAACTGCCACCTATTTTCGGTCTAGAATATCCATCTCCTCTTGAATGTTTTAAAGGTACTTAAAACACAATGTATCCTGGACAGAATCTGTTCTCTTTCTCCTCAAACCTGTTTCTCTTCTTGTCGTAGGCATTAGGGCCACCATCCATCCCAGCACTCAAGCTAAAAACTTGAGATTCAATGTACACTTCTCTTTTTCCCTTCATCCCTCATATATACGTAGCCACCAAATCCTTCACCCATTCATTTAATAAATATATGCATTGCTACAATGTGCCAACGCTGAGCTAGTGCTGATGATAAAAGGAAAGTAAGACACATTTCCTGAGGGTGTGGAGAAATTGACATCTTTGTGCGCTGTTGATGAAAATGTAAAATGGTACAGTCACTATGGAAAACAGTATAGAGGTTCCTCAAAAAATTTAAAAATCGAATTACCATATGATCCAGAATTTCCACTTCTGGGTTAATATCCGAAAGAATTGAAAGCAGAATCTTAAAGAGATATTTGTACACCATGTTCATAGCAGCACTATTCACAATAGCTAAAACATGGAAGCAACCCAAGTGTTCACTGGAGGATAAATAGATAAACAAAATGTGGATACACACACACAATGGAATATTATTCAGCTTTAAAAAGGAAGGACATTCTGACATCTGCTGCAACAGGGTTAGGCCTGGAGGACGTTATGCTGAGGGAACTAAGGCAGACACAAAAGGACAAAAACTGCATGATTCCACTTATATGAGATACTTAGAGCAACAGAATCATAGGGACAAAAAGCAGAACGGTGATTGCTCCCTGAGGGCCCCGTGGGGGGAGGGGAGAATGAGGAGTTGTTTCATGGGTACAAAGTTTCAGTTTTATAAGATGAAAAGAGTTTTGGAGATGGACGGTGGTGATAATTGCACAACATTATGAATGCATTTAATGCCACTGAACCGTACACTTAAAAATGGTTAGGATGGTAAATTCTATGTCATGTATATTTTACCACAATAAAATTTTAAAAAAAGAAATGAGAAATAAATTCATTTAATAGTAAACAATAATTTTAATACAGAAAATTGTCCTGTCAAATATAACTCTTGACAAAGTAACCTACCTCTTTAGAAGATAAAGACCCACATCTATTTATTGGACCCATTTTGTGTCTCTTGTTCATTTCCCAGGAAGCTAAAACCTCTTATATTTCACTGGCTTTTAAACTGAATAATGAAACAAAATGTTAATTTGTAAAAAAAAAGAAAAAAAGGAGAGACATATTTTCTATGCTCAAGAAGACTATATTTAGTAAATGGGTGATCACAGTACCCGGGGTAAGCGCTGAAACAGAGGCATGCCTGCGTGTTCCAGGAGCCCGGGGCAGAGCCGGGGAGCGCGCCGAGAGGCCTCTGCAGTGTGCTCTTCATCATCTGTCCTGGCTGCTCCTTTCCCACTGCTCTGCTTGCTCTTAGCCCTGGTCTCTTGCCAGGACTGTAAATGTCTCCTACCTTGACTGGTCTTCCAGCCCCTCCAATTCACCTTCCACAATAATTTCAGAATAGTATTTTTGAAATGCAAATAAAATCATATCACTTCCTTATCTAAAATGCCACATAACTAATTGTCTTACAAGTTACCAACGCTGGCTGCTGAGTAGAGCATGCTCTCCTCCAAGGTCTCCTCTGACTGTGGTGGCCTCCCCTCCCCTCTCCCACCCTCAGACTTTCGGAAACTACTTGCAGTTCCAGCAGTGTACTCCACAGATCTCTGTGCCTGGTTTGCCCTCTCTCTTCCTTGTCAGATAGTTGAACACTCATCTCTTAAAGCTTATCTCCAGTTCCTCTATGAAGCTTTTCTGAATCTCTTGAGAGAACTAATACCCCTCTTTGTGTCCCTGGGAACTTTATATGCACCCTATCTTAGCTTGTATCAGTCAGAAAGGCTAAGTGATGCTGCAGTAACAAACAACCCTATAATCTCTGTAGCTTAACCCAACAGTTTTATTCTCACTAGCGCTACCTGTTGAGTCAGTGGGAGTGATGCTGGGGGCTCTGATTGTCATAGTCACTCGGGGATCCAGGCTAAAGGAGGCTCCATTAAAAGAGGGTGTTGAAGTGTCTCATGTCACACTGGCGATTCAGCACGTCTGCTTGGAAGCAACAATATGCACTGCTTGTGATCACATTTCTTTGGTGAAAGCAAGCTACGTGGCTATGCTTACCTTCAAGAGAGCCAAGAATCCAGTTCTACCATGTGCCTGGAAGGCAGCAAATGGGAACATTGGTGAACAGCCTCAGTGACTGCCACAGCTCATGCTATGCTGACGGCTTTCACATCTCTCTCCCACTGGACACTGGGGGATCCCAAACGTGTCAGGTCCGTGCTCCAGGAATGGGAAGAGACTGGATTATAAGTCTCTGTGTTAATGTTACCGTCCAGCTTTGGCTGGGGGAGCTGGTGAAAGAACAATGAATTATGGGAGAGGAGGATGGGCAAGGGACTGTCTTAATTTGACTGTCCCTGCAAGCAGAGCCTGAGATATAGTTACAGGCAATTAACTTAGGGAATTCCAGAAAGCAGAAGTGAATGTGAGATCTAAGGAGGAAAAGTTGACTTAGGAGATAGCAGTGTTACTATTATGTGCAGTGGATATTCGATTTCACCAGAACGTTCTCAAGAAACAGAATGTCTCCAGAAATTGTCCACTTAAAGGACAGCAGCAGAGCGCCTATTCACCAATTTCCATTCTCCATTGATAGCAGGTTGACTCTGGGTGTTTGTTCTCCTATCCTACTTGCACTTGCCCATGGGGCATTGGAGAAGGCCCAGGTAGGGATGATTTAGCACAAGATGAGTCTGAGGACCCAAAGTGCCATCCACCTCAGCCACAGCTGAAATCAGACGTGGGTGGAGGAGATGTAGGCACCGGAAGTGGCTGCTACAGGGGCTAAATGTTTACTGAATTACTGCTTCCTGCCCGTTGCTGTGCTAGGTGCTTATTTATGTACCTTACCTTATTTAGTACAGGAACTCTATGAGACAGGTTTTGTGATAGTTTATAAAAAGATAGTAGCATGTCATCTGGGAAAGGATAACAAGTGGCTCTGACAGGGTGGCTTTCCCTTTATGTGGTCATGTTTCAAAATGTCTGATTCTTGGCTTTATGAACTAAAAAATGAGATTTTAAGAATATAGGTATAACTGGGCTCCAAAGTCCTGACTCATGCTAATAAAACTCACAAAAGACTAACGTATAAATTAGGCTCATTTAATAATTTTGGTGGTTGATGTAACTGGCAAGATAATTCAATACTTGTTTTCCCTGAGCTTTATCATTTATTCATTTGATATTTTTTTTAATTGGGGAATATTAGGGAACAGTATGTTTTTCCAGGATGTCAAGTCGTTTTTCAATCTAGTTGTGGAGGCCACAGCTCCTCTCCAAGTCAAGTTGTCGTGTTCAATGTTATTGTGGAGGGTGCAGCTCAGCTCCAAGTCATTGTTTTCAATCTAGTTGCGGAGGGCGCAGTTCACTGGCCCATGTGGGAATTGAGCTGGCAACCTTGTTGTTAAGAGCTTGTGCTCTAACCAACTGAGCCGTCCGGCTGCCCCATTTGACATTTTTGACAATGTCTATTGTGTGTCAGGGTCTTGGTGTCTTGTTTAGTCTTTTTACTTGCTTGTTTAATCTTAATCACTTAATGGTTGAAGGGGGTTGAAATGTTTTTTTTTTTTTAACTTTTTATTGTAGAAACTTTCAAACACACACAAAAATTAGGGAGCATCGTATACAGAACTCTCATATACAGATCACCAGCTTCAACAATTTTCAACAGTTTGCCAGCCTGGCTTCATCTGGCCTCCCCCTCCCACCAGAGAGTTTTAAAACAAATGCCAGACATCACATTAGTCCATCTGTAAATACTGCTGTTTGTGTATTTAACGTCAAAAGCAGTTTAAAACAATATCACAATACCATGATCACACCTAACAAATTTAACCATAATCCATAATACATATCATCTGCTCCATGGTCTATGTTCAAATATTCTTTTTATAACTATTTGACTTTTTTAAAAAAGATTTTAGGAGGCTGAAGAGTGGATGGTTTTGGCTGTTGATCCTAACGACGTTAATCAGAATGGCTGCTGTGATCTTTGTTGATAAGGAAAACGGAGACCCAGGCACCCGTGTGGCTCCTAAGGACCGGCTGAGTTGGGGTCTGGGCCTCCAGTCAAAGCTTTAGATGGGAGATCTCAGGATTCAACACCACGTGTTGGCAAAATGATTGGTGCTCCACCAGCCTTACCTAAAGCTGCCAGAAAGGCTTTGGGAACTGTCACCAGAGCTACAGAAAAGTCAGTAAAGACGAATGGACCTCTCAAACAGAAACAGACAACCTTCTCTGCCAAAAAGGTGACGGAGAAGACTGTTAAAACAAAAAGCTCGGTTCCTGCCTCGGATGACACCTATCCAGAAATAGAGAAATTCTTTCCCTTCAATCCTCTAGATTTTGAGAGTTTCGACCTGCCTGAAGAGCACCAGATTGCACAGCTCCCCTTGAATGGAGTGCCCCTCATATTCCTCGATGAGGACAGGGAATTTGAAAAGCTGTTACACGTAGGCCCCCCTTCACCTCTGAAGATGCCCCCTCCACCGTGGGAGTCCAATCGGTTGCAGTCTCCCTCAAGCATTCTGTCAACTCTGGATGTTGAATTGCCACCTGTTTGTTACGACTTAGATGTTTAAGTTTCTTAGTGCTTTACAGTTTGTGTGTATGTATTAATAAAACAATTCTTAACAGAAAAAAAAAAGATTTTATTGGGGAAGAGGAACAGGACTTTATTGGGAAATAGTGTGTACTTCCAGGACTTTTCCAAGTCAAGCTGTTCTTTCAATCTTAATTGTGGAGGTCTCAGCTCAGCTCCAGGTCCAGTTGCGGTTGTTAGTTGCAGGGGGCGCAGCCCACCAACCCTTGTGGGAGTTGAACTGGCAACCTTGTGGTTGAGAGCCCACGCTCCAACCAACTAAGCCATCTGGCCACCCTGGAGGTGAGCGACAGCTCATTGACTTCATTCTAGTTGCGGAGGGCACAGCTCACTGGCCCATGTGGGAATTGAACAGGCAGCCCCGATGCCCAGAGCTCACACTCTAACCAACTGTGCCACTCATCCGCCCCTATGCTCAAATATTCTTGATTGTCTCAGAAATATACTTTTACAGTAAGTTTGTTAGAATCAGGATCAAAGCTGGGCCCACATGTGTTTGGTGGATATGACTCTTAATTCACTCAATCTATAATCATTCCTCTTCCATCTTTCCATGACAATCATTTGTAGAAGCCAGATCCTTTGTTTTGTTATTCTGTATACTTTAAAAATGGAAATAAAATTCTAATTAAGAGAACAATTAAACATTTTATACATTTACAGTTCAAAAGAGGCATTTTACTTAGGAAAGGCTGAAAAGTAGAAGAGAAATATTTTAAGAGAAGTGAAAGATCGGAGCTTTCACATAAAAAATTTTGTAACAAAATTACATTTTAAAATTAAATTGGGGAGTAGGTGGAAATGACTGGGAAGGGCATGAGAGCCTTCTGGGGACAGGGTCTGTTTCATATCTTGACCTGGGTAGTAGTTACTTGGATGACAACCTATGTAAAAAGGCAACAAGCTGTACACATAAGATTTGTGCACCTTATGTACATTATAGCTCAATTAAGAAAAGATAATGCAGATTGATTGGTCAAAGATGAAGTGTCACATGTTATTAAAAATAGATTTAACCATTTCATATAGGTTGTCCAATTTGTTGATATATGTTTACTCATAGTACTCACTCATAATCCTTTTTATTTCTGTAGAATCAGGAGTCTCCACTTTCATTTCTGATTCTAGTAATTTGAGGGTTTTTTTCTCTCTCTTTTTTTTAGCCCATCTAGTTAAAGATTTATCAAGTTTGTTGATCTTTTCAAAGAACCAACTTTTGGTGTTACTGATTTTCTCTATTGCTTTTCTAGTCTATTTTGTTTTTCTCTGCTCTGATCTTTATTATTCCTTTCCTTCTGCTAGCTTTGGGTTTAGTATGTTCTTCTTTTTCTAGTTCCTTGAGTTGTACGGTTAGATTGTTGATTTGAGAACTTTCTTGTTTTTTTTTTGTCTTTTTTTGTTTTTTTTTTCTTTCTTGTTTTTTAATACAAGTGTTAATAGTAATAATTTTCCCTCTTAACACTGCTTTCACTGCACCCCATAAATTTTGGAATGTTGTTTTCATTTGCATTCATCTTTAAGTATTGTACAATTTCCCTTGTCATTTCTCCTTTGATCTATTGATTGATTAAGAATATATTGTCTATTTTCCACAAATTTATGTTTTTTTCAGTTTTACTTCTGTTGTTGATTTCTAACTTCATCCTGAGTGATTGGAGAAGATGTGTATAATATCTATCCTTTAAAATCTATTGAGAGATAATTTGTCACTTAACAAATATATTCTATCCTGTAAAATGTCCCATGTACACTTGAGAAGAATGTGTATGTTGTTGTTGTTGGGTGGCATGTTCTGTATATATCTATTATATTTAATTGATTTATCGTGTTGTTTAAATCTTCTATTTCCTTACCTTTTGTTTGTTTGTTCTACCCATTATTGAGAATGGGGAATTGAAGTCTCCAACTATCATTGTAGAAGTATTTCTCCCTTCAATTTGTCAATTTTTGCTTCATAAGTTTTGCTGATCTGTTCTTAGGTATATAAATGTTTATAATTGTTATATCTTCTGCTGTATTGAATCTTCTATTAGTATATAATGTCCTTCATTGTCTCTTGTAGAGTTTTTGTTTTGATTTAAAGTATTTTCTGATATTAGTATAGCTCTCTGCTCTTTTGGTTACCATTTGCGTGGAATATCTTTTCCCATCCTTTCATTTTCAGTATATTTATGTGTTTGGATCTAAAGTGAGTCTCCTGCAGTCATATAATCAAATCATGTCTTTTAATGCATTCTGCCAAACCCTATCTTTTGATTGGAGAATTTAATCCATTTAGATTTAATCCATTTAGATCAGTAAAGTAATTACTGATAAAGAGGGACTTACTTCTGTCATTTTACTATTTTTTTCTACATAGCTTATAGCTTTTTTTTGTCTCTTGTTTCCTGCATTACTGTCTTCTTTTGTGTTTAGTTGATTTTTTTTTTTGTAGTGTAACATTTTAATTCCTTTTTCATTTCCTTTTCTGTATATTCTATAGCTATTTTCTCTGTGGTTACCATGGGGATTACTTTTTTATTTTTCAATTACAGTTGACATTCAATATTACATTAGTTTCAGGTGTATAACATAGTGGTTAGACATTCATATAATTTATGAAGTGATCTCCCTGATAAATGTAGTATCCACCTGGCACCATACGTAGTTATTACAGTATTATTGACTATATTACTATACTATACTTTACATCTGTGACTATTTTGTAGCTACAAATTTGTACTTCTTTTATTTATTTATTTATTTATTTATTTATTTATTTATTTTTAAATTTTTTTTTAAAATTTGTACTTCTTAATCCCTACGCCTCTTTATCCAACCCCTTAATCCCCCTCCCGTATGGAAACCATCAGTTTGTTCTCTGAATCTGTGAGTTTGTTTCTCTTTTGATGTTCTCTTATTTTGTTTGTCAGATTGCACATATAAGTGAAATCACATTAGAAAGTATTTGCCTTTCTCTGTTTGACTTATTTCACTTAGTATAGGACACTTTAGGTTCATCCATGTTGTCTCAAATGGCAAGCTCTCATTATTTTTTTTTATGGCTGAGCAATATTCCATTGTGTATATGTACCACTCCTTTATCCAATCATCTATCGATGGGCACTTAGGTTGCTTCCATATCTTGGCTATTGTATGTGAAGTGTCCTTCTTGTCATTGTTATAGCCTTTGTTTTAAAGTCTGTTTTGTCTGATATAAGTGTTGCTAACTCAGATCTTTTCTTCATTTTTACTTGCATGAAATATCTTTTTCCATCTCTTTATTTTCAGTTTGTGCTTGTCTTTCAACTGGAAGTGGGTCTTTTATAGGTACCACATGTATGGGCTTTGTTTTCTTCTCCATTCAACCACCATATGTCTTTTGATTGGAGTATATAATCCTTTTACGTTTAAAATAATTATTGATAGGTATGTAGTTATTGCCATTTTATTATTCATATATATATATACATACATATATATGTATATATATGTGTATATATATATGTATGTATATGTGTATATATGTATATATATGTGTGTGTGTGTGTGTGTATATATATATATATATATATATATATATATATATATATATATATGTGTGTGTGTGTGTATATTCATCTTCTTCTTAAAGAAGTCCAAGATTCCTTATAATACTTGTTTGGTGGTGATGAACTCCTTTAGCTTTTTCTTGTTTGGGAAATTCTTTCTCTCTCCTTGGATTCTAAATGATACCCTTGCTGGGTACAATAATCTTGGTTGTAGGTCCTTGCTTTTCATCACTTTGAATATTTTGTGCCAATCCCTTCTGGCCTACAAAGTTTCTGTTGAGAAATCAGCTGACAGCCTTCCTTGTAGATAAATAACTGCTTTTCTCTTGCTACTTTTAAGATTTTTCTCTTTTAATTATGATGTGTCTTGGTGTTAGCCTGTTTAGGTTCATCTTCTTGGGGACTCTGTGTTTCTGGGCTTCTATGTCTATTTCCTTTGACAGTTTAGGGAAGTTTTCTGTCATTTTTTCAGATACTTTCTCAATTCATTGCTCTCTTTCTTCTCCTTCTAGTACTCCTATCACGTGAATGTTTGTACACTCGATGTCCCAGAGCCTCTTACACTAGACTCATTTGTTTGGATTCTTTTTTCTTTTTGCTGTTCTGATTGTGTATTTTCTGCTACCTTATCTTCCAAATCTTTGATTTGATCCTCTGCTTCATCTAATCTATGGTTGAGTTATAGTATTCTTCATTTCTGACTGGTTCTTTTTTATTTTATCTTCATTTTTATGTTTTCTATCTCTTTGTTGAAGTTCTCACTGAAAGATCAGTAAGCATATATAATGTCTGTCTGGGTTTGGTATTAGGGTAATGCTGGCTTCATAGACTAATTTTGGAAGTATTTCACCCTCTTTAATTTTTTGAAATATTTTAAGAAGGATAGGTGTTAATTCTTGACCTGTGAAGCCATTTTGTCCTGGATTTTTATTTGTTGGGAGTTTTTTTGATTACTGCTTCAATTTCATTGACTAGTAATCAGTCTGTTTAGATTTTGTATTTCTTCCTGGTTCAGTCTTGGAAAGTATGTCCTTCTAGAAATGTATCCATGTGTTCTAGATTGTCAGATTTGTTGGTGTGTAATATTGTTTGGTTCATAGTGTTCTTCAATGATTCTTTGTTTTTCTGTGGTGTTGGTTGTAACTTTTCCTCTTTCATTTATGATTTTTAAAAATTATTTGGGTTCTCTTAGATAGGCATTTTGAATGAAAGGGCAGAGGAGGGAAGTTAGGTCCCCCTTCCCACCAAAGCTAAATCCGGATGAGTGGGGTGAGAGTGGTGAGGGAAGAAGCCAGGGAGGTTACAGCCAGAGGTCTTCTCTTCCCTTGTCCTTTTCCAGCTGAACCTGAGTACATAAGCCATGGTCACCACCCTCTCACCTAGGATATGCATGGCAACCTCCCCCAGACGTAGTAAAAAATGGGGGAGAGGGGATAATATGCACCACTGGCCCCTCTGGACGTGGAGATCCTAGAGAGATGGGATGGACAGGGGTGAGGTAAGTGCCGACGGACACACTGGCATATCCTAGGTGTGGCTATTCCTAAGGGCTGAGTTTCCATCTGAAAGCGATGTAGCTTCTTACAGTAGATCAGGGACAGGTCTGTTTCTTGAGAGGTTCCTACTCCACCCTTAATGCCTTGCTTAGTTCTCAGAAATTAATTGTGCAATGGATTTGTGAGGAGAGGAGGTTCAGTATCCTGTCCCAGAGTCTGGGCCTTCAGGGTAGCTAGCTTCTGGGGCTCAGGGGCCTGGAGGAGCTTGAGGATGAGACAGGAGCCAGGGGCTGGGCATAACCTTTTTCTGAGGATCTAAGAATGGTTTAAATAAAGGTTTCTCAAGGTCACACTTGGGTAATTAGTTCAAAGTAAGTAGGTCAGTACATAATAGGATGGGGGAAGGTGTGTGTACCGAGTGCCCTAGCAGTGGCCTGGTTAGAGGAAATGGGTGGGGTGTGACCCAACATAAATGTTTTTATTAAAAACAAATGGAAGGAATAGAAACCAAAGCCACTTTTGTTATTGACCTGAAGGATGCTATTTACTTGGAGTGAGCATAGGACTGGGGAGGAGGTTGGCCTCCGCCTTACTTAGGGAACTTATTGTTTCAACAAAAACTCCTGGAATCCTTCTTCTGGGGAAGTTGAGATAAGCACACACATAACAGCAGGCAGTGAATTCTGTGAATAGGTCCGGTAGGAATCTGGAAGACTAAGATAGCTTCCTGGAAGATGAGGGATTTGAGGTGAATGGAGGAGGTGTTACAGAAGAGGGGGTAACAAGAGGCAGATGCCTCGGGGAGAGAGGCTTGGGAAGGCACAAAGCAAGGGGCTGAACGTGGACCTGAGACTTGAGGGAAGCTTGGGGAACTCAAAAGAGCCACTTCAGGGAAGATGTTAGGAAGAGACACTAAAGCATAAGGGCTACGAGTATAGACTCAGGAGCCGTGCTGCCTAGGTTTAAATTCCTGCTCTGCTACTCAGTACCTGTGTGAATCTGGGCAGGTCATTTACATTTCTATGCCTCCGTTTCCTCAATCGGTCAAGTTGGGGTAATGACAAAACCTGTGTCATCAGCTTGTTGTGAAGATTAAGATTGCTCCTACATATAAAGAGTTTAGGAGAGCACCTGGCACCTAGTAGTTCCTGTTAATATGAAGTCTTCTTCCTCCAGAAGCTGTCCTAGAGACAATGATTCAAGTTCAGATAGTGCATTTGGGAAATGGTCCCAGGAAACATGGGTAGGGAGTGGTAAGGTGGGGTAGGGAAGGTGGGCAGTCAGTTAAAGGTATGTTATCAAGTGAATTTACCATGGTGAGTGAGTGACATTAGTCCTGCTGAGGAACCCTGGAAGTGGTGCAGACACACACATCAGAGTTAGCCCAGGGTGGGGAGCGAGGGAGCTGGGTGTTTATATACTCATTCCCCGCAGTCACAGGTTGAGGGCTGCTTTCAGGGGGCCTTAGTTGTCTGTTAATTCCACATCTAACGGTCCATAATGGACACAAAGTAGACTGTGGTCAAATGGAGACCAAACCACCGTGTCCCTGCCCATCTTATCCACCAGCCACTTTTCCTGTGACATTTTCAGCTGCGACGTGCTGAGTTCCCTGTGGGAGTAGCAAGGCATCCTGAGACGCCATCACACCATTATTTCCTCTTTTTAATCTGTGAATAGAGGATGAGTTGCAGAATATGGGGTGTGGATTTCTTCTCTTTGGAATTGGTCTCCTGAAAGTAGATATTAGAAGCCTTGAATTGATAAGAAGAAATTTGGACAAGAGAGAAGAAGCTGGCAGGAGTGGAAAGTCTGTCATTTTAGGCATCATTTACCTCCTTCCTTCCATTTGGAGTCAAAACACAAATTGCATTTGCCAAGCTTTTTAGTGATGCAAAAAATGGACAAGCCAAGGTCACAGTCACCAAATGAGGGTCTACTGAAAATCTACTTGAGAGTGTAGAAAGGGAAATAAAGACCTGGTATGTTCAGGCCCAGAGGCTCTCAGGTCATGGCCCTTCCACATTGGAGTTGGCTGCATGGAGAACTGGAACAGTGGAACAATTTTGGTGACCCACTCTTTCTTTCTTTCTTTCTTTCTTTCTTTCTTTCTTTCTTTCTTTCTTTCTTTCTTTCTTTCTTTCTTTCTTTCTTTCTTTCTTTCTTTCCTTCCTTCCTTCCTTCCTTCCTTCCTTCCTTCCTTCCTTCCTTCCTTCCTTCCTTCCTTCCTTCTTTCTTTCTTTTCCAAATCAATTAAAAAAAATAAATTTTACTGAGAAATATTGGGAACAGTGTGTTTCTCCAGGGCTTATCAGCTCTAAGTCATTGTCCTTCAATCTAGTTGTGGAGGGCGCAACTCAGCTCCAAGTTCAGTCTCCGTTTTTCAATCTTTAGTTGTAGGAGGCGCAGCCCAACATCCCATGTGGGAATTGAACCAGCAACCTTGTTGTTGAGAGCTCACGCTCTAACCAACTGAGCCATCTGGCTGCCCTTCCAGAAGCTCAGCGGTAGCTCGTTATTTTCAGTCTAGTTGTGGAGGGCGCAGCTCACTGGCCCACGTGGGAATCAAACCAGCAACCCTGTTGTTCAGAGCTTGCACTTTAACCAACTGAGCCACCTGGCCACCTCAACCCACTGTTTCTTTATTCAGCTTGGTTGGCCATTATGCAACGTGGCACTCCCAGGGGCAATTTCCCATGAGTTGACCTCCTCTTGCACATTGCTTGTTGTCTCCCCAAATCCATTCTCTTTCTATATGGTATTAGAGTTCTAGCTGTGCATGTGTTAGACCAACTAGAGACCACATTTCCTAGCCTCCTGTGTAATCAAATTTTTGCCAACGGAAGATGAGTGGAAGAGTTGGGTGAATTTTCATGTCATTATTTGTCCCTATTTCTTCTTTTATTCTACTTCCTTGGGACTAGAACACAGACTTGATGGAGACCTGTATCAACCATCCGGACAAGGCCAGTTTTCAGCGGTATGGCAGAGCCACAGATGGAAGGAGTCTGGGTCCTGACTGATAGGGACGAGAAGCTCTGCCCTGCTAGCCAGGGCCAACTGTACCATACCCACCATCCGCTTACACTGAGGCTTTTATCTGAGAGAGAAGACATCATCTAGCTTATTTAAATCACTGTGTTTTGGGTTCTCATTATTACAGCAGTTTAGGTTACACCCTGACAAACCCATGTCCCTAGGTGTTGCCTTGGGCTCCGATGTTGATTTCTGGCTGAGTATATTAGTTAACCACAGGTTTGGCTGCTAAAACAAGGGTAGAATAACAGTGGCTTAAATGGTCTGCGCATGATCAATCTGGGGCAGTTACGGTCGCCCTACTTTTGGGCAGTAGGACTTCTTTCATTTTGTTGTTTTTGTCATTACGAACATGTGACTTCCATCTTGTGGTCTAGGGTGGCTTTCCAGCTAGTGGGAAGGGGAGAAGAAAAATTGAGGAGCACACCCTTTCCTTAAGAGCATACTCTACGGACTCAGTGAAAAACTTGGGAGTTTCATTACTTAAGGAAGAAGGGAGAATGGGTTCCTACACACTCTGCCAAGTTTATTTAACTCAACAAATATTGGGAGAAACTTGTGAAAGAAAGGCCCTTTCTTCTAAAGGTAGTTATTAGATATGAATTGGGCGGATGTATTCATTTGCTTGAGTTGCCAAAACAAAATACCACAGACTAGGCAGCTTACACACCCGGAATTGATTTCTCACAGTTCTGGGGGCTGGAAGTCCAAGATCAGGGTGCAGCATAGTCAGTTTCTGGTGAAAGGTCTTTTCTTGGTTGACAGATGGCCAACCTCACACAGCCTTTCAAGAGAGAGAGCGGATCAGGACCCACCCTCATGACCTCATTTAACCTAATTACCTCTTTATAGGCTTGATCATCTCCAAATATAGTCACATCGTGGATTAAGGCTTACATATGAATTTTAGGGGGATGCAATTCAGTCCATAGCCGTAATTTAAAGAGGCACTCAAAATTCAGTGGGTTAAGAATTCGGTCAGGTGAGGATTTATTATGCACTGGTAGCAAACAGTCCCCAAATCTTAGTTTGCAAAACATGACCATACATCCCTCGTTTTCTGGTGTGCATGCCTCTTTGCAATGTAAAGTTTACCCCACATTTAAATCTGGGTTGGACTTGTGATCTGCTGTGACCAGCAGAACATGATACAAGTGATGTTCTGTGGCTTCTGAGGACAACCCTCAAGGGGTCTTGCTGCTCATGCTTAGCACCTCTTGGAACGCTGTCCTAAGACTGCCATGCTATACAAGGGGCTGCGGATGAAAGACCGGGGAGAGCCAGCTCCAGCCATCCTATCATTCCCACTGAACTGAGCCCTCCGATGATTGCCGCTGCATGAGCGAGCCTGGGCAAGACCAGCCGAAGAACCACGTGGTCAGCCCACAGAATCATAAGAAAGAATAAATCATTTTCTTAAGCCCCTACATTTTGGTTGTTTTTTCCCCCCGGTGGCAGTGGCAATGCAGCGGATTTCAACAACGAAGGTTTTGTTTTTTTTAACAGGACTTAATTGGGGAACAGTGTGTACTTCCAGGACTTTTCTTTTCCAAGTCAGGTTGTTGTCCTTTCAGTCTTAGTTGTGGAGGGCGCAGCTCAGCTCCAGGTCCCGTTGCCATTTTCTAGTTGCAGGGGGCGCAGCCCACCATCCCTTGCGGGAGTAGAACCAGCAACCTTGTGGTTGAGAGGACACGCTCCAACCAACTGAGCCATCTGGCTACCCAGGAGCTAAGCAGCAGCTCGCTGGCCCATGAGGGAACTGAACAGGCAGCCTCGTTGCCCAGAGCGCATGCTCTAACTAACTGATCCATCCTGGATGCTCAGCTCAAGGTGCCGTGTTCAATCTTAGTTGCAGGGGGCGCTGCCCACCATCCCTTGCGGGACTCGAGGAATTGAACCGGCAACCTTGCGGTTGAGAGCCCACTGGCCCATGTGGGAATCGAACCGGCAGCCTTCGGAGTTAGGAGCACGGAGCTCCAACTGCCTGAGCCACCAGGCTGGCCCCTTGTTTTGTTTTTGCTGACATTACACATCTGCTGAGAGTCAGCAGGGGTTCTGCTTTTGGAGTCATCGCAAGGATCTAGGCTGATGGAGCAGCCACTATCTCAGACATTGCCATACAGAGGGAAAGAGAGCATGGTGAATGTCTGTATTGGCTCGTAAAGCTGCAACCTAGAAGAGATACCTGTCACTCACACTCACGTGTCACTGGCTGAAGCAAGTGGATGGGGAAGTTCAGTCCTACTATGTGTCTGAAAGGAGACAAAGCCAGAATATTTGTGAACATCTCTAATGCCCACCACCCTTAAGGTAGTTTATTTCTCGTAACAATTGAAGTAGATGGGCAGGGCTGGTACGACACCAACACAGTGCCAGGGACTTAGGTTCTGTCCGTTTGCTCTGTCATTCCGAGGATGCTGCTCTCAAATCACTATCAGATTTATAATCCAGTCCCCAGGAAGGGACAGGGCATACTCCCCTTTTATTTTAGGGGCATAATTTGGAAGTTACACACATCTTATTGGCCAGAAGCATGCCACCTGACCACCAGCTACAAAGGAAGCTGGGAAATGTAGTCTTTAGCTGGGTAACTGTGTGTCCTGCTAAACATCTCTTAATGCGGTGGAGGGAGAACAGATGCCGGGTTTGGGGGAGGAACCAGCAGCTCTGCCACAGCAGCTGCTCTGGTACCCTCAAAACCAGCTGTGTCACAGTCTTCCTACATTCAGTCAGTCCTGTCCAAGTGAGGCCCCACTTTGTGTACGTGGGTTTCTGAGGAGTTATTTGTAAATCAAGTGTTTTCACAAACTTACTTGGTCACTTGAGAAAAGCTTCTTCACTTTTTTTAAAGCATCTATTAAAAAAAATTTTTTTTAGTTGGGGAATATTAGGGAACAGTGTGTTTCTCCAGGGCCCATTCAGCTCCAAGTCATTGTCCTTCAATCTATTTGTGGAGGGCGCAGCTCAGCTCCAAATCCAGTTGCCGTTTTCAATCTTTGTGTGTGTGTGTGTGTGTGTGTGTGTGTGTTTAACCTGGTAGAGTTTTTTTTTTTTAAATTAGTTTCAGGTGCACAAGACAAAGTAACACTTAGACGTTTATCATTTATATCCCTCACACTGTGTGAACCCCCTCCCCCCATCCACTATCCCTCTGACATCGCACAGAGCCATTACATTTCCACTGTCTCTATTCCTAATGCTGTACTCCGCTTCTTGTAAGTATATACATATGTATATATACATATATATGTAAAATTAGAGTTGGCATTCATTATTGTTCAGCTTCAGGTGTACCGGGCAGTGATCAGGCATCTACAACATCCCTGAGGTGGTCTCCCAAATGGGACAAGTGTCCATCGGATACCCTACAAAATCTTTACAACATTATTGATTACGTTCCCCAAATTAATTTTCAAAACCCCGTGGCCATCTTGTGGTTACCGACTATTTTCTAATCCCCTCACCTTCCCCCTTATCCCCCCCCATCTAGCAACCCTCAGTTTTTCCTGTTTGTCTCCAAAACTGTTTCTGATTAGTTCATTCACTTATTCTTTTCTTTAGATTCCGCATATAAGTGAGATCATATGGTATTTGTGCCGTTTTCAATCTTTAGTTGCAAGGGGCTCGGCCTGCCATCCGATGCGAGAATTGAACCGGCAGCCTTGTTGTTGAGAGCTCACGCTCTAACCAACTGAGCCATCCGGCCGCCCCTCATCTTCATTTTTGATTGATCTTATTTATTTATACGTCACATTGTTTGACAAAGTACTAAAGAGACTTCTGTGGGATGGGGAAGCTAACACACTGGCTCAGAGTTTCTTTGATTCCTGCATTTCATACAAATTTAAAGGCACATTCAAACTGCAAAATACTTTTATTCCTTTAAGTAACCAATTCCAAATTTATTTGTTTTATAAGTTGGAAATTTTATCTACTGGAATTTCTGTAAAAATGTTCTAAACATTTTCCCAGTCTCCAAAACTAAGGGTTGATTTCATTTTTATCTCTGGATTCTCTCTGGAGAAGGGTAGCAGGAAAGAAAAAGATTGTGGCTACTCCTATGTATCAAGAAGTTCTAAGAAAATTAGCCTCAATCTCTTGGAGGTTCATGTTCAAGAAGACAATAGTATTCCAGGCTCTCCAGAAGTGAATTCCACTTGGCAAAACCCAAGAGGAAACCGAAACTTTATTTAAATAAATGGTTTTGCAATATCTTGGATGGTTTGTGGGCTTGTGTGCTTTAGACTAGTCATGCAAGAGCATGTATGCATGCATGTGTGCCCACGTGTGTGAGGGGGTAGAGGTTGGGAGCAGTACACAAAGACTGTTGTGGAGATCAACTGACTTGACGGACATATTGGGATTAGGGGGACAGGGCACATGTTTCACCCCCTCGTTCAGTCCCTAATCCCTGACTATTTTTCCCAGCAAGAGACCATCCCCCTGGCCACTCCCTAGTTTTCCTTCTCTGGCAGCTAATGAAGCAGCTGCTGAGCCAGCTCTGGTTTTCAGGAAGTCAGATGACCTTTCCTCTCTCTGTGCTCTCTGCCTCTCCCTGCCCCTAAAGTGCACACCATGGACCCACTAATGGCTGTCCTTTGCCTGCTGCCCCTATTCCCAGGTAGGAGCAAGGGTAGGGGGATGTGGGGGTCCTGTGGGTGAGGCCAGTACTACCAGGTCGAGTTTCCATGCATGAAACAGGCAGCCTCTTTTGGTTTCCTTTTCTCATCTATGCCTTCCTTCTTTTTTTCGTTTCTTTGTCGTGTGCCCATGCCCACAGGCTTGGCTGCAGCCATTCCGTCCTGCCCTCAGAACGTGCAAATCTCTGGTGGCAATTTTACCCTCAGCCACGGCTGGGCCCCTGGGAGTGTCCTCATCTACTCCTGTCCCCTGGGCCATTACCCATCCCCGGCATCTCGGCTGTGCTTGAGCCATGGACAGTGGCAGACCCCGAGATCCACCCGGCTGACAAAGGCGGTCTGCAAACGTGAGGCTCCCCAGGGCTGTGCTTGGGGCACCCTGCCAGTGGCCACCTGGGAACCTCCATTCAGGAGTTGCTCTGGGTGGGGCTTAACCTGGCTGGATGGTGTGGGAGAGATGGCAGAGCTGCTTTTCCATGGGGCTTTGCAAAATAGTGGGGAAATGTCCACATCCGTAGCTAGGCACTGGAGGCAGGCTTCGATGGGGATTGCGGCGTGCTAACGCCAGGGATGATTTTTAAAACACTTAACAATTGACTGCACAGTACTGGCCATTCAGAAAGGATACTGGATGGTCCTGGAGTGCCCCGCTGTGCCTGGCATTTCCCCTTTAGTTATCCACTCATGGGACATCTGAGGACCCCAGGGGAAAGGCTGGAGGGACCATGCCCTCAGGGGCTGAAATAAATGGCTATTTACCAATCTATTAGGTTGAACTGTGTGAAATTGCCAGTGTTCAACCAGTTGCCAAAAGCAGCAATCTCATCTGCATCGCCCTAATATTTAGACAGCCAGCTGGCTATCTCCATGCATCCAAGCTGAACGTCAGCCGCTGGACGCCCAGCTCAGCTGTTATCTGTCCGCCCCTGTATCCCCTTCCCCTTCTCTCCAGCTGTTCGTTGTCCAGCACCTGTTTCCTTTGAGAATGGCATGTATACCCCACGGCTGGGCTCCCACCCTGTGGGCGGCAACCTGAGCTTCCAGTGTGAGGATGGCTTCACCCTGCGGGGCTCGCCTGTGCGGCAGTGTCGCCCCAATGGCATGTGGGACGGGCAGACGGCCGTGTGCGACAACGGCGGTGAGTGCCCTGACTGATGTCTGTATGGGGGCTGGGAACTTCCAGGAACCTTGGAACCAGATGTGTCCAGGGAGCCTCTGTGGGGACAGGGGCCTGGTGTTCCTAGTGCCAAAATAATTCCTGGATTTTGGTAAATTGAGATCTATAGGTCACACATCACCCACCAGCAGGGAGCCTGGTCCGAGGCAGTCGGTTCTGAGCTTCAGATCCAACATAAAGGCTCCACACACTGTCTAGCTTGCTTTCCAAATACCTCAAAGCAAGGTTGGTATTCAGGCCCCATGGGATTGCAGGTACGCAGAACATGCTGAGAGCAAATCGAGTGTTTTGCTGAAGTGCCTTGCCTTTGGAGCCAGTTTGGGCTCAAGCTCAGATCTGACGTGGACAGACTTTGGGCAGGTTATTTAACCTCCCTATGCCTCAGTTTTTGCATCTGTAAAGTGGGGATAGTAAGGGTGCCAACTGCATGGGGTCATCAAGTGGCTTAAGTGGGCAGATATTAGTAAACATCCAGAACAGCTCTTGGAATCTGATAAGCGCTATGTACACTTTTGTCATGGTTATTACTGTCCCTGTGAGGGGTGAGGGGTTCTGCGGGACAGAAGTAGGATCCCAGGAGTCCCTGCAGCCACATACATTGACCTGTGCATTTGGGGAGCTTCCTGGACCACAGTTCTGAGCACGTAATACAGTAGACACAGAGTCCATGAGATGGCAGGACTGTACCCTCACCATGTGCCCTGGCTGTCGGCTCCCTACTCATGCCCTTGATCTGCCAAATAGCCATTTATGCAAACATAGTATAATTTATTTGAAAAGGGAGGCATAATCTACCTACAGTAAAGTGTGCAGATCTGAAGTATGCAGCTTGATGAAGTTTTACACGTGTACCCACCCATATGATCATCCCCCACCCCCAAGATCTCTCTCTTGGACATGTCCAACGTTGCAGAAGTTCCTGTCCACTCCCAAGAGGTAGCCACTCTTCTGATTTCTGTCTCCCTACATCAGTTTAGCCTGTTCCTACACCTCACACACTGAACCACACAGAATGTGCTCTTTTTCATCTGACTTCTATTATTCAGCATTCTGCCTGTGAGATCTATCCATGTTGTCCTGTGTATCAGCAGCTTGTTATTTTTACTTCTGTTAGCTCCATTTATCAATATATTACATTTGACTTACGCATTCTCCTGGTGATGGGCATTTGGGTTATTTCCAGTTTGGGGCCATTGGAAGTACAGCTCTATCCACATTCTTGTACGTGACTTTGGTGCACCTGTGCACTTGTTTCTCTTGATCGTGTTATGTAGGAGTGGAATTCCCGGGGGCACGGTCGGCCTATGTGTAGTTTGAGTGGGGCTGGCAAGTGGTTTCACCAACTGACACTCCAGCAATGTAACACAGTTCTGATGGACTCATCCTCTCTGACACTTGGAATTACCCGTCTTTTTCTTTCTTCTTAAAATTTTTATTGGGGAATTTTGGGTCACAGTGTGTTTTTCCAGGACCCATCAGCTCCAAGTCAAGTCATTGTTTTCAATCTAGTTGTGGAGGGAGCAGCTCTCTGGCCCATGTGGGAATCGAACCCGCGACCTTGGTGTTATGAGCACTGTGCTCTAACCACTGAGCAAAACGGCTGCCCTTTTCTTTTTTTTTTGGTGGGTGTGTCGTGATGGCTCATTGTGGTTTAGGCAGTGCCAATGTCCTCTGTGGAGATGAGCTCCTCAGTCAGCATCTTCCCTGGTTTGTGGGATGGATGCGGGTTGAGTCCCTGGGCGGGGACTGGGGGCTTAACTGGCAACCGAGGTCCCTGAGCTCTGAACATTTTGCCCTCCTTAAGGTTTTCTATCCACCTTAAGGAGAAGCACAGTTGTGGGGTCTTCCAAGGGGGAAGCTAAGGGGCCTGCAGAGGCTCTGAAGGGCTGGAAGGAGGAAGAGCTGGAGGAAGAGGGCAGGTAAGCAGGGCAAGAGGTCGAGGAGGTGAGTCCCTGCTCACCTCCATCTTCCTTTCCTTTGTTCACGTGCAGGCAGCCACTGCCCCAACCCAGGTATTTCGGTGGGCTCAGTACGGACAGGGTCCCGGTTTGGCCTTGGGGACAAGGTCAGCTACCGCTGCTCCTCAAATCTGGTGCTGACGGGATCTGCGGTGAGGGAGTGCCAGGGCAATGGGGTCTGGAGTGGGACGGAGCCTATCTGCCGCCGTAAGTAGCCACCCTGAATCTCCCCAGACTCCTGGGCACACCCTCCTTGCCCCCCTGGCCCTGGCTGACCCCAGTGGCTCTTCCTGCAGAACCCTACTCGTATGACTTTCCCGAGGATGTGGCTCCTGCCCTGGGCGCCTCCTTGTCCCACATTCTTGGAGCCACCAATCCCACCCAGAAGAAGAAGGGTGAGTGCTTGAGGTGGGGGCAGCAGGGTGCTGGGCATGCTTTCTGGGGGCTTGGCTTCTGGTGGGCTCAGCAGGGCTGAGCTTACTGGAGAGGAGGCAGGGGGCCTGATAGCCTTGGCAAGAGAGCAGCTAGGTGGTGGAAATCTGAATCCTCCCCTTCCATATTTCTCCCAGAAACTGTGGGCCGAAAAATCCAAATCCAGCGCTCTGGTCACCTGAACCTCTACCTGCTCCTGGACGCCTCTCAGAGTGTGGCCGAAGAAGACTTCCGCACCTTCCAGGACAGCGCCATCCTCATGGTGGACAGGGTCAGGACACAGGGGCTGAGCCTGGGCTCAGAGGAGGCCTCCTGCACCCACTGTTTCTCTCTGTCTCCTTCCCTCCTCAGAATCCCACTCACAGCCACCTCCTGCAAGAAGTCTCCCAGATTATATGCATGCCATGAAAGAATCATGGATTCAATTTATAGGAACCTATTTTTCATTCCACAAGGACTGCTGAGGCCCCTATTATGTGTCAGGCACTGTGCTGGGTGCTGGGTGCTAGGTGCTGGGGGCACCAAAGGTGAAGAAGACTGAGGTCCTAGTTTCTACAAATTCATCATCTAGAACAGTGGTCTCCACAGAGGGGTACACAGGAATAATCCACTGGGGTGTGACAGAAAAATACTGGTATCCCTGTTGAATAATTTAAATTTAAATTTAATTAATAACTTAATATTTAATAATGTAAAACATTTCATATTTTGTGCATGTTTGTAGTGATGCACTTTATAAATATGAGTACACTTTATAAGTCTATGACCTATATTGGGGTATGTGCTTAAAGTGTCCTTACCGATGGATGCAGACAGAAGAACTTGGAAGCCGCTGGTTTACGTTCCTTGCCCACATTTTCCTTAATAGCATGCTTTTCAAGGTCGTTTGTGTGGATATATGTTTTCCCTCCCAGCTACATGTTGAAGGAGGCAGCTTTTATGTTCCTTTGAGTCTCTCTTAGGACTTAAAGTAACTTACTAACCCGTGAGGCTGAAAAATGCGACAGTTGGAGAAATGCCACACAGTTATGCTGACAGGTTCAAACCCTACCTCCACCTCCTACCAGTGGTGATCCTACCACTGGGTACCTACCAGTGGGTAGAGAAACCTCGGTTTCCTCATCTGTAAAATAAGGACCTCACAGAGTTGCTGTGAACATTAAATGAGGAGTGAGCCTATCGAAGAGAGTAAATGGTTAACAAGAGTCAGCTTCCGGAATTCTTCCAAGCAGCAGTTTCTTAGCGAGTGCCTACCCACGGACCTTGCTTTTGTCAGTCCCAGTTCTCTGCCTCTGCCAGGGCCCTTTGCTCACTCTCTTCAGCTTCAGGGTTTTCTCACACTCTCTCCCCTTCAGCTTCAGGGTTCCGTTACACTGTCTCTCATTTACCCTTCACAGATCTTCAGCTTTGAGATCAACGTCAGTGTCGCCATCATCACCTTTGCCTCAAAGCCCAAAATCATCTTGCCTGTCTGGAACAAAAACTCCCGGGATGTGACCGAAGTGATCAGCCATCTGGACAACATCAACTATAAAGGTATCGGAGTCATCAAGTGAAGGTGATGGGAAAGGGAGGGAGGAGCTTTCCTGCACACAGATTCTGGGCAAGTTACAGAGAAAGAGGCCTCTCGGTGGCATTCAAGTCTCAGGGCTCTGGGACTCTGGTTCCTCCAGTTTCTAAGTCAGGTTCATGGTGGGGGCGTCCCAGCTCCCACCAACTCGTGGCTTAGTCTCATGTGCTGCATGGCCACGGAGACATCGTGCAGGTCTCCGGCTCCTTCCTGACGCCAGGACTGGACGGTCTGGTTTTTGTGGCTCGGTGCCTTAGCCTCCCAATGTCACTACCTGGGGCGGGGGGGTGGGGGGGATAGGCAGCAGATGCTAACACAAACCAAGTTTTTTGTAAACCCCACTTTTAAATCTGGGGGCTTTCGAGTGGCCTTGGATTGGGGCTATGCAATGAACACTTCTAAGGGGAATGGCTCTTAACGCCTGAACAGGCAATGATACCAAATCGCTATCTGGATGTCCAAGGTCTGAGTTTATCAAACCAGTTGATAAGTTCTTTTCCAGTGGTAGGGGAAATAGAGTGATTCCCTTCTCCCAGGTGGTAGGTGGGAAGTTTCTAACAGAGTCCTTCCTCTTTGCATATTTCAGACCATGAAAATGGAACTGGAACCAACATGTATGAGGCTCTAAATAGTGTCTATCTCATGATGAATAACCAAATGCAACGCCTCGGTATGGACACAGTGGCCTGGCAGGAAATCCGACACGCCATCATCCTTCTGACAGATGGTGGGTGTCACCGTCTCCGTGAGTGAGGCTGGCACAGTGGAAGGAACACCAAGATGGGGTCCGAAAACCTGCATTCTGGTTCTCCCTCTGGCACTTTGGGCCTTGGTTTCTATTTATAAAGTGGTAAAAAATAGTGTTAAAAAAATAGAAACAGTGTTGAAGGTGACAATGTTAATGATGACAACAATGATAATAAGAGCTGCTCTCCGTCCCTTACACAGTTTTTATGGAAATTTAAGAAATTTGTGTAGAAGTGCTTTGTGATTATAAATTAAATGTGAGTTATTGTCATTAGCTGGGAGGTCACCTAGAGTGAGCGAGGTGGGGGCGCGGCTCTGGATCCTGGAGTCAAAGAGCAGACAGAAGGCAGGGCCACAGCCGGTCTGGGCTGTGTCTTCGTTTAGGCCACGTTACATTGCCCTTCAGAACTCAGTTTTCTTCTCTGTAAAATGAGGATTCCTACACTTCTTGGGGTTTCATGAGAATAACATGAAATAAAAGAACTGAAGGGTGCCTGGAATACAGAGAATTTCAGTAAATAAGCTATCTTAAAACTTGGGTAGGAAATGTAAGTGTTGAGGTTCCCAGGGTGAATGCCTCCCCATCCCTCTCGGGCTGTGGGGAATCCTGGTACGTCCACCCAGACAAACAATTGTTTTCCCTCCCTGTTCTAGGAAAGTCCAATATGGGGGGCTCTCCGAAGCCAGCTGTTGACAATATCAAGGAGATTTTGAACATCAACCAGAAGAGGACCGACTATCTGGGTGAGCACTGGCCCTGCCCCCTTCTCTGCTGCCCCTGCAGGGGGTGCCAGGCCCACAGCCAGGGGGCCCAGCATCTTGGCTCTCTTTCTAGTGAGACATTCCATCCCCTGCCCCCGCCACCCACTGTGTCATTCTGTATGAAGGCAGCCAAGTGTCACATTGAACAGTCTGGAGTCAAACCACCCAAGGTTTGAACTGTGGGTTCATCCTTGACTGGCTGTGGCCATGGGCAGTTTCTTCACTTGTAAGAGGCCTTACCTCTTAGGTTGATGGGGGTGGGGGGCAAATGCTCAGACGTTGCCTGGCACAGAGCTTGTTAGCAGCCGCCATGGTCACCGTCATCATTATCCACCATTTTATGTTCCACGAACCTCTCCAGGAAGAAAGGACCTAGATTCCTTGTGGGGACTGTCCCTGGCATTTCCCCTCTTAGCAGTACAGATAACTAAGGCTTTGGCAGTTGCCGACTCCAAAAGAACAATTCCTGGGGTTCAGAGTAAATAAAAATTGCACTGACGTTTGACCAGAAAAGAATTTCAGAGAGAGCGCTCTAGATAAGGAAGGGCAGCCGGTTTTGAACCCCCAAGTTTCACTTTCCTCTTGGGTTCTCTCTTTTCTGTCCTACCCCAAACCGCCCCTCAGTGGAAAGCAGATTCTTCTTTAAAACTCTGGCCTGAGATAAGCAAAACCCAAATTTTACTCCCTAACTCCTTAGCTTCACTGGCCCAGGGTTAAATGCTCAAAAACACTTTCTAAAAAAGAAGTAGTAACTGAAGGGAAATAGTTAAAGAAAACACGGGAGCAGGATAATTGTCTAGTACCTACTGCGACTGCTCCGTCCTGGCCAGTGCTAGGTTGCTTCCTGAGGGAAGACTTCTGAGCATCTCGCTCCTTACACACAACACAGGGCCCTCTGGGAGCAAAAAGGCCGCGACTCTCATGCAAAGGGTGGGAGATGCGCAGACTCTGTGGGCCACTGCAGGGCAGTTCTGGCTGGCACACACGCTCACTCAGAGGCTGTGCCTGGTTGGTTGTGTGAGCCTAGATTTTCCAATGGGAAGAGGTGGCTCCAGGCTCCTCTGCCAGTGCCTGCATGTTATAGAGGAAGACCAAATCTGAAGTTTTTCCTCCATGTTACGTTCAGAGTTCTTTTTATGCATTCAGTCACTTAAAAGTTCTTCTGAGAGCCTCTTCTGGGCTAAGCAGCATTCAGAGGACAAAGCTATACATGAAACAGACAAAAATGCCTGATTGCATGGGGATGCCATTCTGGAGGGACCAATGTACTAGTTTGCCAGGGCTGGTACAACCAATTATGCAAACTTGGGTGGCTCAAAACAACAGGAATTCATTCTCTCACATTCAGAAAGCTAAAAGTCCAAAACCAAGGAGTCAGCAGGGCCGTGCTCCCTGTGGAGACTAGGCAAGAATCTTTTCTTACTCTTCTAGCTTCTGACGACCCCAGGCTGTCCCTGGCTTGTAGCAGGGTCACCAGGCTCTGACTCTGTCTTTTATCCCTTTTTTCCCTCAGTGCATCTCTGGGTTGTCCCATAGCATTCTCTCTGTGTGACTGTGTCCCAAGTCCCCTCTTAGAAGGACACTGGCCTCAGATCAGGGTCCACCCTAATCCAGTGTGACCTCATCTTAACTTGATCACGTCCGCAAAGACCCTATTTCCAAACAAGGTCACATTCACAGGTTCTAAGGTTTAGGACTTGAACATGTCCTCTGGGGAAAACAATTCTACCCACTGCCAGCATTAAATAAGATAAATAAGGAACCCGCATGTCACGGTAGCTAGTGACATGTGCTAAGGTATAAAATGAAGCAGGCAGTAATGAAAGTGTCTGGGGCATCGCTGTTTTAGACAACAAGGCCAGGGAAGGACTGGCTGAGACAATGACATTTGAGTTAAGACTTAAAAAGGTAAGAAAGTGAGCCATGTGGGACGTCTGGGGGATGAGGGAGCCAGGCAGAGGCGTGGCTTGTGCCAAAGGCCTGAGGTGAGAGCACCTGCAAATTCGAGGAACTTCAAGAAGGTTATGTGGCTGGAAGAGGGAAAGGTAAGGAGTGGTAGAAAATGAAGCCAGACACGTGTGTGGGTGGGGGCTCCAGCTCATTAGGGCTTTGTAAGGTCCAGTGAGTTCCAAATCACGGCCTCCTGTCTCATGGGGTAGCCCCCAGCCACTCCCACGGCTCTGGTGATTTCCTCCTCCCCATCAGACATCTATGCCATCGGGGTGGGCAAGCTGGATGTGGACTGGAGAGAACTGAACGAACTGGGCTCCAAGAAGGACGGCGAGAGGCATGCCTTCATCCTGCAGGACACAAAGGCTCTGTACCAGGTCTTTGAGCACATACTGGGTGAGTGAGCTTCATCCGCCCTCTCCAGACTGGGGAGGCAGTCAGGAGCCAGCCAGGGGCACAGCTTGGGAACCTGTTCCCAGCGCCCCTCACCTGCCTCCTTCCCCGTCTGCTCCTCACACCTGCAGATGTCTCCCAGCTCATAGACACCATATGTGGGGTGGGAAACATGTCAGCTAATGCCTCTGCCCAGGAGAGAACACCCTGGCATGTCACTATCAAGGTAACAGGAAGGAGGGATGGGGCTTGGATCCCAGAGGTGAAAGTGGCCATGGGCCAGAGACACAGCAGGCCCTGAAGATCATCTGTTCTCCTGCAGCCCAAGAGCCATGAGACCTGCCGCGGCTCCCTCATCTCAGACCAGTGGGTCCTGACTGCCGCTCACTGCTTCCGCCATGCCAACGAGGACCGTTCCCTGTGGAGGGTCAACGTGGGTGAGGCAGGGCCCCTACCAGGTTCCTGACCCCGCGACCAGAGCTCCCACCCCTTGTCCCTAGTCTCTGGGCCTTTTAGGGGCCCTGGTCCAGCCTAATTTGCCGTATTGTTCCTAGGGGATCCCAACTCCCAGTGGGGCAAAGACTTCCAAATTGAGAAGGTGGTGATCTCCTCGGAGTTCAACATCTTTGCCAAAAAGCCTCAGGGAATCCTGGAGTTCTACGCTGATGACATTGCCCTGCTAAAGCTGGCCCAGAAAGTGAAGATGTCCACCCATGCCAGGTGCCGGCCTGTGGGTGGGAGGGCGTCCTCTGGGGTGGAATGCTCTGGGGAGCCCTGGAGAAGGGGAGAACCAAGGACCGGCCTTTGTGACCCTCGCCCTTCTCCCCAGGCCCATCTGCCTTCCCTGTACGGTGGGGGCCAATCTGGCCCTGCGGAGACCCCCAGGCAGCACCTGCCGAGAGCACGGTGAGCGCTGGGGCTTCAGGTGTGTGAGGAGCTGGGACCTGCGCTTGGGGGTGACTACATGAACTGTGCCGCCATCCCCAAGTCAAGGTAAAGGGACCAGCACCAACCTCCCCTTCTCCCTGACTGCAGAGAACGAACTTCTGAACAAACTGAGTGTTCCTGCTCATTTTGTGGCCTTGAATGAGGACACACTGAACATTAACCTCAAGACAGGGATGGAGGTGAGGGTCTCAGGCCTGGGAGCCTGTGGGGGATGGGATTCCCCTGGGGCATCTACTAGAATGTCTGTTTGCCTCCTCCAGCTCTGGCTGCTTTCTCTGTCTGACCCCGAGTCACTCCCGCTCCAAGGCCTAGCTGGACTGCCAGGTGTCCCCTGGGCCTGCTCATTCCATTCTTCTCTCCTGTTCTACCCTTACTGCAGTGGGCAAGCTGTATCGAGGTCGTCTCCCAAGACAAAAAAATGTTCCCCAATTTAACAGATGTCAGAGAAGTGGTAACAGACCAGTTCCTATGCAGTGGGACCGGGGAAGATGACAATCCCTGCAAAGGTGAGTGCCTCCCACCCAGCTCCAACTCTGGAGCCTGGATTCCTGAGGGGAAGGCCACCTGTGGCCGGCACGCATGCCAGGACACTGCACTGCCTCCATGACAGGGGAGCAGAGGAGAGTTGGGTGACAGTCTCTTGTCCCTTCTTTCTGCAGGAGAATCTGGAGGAGCAGTTTTCCTTGAGCGGAGATTCAGGTTTTTTCAGGTGAGGAGAGAAGGGAGAAGCTCACAGGACTGGGGTGGTAGGATCTTGGCTTTGTGGGGGATGAGGGAGGCCTTTGGAGGACACAGGGAGGTTGGGGCTTGGAGCTGCGGCTGTGGCAGCCTCCTGTCCCATCCCATTCTCACCTTCTTCCAGGTGGGCCTGGTGAGCTGGGGTCTCTACAACCCCTGTAGCAGCACCAATAAAAACTCCCGCAAGAGAGCCCCCAGGGGCAAGGTCCCACCACCGCGCGACTTTCACATCAGTCTCTTCCGCCTGCAGCCCTGGTTGAGGCAGCACCTGGAGGGTGTCCTGGACTTTTTGCCCCTTTAATCATGCCCACTGACCCTTCTGCTGTCCTGCGGGGCTTGCCCTCTGTCCCATGTCCTACCTCTGAATGTCTGTCCCCAGACCCATCCTCACCCCGTGCCCACCCTCAGCTTAATGTGACTCACTCTCCTTTCACTTTCACGTGGAATTCCCCACTTATGAAATTAATAAAAATCAGTGATTTCCACATCTGTCTGTGCCTCTGGCTGGGGGGTGGGGAAGCAGGAATGATTCCAGGAACTGCAGGAGGCAGGTCAGAGACCCTGCTGGACAAACAGTGGCTGGACTCTGCTCCATAACAGTCAATGGGGGTGGGGGGAGCTGGGGCCTTATTTCTGGTCCCTAAGGGGTCAGTCTGGGTTTGCTGGGGAGGAACTGTGGCAGACAGGAGGTTTTGAAAGGGAGAGTCCTGGACCTTGCATGGCAAAGGGTGGGGCTTGTGCAGTTTCTAGTTCCTCGACTGGCAGCTCAGTGGGGCCCTCCCTCTTGGATATTCCGGAAAGTGATGTGGGTAGGGCGGGCAGGCTGAAGCACAGGTGCCAGCACACAGAGTGCATAAATCGCTGGCAGTTGTGAGGGGCAGGGGAAAGGACTGTGACCAGGCCTAGGTCTAGAGTTTCAGCTTGGACACTGAGCCAAGCAGACACGCAGTGCAAGCTGGGGAAGGCCACCCTGTCTCCAGCCCAGCCTCTCTCCTGCCTTCCATCATCATGGGGAGCAACCTCAGCCCCCGACTCTGCCTGGTGTCCTTGGTCTTGGGTCTCTTGACTGGAGGTAAGCCAGGGTCACCGTTCCCCCTCCTGCTGCCCCAGCACCCTTCCCTGGCCTTGTCAGGCCAGGTTTCATCAGCCTGTTTCTTTAGGTGTGAGCATGACGTCCCAAAGCCCCTGCTCTCTGGAGGGAGTAGAAATCAAAGGTGGCTCCTTCCGGCTTCTTAAGGAGGGCCAGGCACTGGAATACGTCTGTCCCTCTGGCTTCTACCCATACCCTGTGCAGGCTCGCACCTGCAGATCCACAGGGTCCTGGAGCACCCTGCAGACCCAAGACCAAAAGATTGTCAAGAAGGCAGAATGCAGAGGTTGGAGGGGTGTGAGGGTGGGCGTGGGCCAGCAGAGGGCAGGAGCAGGTGGTGGTCAAGGTCCAGCCTAGGATGAGATTAGAGTGTGTTGAGACCAGGCAGGCTGTCAGGGAAGGAGGGAGGAGGAAGGAGGAAGGAGGAAGGCAGCTAACTTTACTAAGCATTTACCCAGCACTGGGCAGCCCTGGCAATTAAAAGAACACTCGGGAGTGGGGAGGGAGGAGCAGCAGGACTCCCCACAGGTTGAGGGACCCTCCAGGGGCTGAAGGTAGACTCTGCCCGTGTGGGACTGGGAAGGTGCCATTTCTCAGCGACAGGGACCCCGAGACCAGGAGGGACACCCTACAGGGCAGCCTCCCCTCTCTGTAACTTCTGCTTGTTCCTCTCCTCAAAGCAATTCGTTGCCCAAGACCACAGGACTTTGAGAATGGAGATTACTGGCCCCGATCCCCCTACTACAATCTGAGTGACCAGCTTTCTTTCCACTGCTATGATGGTTACACTCTCCGGGGCTCTGCCAATCGCACCTGCCAAGCAAACGGTCGGTGGGATGGGCAAACAGCCATCTGTGACAATGGAGGTGAGAAGCATTGCCACCGCCACCCCTCCCTGCCAGTGTAGCCGCTCCCTGACGAGCTGCAGCCTGAGGAACCGGCACCGTAACTGCTGTGCTCCGCCGGCCCTCTGGGCCTCCAGCTTTGGCCCTCACCTCTGTGTCTCATGCCTTTGCAGCGGCGTACTGCCCCAACCCAGGCATCCCCATCGGCACAAGGAAGGTGGGCAGCCAGTACCGCCTTGAAGACAGTGTCACCTACTACTGCAGCCGGGGGCTCACCCTGCGTGGCTCCCATCGGCGAACATGCCTGGAAGGTGGCTCTTGGAGTGGGACAGAGCCTTCTTGCCAAGGTGACCCTTGACCCATTCCCTCAGGTCAGATACTGCTCTCCCAACCTCAAGTTCCCACAGGGGCACACTGTCTGCTCCCTTCTCCCAGCCCAGCTCTTTCCACTTCTAAACTTCCCTGTAGAACATCCTCACTTCTGAGCCCTTCCCACCCTGGAAATCCACCATCCCCTCTCTCTGGTCACTGTGTCCCTGACCCTCCCAGACATTTGACCTGATTTCTGACCTCTCCCAGACTCCTTTATGTACGATACCCCTGGAGAGGTGGCGGAAGCCTTCCTGTCTTCTCTGACGGAGACTATAGAAGGAGTCGATGCTGAGGACGGCCACAGCCCAGGTCTGAAGGCGGAGTGGGAGGCGGGGCAAGGAACCGAGGGGAAGATGGAGAAGGGGCAGGAGAAGCCCACGTGCTGGAGCTTGAACGTCTCTGGTGGCACCTAGGGGAACAACAGAAGAGGAAGATCGTCCTGGACCCCTCAGGCTCCATGAACATCTACCTGGTGCTGGACGGATCAGACAGCATCGGGGCGCGCAACTTCACAGGGGCCAAGAATTGTCTCACACACTTCATTGAGAAGGTGGAGCCCCCTCTCCCTGAATGTGGGGACTCTGAATGTGCCTCACTGCCCTGCTAGGACTAGCTTCCAGTGTTCCTAGCCCCTCTGAGCCACAGGGTTCCAGAAAATCCCTAGGTCCTATTCTGTCCTTCCCCTTTCCTTGAAGCCATTTCTTGACCTTTCCAGCCCCTGTGAACCTCAGGTAACTAGTCAGTGCTTGAGTCTCTTACTGACCTTCTGTATCTCAGCAAAGATGCTGAATTCTCCCAAGTATTCTACTTGCAGTGTCATGACCCTTTGCTTCCCTCAGGTGGCAAGTTATGGGGTGAAGCCAAAATATGGTCTAGTGACATATGCCACAGATGCCAAAACTTTGATCCGAGTGTCTGAAAAAGAGAGCAGCGACGCAGTCTGGGTCACAGAGCAGCTCAATAAAATCAGCTACGAAGGTCAGAAGTCAGAAGGGAATGGTGGGAAGTTCATTTTGAGGTCACAGGGTTCAGGGGTGTTGTGAGTCCAAGTGGGGGTGCAGGGAGGACCATTGTGTAGTCCATGGCTGGTCGGGAGTCATTGGGGGAACGAGGATTAGTGGGAACCTGTTGGGGCTGAGGGTCGCTTTGTGGTCAAAGGGAAGTCAGTGGGGTGACAATTGAAAAAGTTGAAAGAGGTGGGATCTCAGTTGCCGGTAGGCCTCTGGGGTTCAAGGGTGGCTTGGAGGACTAGATGAGGTGATGATGTCTTCCCTTTCCACAGACCATAAGTTGAAGACGGGTACTAACACCAAGAAGGCCCTCCAGGCAGTATACAGCATGATGAACTGGGAAGGGGACACCCCCCCTGAGGGCTGGAACCGCACCCGCCACGTCATCATTCTCATGACTGATGGTCAGAAGGGCCCTTTCTCCCGCCCGGCTCCCCACCCTCTCACACCAATGTGTGGCCTTTAAGTCCACAGGAAACACTGGACTCATGGTTGGGGCTCTGAGCAGCAACCGTGCTCAGGGCCCCCGCCATGTTGATCATTCCTGACCCTTTATAAGGAGGGATCCTTTTCCTTAAAGCCCTCCATGATGTTACTTCCATCCTCTCCCCAACCTGTATACCCAGCCAAGTGTGTCACTGCTTCCAGCCAGTTTATCTTCCTTGACCCTCTTCATTCTTTCCTTCCTGGCCTCCTACTCTCATGGTTCCTCTCTCTTCTACAGGCTTGCACAACATGGGCGGGGACCCAGTCCCTGTCATTCATGATATCCGGTCCTTGCTGGACATTGGTAGGGATCGCAAAAACCCCAGGGAAGATTATCTCGGTGAGTTTCATTGCCCAGGACACAGTGCCCTGCTTTCTCAGCTCCTGCCCCCTCAGCCCGGGGCCTGGACCTTCCCCCTTCCGTTTTCTCCCCCAGACGTCTACGTGTTTGGGGTTGGGCCTCTGGTGAACCAAGAGAACATCAATGCTTTGGCTTCCAAGAAAGATAAAGAGCAACATGTATTCAAAGTCAAGGACATGGAAAACCTGGAGGATGTGTTCTTCCAAATGCTTGGTAGGAAAATACCAGAAAGGTATAAGGTGGTCAGGAAACTCAACTCTCTCCCCAGGTCCCCCAAGGTCACTCATCCTCTTTTCCTGAAGCCCTGGCAGTCTGGAAGGCCCTTGTCATTCCTCCTCTCTACCTTGGAGTCATTATTCTCGTTTCCTGGCACTGTCCACTTCCTGATCTTAAAATCAGAGCTCCAAATGACGTTGGAAATCTTTCTAAATCCCTTGTTTGATAGTTGTGGAAACTGACGCTGAGAGGTCAAGGGCCAGCAAGCCAGCAAGAGGTGGGCCTGAAATCAGCCAGGTCTCTGATCTTAGTCTCAAATACTTTTCACTGTACCGCAGTGACTCCTTGCCCTCGACATATGGAAACAAACGCCCCTGCCTTTCCTTTCCTCCTCATGGGCTTTAGCCTCCCAGACATGTAGATGGCCCTCCCCAAAGGTGCCATTTGAAGTGTCCCAGCTCTCAGTACTCTCCTCCCTTGCAGATGAGACGCGGACTCTGGGACTCTGCGGCATGGTGTGGGAGCACAGGAAGGGCACTGATTACCACAAGCAGCCGTGGCAGGCCAAGATCTCAGTCACTGTAAGCATGGCTTCCCGGCGGTGGGGACTCGTGGAAAGTGAGGTCAGGGTAAAATGCAGGTGAGAAAGGGCAAAGCATCTGTTTTAGACTGTGGTGTTTGGAAGCTGAGCTTGCCCCTCTGCCATTCTGTTCCCAGCGCCCTTTGAAGGGCCATGAGAACTGTATGGGTGCTGTGGTGTCTGAGTACTTTGTGCTGACAGCGGCACACTGTTTCACGGTGGATGACCAGAAACACTCAATCAAGGTCAGCGTGGGTAAGGATGATGTCATGAATCAATTCTGAGGGTCAACCTCGCCCTCCGGGCAACACCGGCCTTTCTCAAGAGCCCATAGTTTCCCAGTCCTCAACATAGCCACCTCCTTGGCATGGTGGACTAGTTAGGGATGACAGAGCCAGAGGCAGGAGGTCGCCCAGAGAGGTACCCACTCTCCTCCCACCTCAGGAGGGAAGAAGCAGGACTTGGAGATAGAAGAAGTCCTATTTCACCCCAAGTACAACCTCAATGGGAAAAAAGCAGAAGGAATTCCTGAATTTTATGACTACGATGTGGCCCTGATCAAGCTCAAGAAGAGGCTGGTATACAGTGAGACTCTCAGGTGATACATCTGGCTCCCTGAGAAAAGGCTGGGAGACGTGGGGCTGGCAGACGGGGGCAGACCCAGAGTTTGCCCATCTCTCCTGAACAGGCCCATCTGTCTCCCCTGCACCGAGGGAACAAATCAAGCTTTGAGGCTTCCTCGGTCAACCACCTGCCAGAAGCAGAGTAAGATACTCGGGAGGACCACTAGGGTGAGATTCTGAGACGAGTGGGGCGCGAGGGACTGCAGGTGACGCCCAGCCGAGGCACCAGCTCATAGAAAGGCGTTGAGAGACTTGTGCTGAGTGCCAATGGCAATGGAGAGACAGATGGTCGGGGGAGGGAGAGTGCTGGAATGACCTGGTCGGTCCATTTGCCCAGTGGAAGAGCTGCTCCCTGCAAAGGATATCAAAGCTCTGTTTGTGTCTGAGCTGTTCAAGGATGGGAGGAAGACGCTGGTTCGGAAGGAGGTCTACATCAAGAATGGGGATAAGGTGAGGAACATGAGGTCCTCAGGAGGCCCTCGAAACCCAGGCACCCCTAAGCAAGCTTTGTTCGTCACCCTTTCCTCCCTCATGCTTCCCACCTCACCTACAGAAAGCCGGATGTGAGCGAGATGCTCAAAAGGCCCCAGGCTATGAGAAAGTCAAGGACATCTCGGAGGTGGTCACCCCCAGGTTCCTTTGCACTGGAGGTGTGAGTCCCTATGCTGACCCCAATACTTGCAAAGGTGAGAGAAGGCTCCTTGGTGGTACCGCAAGTTCCTGAGGCCCAAGTCGTTTTCCCTACAGTTTCTCTTCCCCTACGTAGGTGATTCTGGTGGCCCCCTAATTATTCACAAGAGGAGTCGCTTCATTCAAGTGAGTTTCCCCTTGCCTATCTGTAGGGAGATGCCAAGTGGTCACCTTGAGCCCCAAAGCAAGAAAGCTCAATGCATGTGGCTGGAGAGGGGAGGGGGAGCCTGCCTCAGCTCAGCTCTAGTCCTACCGCATCTGGCCTGGGTGCTGAAGGACAGCACCAAGCTGGGTCCCTAGTCTCACTCTTCTAGGTCAGTGCAGATGCAATTGGTAGTTGTACTTCCTGGAGGAAGGAGTTCTACCAATGCCCCATGACACCCCCGGCCCCCCCAGGTTGGCGTGATCAGCTGGGGCGTAGTGGATGTCTGCAGAGACCAGCGGCGGCAGCAGTATGTGCCTGCTCACGCCAGGGACTTTCACATCAACCTCTTCCAAGTGCTGCCCTGGCTCAAGGACAAGCTCCAAGATGAGGATCTGGATTTTCTGTGAGGGCTTTGCTGCTGGAAAGGGGAATGAGATCAAATTAAAACAGCTGCGACAGTACCTGTGTTAAGATCCTTTTGGGGTGAGGGCGGGGAATGTGCACTAGCCATGTGGTTACAAATGAGGTCGAATCTAACAGCTGTTTTTAAAGGCTCAACCCCAACCCCAAGTGCTGAAAAACCAGAGGCTGAGGGAGATGTGTGAGCTTCCACCTCAGTGTTTTACTGAGACCAGCGTTGGGGCAGATGAGGCACACAGAATCCAGCTCTACTTCCTAGAAGCCATCCACAAGGTTTTCCTTGTAGACGTCGTCACTGTAGACAATCTGGGTCCTCTTGTCCCGGTGGCAACCCTTAGGGCTGTTCTGGACAGCTACGGAGGGAGGAGAGGGTTAGTCAGGGCCTGCAGGAGAGCGCTGGTAAGAAGACCCCAGGCCTGCAGTCTAACTACCTCACTCCCAGCCGCTGGCTCTTGGAAGCTGTTTCCATGCTGCCCCCTGGTGGCCAGGGTGGCCTGTCTCCATTTAGCCCCCTCAGGCCAGCGGCTGCCACTCCATCACTGCAGCAAGGAGCGGTCTGCTGTTACCTTGGCACATGCGGATACTGCAATGAATGTTTTGTTCTTAGAAAAACCCCAAATGTTATTGCCCAGACATGTGAATGGTGCTAATTTGCTACTTGTAACTTGCTACGTGTAAAGGCAGTACACGAAAAATGTAAAATTAGATTTCTATAGCCCTTTGTTGACAAACTGGTCTTTTCTGATGCCTGCCTTTTATCTGGAAGGCCACTCTTGCTCTGAACCCCTTGTTCTGCCCACTCCTTTGCCAGGAAAATCTATTTCAAGTAAAATGGATATTCACACTGAGAGATGCTGCCTGCCCTATAAGGAGAACTCACGCCGGGGAGCCCGTGGCACTGAGAATCCCCCTTGAGCCTCGGGCTTTCCTTCCCCTTCCCCTCTCTTCCTGATACCGTTGTCTCTCTTCACCTCATCTCCAGGGATTCCATCCCTGCCAGTCTGGGGCTGTAGTGAATCCCGTCACTCCAGCTCCCTCTCTAGGATCTTGTACCCCGACACTGCCTATCACACCCTGCTTTTGAAAGCTGGGGGCCTTTAGCTTTAGGGGCACAGCCCGCCGGTGCTGCCCCTCTGACCGCTCCTGCTGTCTCCTGTGCTACCCAACATGTCAGGAGGGCTGACATCTGGGGCACGAGGAGCGCAGCCCTGCTTCCCATAGTAGTCCCTGAATACTCCCCAAGCCCAGTCCTGGGCTGTTTTTTCTCGATTCAGCCTCCCTTGATGACACCACCGGTTTGCAGCCGCCCTGGGACCCAGGTGACTGACCTGTGTCTTCATGGCTCACGTCACACCTGGGTTCCAGATCCCTATTCCAAATGCTTCTTTTATAAAGCCAGCTGCACTTCCTCCCCAAATGAACAAGGTCACATGAGGTGCACATTTTGTTCATAAACCTGACATGCTTCCACTTCCTTCCCTGTTCCAGTTACTGGAAGTTCTTTTCAATCCTTTTCTCTCCTCTGCCTCCTGCTTCCCACTGACAGATAGCCTGACCGTTCTCCTTCCTGTTCCCACAGCCTCCACATACATCTAGACCTGTAACGCCTGTAGGGAACCCAGGGACAGGCAGGGGAATAAAGACAAGGGGTGAGCGGTGGGGGCAGGACGAGGGAGGGAGAATCCTGGTCTTACCAAGGGAGCCCCAGACAGACTTGCCGGTGGCGGCGTCCAGCATGGGCTGCTTGCGGGCAATGCTGACTTTCAGCTGCACAGACTCCACCTGGGTCCCATTGAGCTGGGGCAGAAGAGGGGAGGGAGCAGAGGGTGGGGGGGGGTATTACAGACAAACCGAAGGAGGATTTCCATGAGCTGCCATCCTAGGAGTAGACTGAACAGGGATCTGAGAATGTAAGGTTTCCTGTGTGAATAGGGAGAGACTTTCTCTGTCAAGAGGAAACGATTTCCTCCCGGCTCTCAGTATTTTAAAGAGAAAACATGAGGATGGCAGGAGGGATGGGGAGATACCGGAAGTCCCAACCTCAGCAACGGCCTGATCTGCTGACTCCATCTTTTCATAGGTGACGAAGGCACAGCTGGGATGAGAGAAAAGAGGGTCAGCAGAGGGCTTCTGAGCGCTTCTGGACCTAACCAAACCCAAGGCTTATAGGAGGTTGGAGATATTTGCCTTCCTCCCCCAGGTCTCACACCTGATATCTTCCCAGGACTTATCATCTTGCCCCAGTGTCATCCTTACTTTCTGGGTGGATCCATGGAGAGGTCAATGATATTTCCAAAGGGAGAGAAGGCCCCACGGAGGAGGGTGGGCGTCATGTCTTCTCCATACACATAGAGAGTGTTCCCCTTACGAGGAGCCCGGCGTTCAGGGAACGAGTCTGACCCTATGGATCATAAGATGTAGTCTGTCTCACCCTCCACTTAAGAGTCCATGTCCGTAGGAGCCATCTAAATCCTATCTGCGGCCACTTTCCACACCAGCCAACCTCACTCACTGCGGAAAGGGCCCTCCCGGTCTCGGTCCCGCTCCCGGTCTCGATCCCGGTCCCGCTCCCGGTCTTGATCTCTGTCCCGTTCCCGATCTCGGTCTCGATCCCGTTCCCGATCTCGGTCTCTGTCCCGGTTCCGCTCACGACTGCGGTCCCGGCTGCGGCTTCGGGGAGGGGAGACTGAGGAGCGGGTGTCACCACGTTCTTCATAGCCCCAGTCAAAGCTTCGAGGGGGGCCATCAGCAGCCCCTTGGCCCTCTGCTTCATTCCCATCTGGCCCCAGTTCCCGAAGCCGATCACTGGAAGACACAAAGCTAGGGGGAGGCAGGCAGCGCGGATCAAAGGGGGCCTTTAGCTAGACTTCCCAGACCCGGAGGAGACTGACCACTCCCTCCCTCTGCAGCCCCAGCTCCTGCCACTCCAGCCCCAGACCGCCCCAGGATCCAGGAAATCACCCCCCACACCAACCACCTAGTGGGACCCAGTCCTAGCTCCAACCTGCTAACCTCTCATACAGAGATTTCCTTTGAGGACGTCTGGACGACTGAAAGAGAGACCAAGTTCCAGTTAAGATGATTCCTGGTTGCTGGCATGCAGGTTGCTCATCTTCCTCACTCCCAGGCCCTCAAGGACAGAGAGCTGGGCCATTACCTCTTGCAGGTCATCATCAGCAGATATGCTTCTCTGGAACGGCTGGAAAGTAGGGACTGGCCCCTTCGCAGGATCCTGGGAAGGTGCGAGAGACCTACCTCAGTGTGGGGCAGGAGGCTGCCTGACCACGGGTCAGAGGACGTTCCTTTTCCCTCACCCTCTCCTCAGCTTCCTCTGCTCTACCGTGTTTTTTTTCCTCCTTTTAATTCATTTGTACTTCTCTTATTTGACTATGTGGGATTTTTAAACAAGTGACCCTAATAAACCCTTCAAGTATATAGTTTACCTAAACACTTCTTGAACACTTCTCGAGCCTGTTCAGTTCCTTAGAACACAATCTAAGAGCTCGCACACGGACAGTAGAGCCGTAGAATGTGTAAAATGGAGAATTTAGGAGTCATCCATTTTCTTCATTTTTCAGATAAGCAACCTGAAGCTCAGAATGGTAGAGCATTTTGCCCGTGATTGACAGGTATCACTTTTTCCCTAAACCACCTCCATTCCACTTGGAGGGATGCCTTCTGAAGTCAGGGGTCCCCTGAACTATCTTTCTGCTTGTGCTTACCTTCAACTTCCCCTCTAGGGTTCGAGAGCGTTTGAAGCCCGAGTTCTTGGTCTCGGCCTTGATGGCACTGATGGCTCCTGACTTCACCAGCTGCTTTGCCTGCTCTGTTGCCGTGGCTGTGTCCACCACAGGCTGCTCTGACAGTGCTGCAGTGGTGAGGGAAAGAGGCATGATGTCAGCCAGGCTGCGAGAGGTCAGCCCCGTGCTCCCTACTCGCACCTACTCGCAGCTTATCCCCGTTTCCCGTCACTCACAGCGTTTGACACCGCCCTGGCTGGCTGTGCTGCTGCTGCTTTGCTTCTTCAGAGCCAGCAATGCCTTTTTCTGGGAATAAGAGAGGAGTTGGTGAGGGCCAGTCTCTGACCAGGTCCTCTCCTAAGGCCCCTGGGTGCGTCACTCCAGAGGACACCTTTCTCAGAGAAAATAGTGCAAATGGTGCCCCTGGAGTAGTTCACTGAGGCAGCCCTGCCTCTTACACATGGGCCCGGTTCAAGCACAGCGCCACTGATACTTAAGCTCTCCGAACCACGGTATCCAGAGTATCACATTTTTTGAAGTAGAAAACAAGAAATTCAATGATGGACCAGCGCCCCAGGTTATAAGCTGCAAGTAAATAAACGCCTACATGCTTTTTGGAGTTCATCCATCCATGCCCTGTATGTTTAATAAGAACTTGCATTCATTACTTTGTATGGGGAGGAGACACAGTTCCTCCCCAAGTTTACAATCTGAGAAACAAAGTGGCTAGATTGAATTATCAAGAATGATTATAAGAGGTGCAGACTGCTTGCAGCTGACAGTAAGATTTTCTGATGCCAAATGGTTATTAAACTGGACCCTACGTAGCATGTGCATAATAGAGATTGAGGAAAAAAGGCATTTTAGACAAAGGAAACAGTGGCAAAAATACAGAGATAAGAAGCTTTGGGGATGCAGGTTTTGGGACTAGTGAATAGTTCTATTTTACTAAAAAGGGATGCCAACTTAAGGTTTTGTTCTACAGACAATGTGAAACCACTTCAGGGTTTTGAGAAAAAGAGGGACAAAGTCTTATGTTTTCAATGGATTGTTTTAATAGGAGTGAAGAAGTCTGTTAAAAATAAACACTAAAAACTTGTTGAGAGATGATTACAACAGTCTAGATGAGCGTCAGCAAAGACCTGATCTATGGAATACGTAATACAGGAAAAAATAAATAGAAGTTACTTCCAAGGAAGAATTCAGAAGACTTGGCAAATGTTTGGCTATGCAAACAGCGAAGTCAGAGATGAGATTTTGATTCTAAACACATGGGAGAACTGAATGTGATCACTCGTTTGGAAGAGCAAGAGAAGGAACTAGGTTAGTATAAGCAGGAAGATAATAGTTTTAATTTTGAATATCTGGAGGTTATCAGTGAGACAGCCGATGGAACTGGAAAAACACCACACGTGGGATCACCAGCTTTTAGGTGGTACTAAAAGCCATAGGAAAGGAAGACAACTCCATAGCGAGTGAGTAGAAAAGAGAGAAGGCACACAGACCTGGGAAAAGCCCGCCTCCCGAGCTACGCCGAGAGGCGCCAGGGTCCCGGTGGCGGCCAGAAGAACCCTCCATCCCCTCACACTCACCCCACGTGGTCTCAGAGGGCAGAGCCTGTGAAAGGTTGGGCGATGCCCACACACACTCCCTCACCTTTTTCTTCAGTTTGTTGAATTTCTTCTGCAGAGCCTCCTCCTCCTCGCTCAGTCCGGGGGGTATCACCAACATGGTGGCTCCTGGTTCAGGGGCAGGGCCCAAGGCATCTTTCTCCACTGTCCCCGCCCGGGGTTCACACGCCGTGCCCTCCCCCGACCCCGCTTCAGGCCTGCCTACTCCTGCGTGTTGGCTCTCCCTACCCCCTGCGTACGCCAGGATGCCGTCCAAGCCCCCTCGTCGGGGTCAACCAGCATTCCGTCCTCTCTAGGAATCACAGACACCCGCGCCTTGGGGCTCCCCGTGGCCCGAGGAGAAATACCTCCTCTGTCGCCAAGACGATGGCACAAGACCCCCCCTATCCCCACTGGAGTTGTTCGTATGGCAACCAGGGATTCAGAACCGCAGAGGAGGCACTGGAACCCGCGCAGCGCTCTCAGAGCAACGAAAAGGGGAAAAAGAGAGAAAGAGCTCGGAAGAAAGGGGCGAAGGGTGAGCAGGAAAAAGCCTTACCTGAGGGGGCGGCAACCGGGACCCGCGCTCTCGGGCAGCGCCCGCGCGGGCAGCGGATCGCCGGCTCAGAGCGATGACGTAGCGAGGGGCGGAGAACGCGGTAACCAAGGCGGCCCGAGGCGCAGTCACTTCCGCCCGACCTTCCACCAATTCAGGGCAGCCTCTCTGTAGCACTCGTGCACACCCCCAGCGGGGTGTGTACCGGAAGTCGCCTCCACTTCCGCCCGTTTCGGGGCGGAGCTTATCCCACAGCTCCTCGCTGCGCTTTTGGGCTGTCTGGCCCCTGCCGTGGCTCCTAGATGCTGGAGACAGAGCGACTCGGTGAGGGGGAGGGGGTGGAACGAAGAAATAGACCGAGATTGGCCTTGACCTCTGACCTCTGACCTTTCTCCTGCAGTACTACCTCCCCTAGACCCCCTGGACCTGCCCCTTCGGGCTGTGGAGCTGGGATGCACTGGGCGCTGGGAGCTGCTGAATGTGCCTGGGGCTCCAGAGAGCACCGTGAGTGACTTTTGACCCTATCCTTTGACCCGCATTGAGCTTAAAACCTCTTCCTTACAGTAGGATCTAGTATGACCAGCTCTTGTCTCCCTGGATTCCTGTCATCCGGGCCTGGACTGGTGCAGGACAGACTCCAGCCTAGTGGGCCTGCTGTGGGTCAGAGCCCGTGTGGGGATCAGCCGGGAGCGCTGGGGTACCTTAGCTCTGAGAACTGCTCTTTCAAAGGTTGCAGTCCCTTTCTGTGTCCAAGCACTTGGTGGCTGCGATGCTAGCCTTTGAAGATAAAGACTCTTCATCTTTAGGTCTGGGATCTCTTTTCCTAAAGCTAGTGATTCTCGAATTTCATTATGCCTCATGATTAGTGGGGGAGCTTTTTAAAAATACATATTCCTAGGTCCAGCCCCAGATTCTGAAATACAAAATCTGTATTATTAACCAGCGCCTCAGGTAATTCTGCAGCAGGCCGTTTGTCCTGTAAAAAATGACAACCTTTGGAAAATCTTGCTTCACCTTAATTGTCCGAGTCTATCTGAGACATCTACCATTTCTGATCTCAACACAAGTCCCATCACTTTCTCTCATCTTGTCCTTGTTCCAGCTTCCCCACGGCCTCCCCCCCTGTGCCCCAGATCTGCAGCAAGAAGCAGAGCAGTTGTTCCTGTCATCTCCAGCCTGGCTGCCTCTGCATGGTGCGGCTCACCCAGCCCGGTGAGGGGTCTGCAGGGCACTGGACCAGTGAGATGGGTCTCTGAAAGAAGCTGAGACAGAGGAGAAAGAAGACCTGAAAATTACTCCTTTCTCTCTAGAAAATGGCAGAGGAAGATGGATCCTTGGTCTCTCCTGGCTGTACTGGGGGCCCCCGTTCCCTCTGACCTACAAGCCCAAAGACACCCAACCACAGGCCAGATACTGGGCTACAAGGAGGTAAGTGCTCAGGCGCCATGAGAAGCAGAGTTGGGAAAAGGCGGGTCAGAGGCAAGCTCAACCTCACGGGGGCTCTGATCTCTTGCCTCAGGTCCTGCTGGAGAATACAGACCTGACGGCCACGACCTCCTTGTCTCTTCGCCGGCCACCGGGGCCCATTTCCCAGTCCCTATGGGGGAATCCAACACAGTACCCTTTCTGGCCAGGTGACTCTTGTGGAAATGAGATGGTTGGGGAGGGAGCCCTCAGTCTCCAAGGAAGGGTTTCCGTATCACCCCTCATGAATCTTTATTTGTCCAACGTCTCCCCAGGTGGAGTGGACGAGCCCACCATAACAGATCTGAGCACTCGGGAAGAAGCTGAGGAGGAGATAGACTTTGAGAAAGGTGAGGTGGTGCCAGGATGGACCCTTGGGAGGCAGGTCTTCAAATCCGGGCCCTGCGGATGAGGGGCCCAGGCCTATCACTGCGCTGCTTCATGCCTTTGAGCAAATTAGGAAACGGCACCCTTTCCATAACAACCTTCATTGTCATTTATTGAAAAATGACTACAACAAATGTCTCCAGTTACAACGTCTATGCTGTGAATGACATCCTTTGGGTTTATGTAATATACAATTTGTATAACGGTGTGCAGTGGCCCTCATTCTCTCTCTGTCCCGGTCCTCCAGAGCTTCTTACCATTCCACCTGGCTTCAAGAAAGGCGTGGACTTTGCACCAAAGGGTGAGTTTTGAGGTGGGGGCATGGGAGAAGTGGTGCCCTTATCCTACAGGACAGAGATGGACCTGACCAGGCCCCCTTTTCTTGCCTTTCTCCTCAGATCACTCAGCTCCAGCTCCTGGTTTGCTCAGCTTGAGCCGTCTGCTGGAACCCCTGGATTTGGGTGGGGGCAATGAGGATGAGAGGGACGCAGTGGGACAGCCGGGAGGTACCAGAGGGGACACTGCTCCAGCCTCTCCCTGCAGTGTTCCCTTGGCCCGAACAAGCAGCTTGGAGGACCTAGTGTTGAAGGTTGGTGCTTCTGGGTGGTCAAGGTAGAAAAGAAGAGGCCTTGCCGCTGGGAGGGTGGACTGGCTTGGTTGGGTCTAAGGGGAAGATTGGAGCATCTTTTGGGAGGAGTGGTAATGGAAAGTGTTTTGGCTATAACTTCATCATTCCTATCTCCAACTTTTTCAGGAAGCGTCCACAGCTATATTCCCCACCGAGCTCCCCAAACCCCTACCTCAGGAGCAGTGGGCTATTCCTGTGGATGTCACCTCCCCTGTTGGTGATTTCTATCGCCTCATCCCCCAGCCAGCCTTCCAGGTAGTGTGGCCCCGTCCTCACATGCTCCCCCACCTCCTCCCAGCCTCTCCCACCACAGGCCAGAAGCCTTCCCGGCCAGTCTTGGACCTCAGACCCAGCCTTGCCTCACTCTGGCCTTCTCCCTACTGCCCTGCATGCCCCATGAGCCAGAGGCAGGAAGGCCCCTCTCCGTTCTTCATTCTCCATCTATTTCTCTGTCCCACAGTGGGCATTTGAGCCTGATGTGTTCCAGAAACAGGCCATTCTGCACTTGGAACGGCACGACTCAGTCTTTGTGGCAGCTCACACATCTGCGGGGAAGACAGTTGTGGCTGAATATGCCATTGCCCTCGCCCAGAAACACATGACACGGTACGGGTCCCCTCTCCTACCTTCCCCCTTCACCAGCCATCCCTGTTTCTCCTGCCTCCTTTCTAAGTCTTATCTCTTCCCCACATCTTTTCTTCATCTTTTAGATGGGAGGTTTGGGGGAGAAACTGAGACGGGGGCCCAGAGAGAAATGAGAAGGTGCCGGGAGAGAGGTCAGAAGGATGATCTATGTGCATTTAGTTTAGGAAGAGGTTGAGAGTCAAAAGTTTTCTGGGGTCACGTCATGAAGGAGAGTGATGGCAGTTTGGGTGAAGAAAGGGGGCCACTGAGCCTGCAATATGCTGCTGGGAGGGCTCAGGGTGGAGAGGAGCTGCTGACCACATGTCTGTGTGGAGAGACTGGCTAACCTCACGCCCTCTTCCCAGCACCATCTACACTTCGCCCATCAAGGCTCTAAGTAACCAGAAGTTCCGAGACTTCCGAAACACATTCGGGGATGTGGGGCTGCTCACTGGGGACATACAGCTGCACCCGGAGGCCTCCTGCCTCATCATGACGACAGAGATCCTTCGGTGAGAGATGGACATTCAGCACAGGCGGATTTGGGGCCAGGAAGCTGAGGCTGCTCTGGAGCGAGTGGCTGAGTTAAGAGTGGAGATGGGAGCTACTGGGGAGTCAGCCTTCGGTCTCTTCTCCCCAGCTCCATGCTGTACAGCGGCTCAGATGTCATCCGGGACCTGGAGTGGGTCATCTTTGATGAGGTTCACTACATCAATGACGCTGAGGTGAGGGCCGTGGATCTCATGTGGGCCTGATCCTTTCCTGTGGGACTGGTTCAGCAGCTCCCTATTCCCCCCTGAGCTGCCCGTGACTCGTTTTCCCTCCCTGTGCCCAGCGTGGGGTCGTATGGGAGGAGGTGCTCATTATGCTCCCTGACCACGTCTCCATCATCCTTCTGAGTGCCACTGTCCCCAACGCCCTTGAATTTGCTGACTGGATTGGGTGAGGCGTGTGTCCTGGGGTGCTTGGGTGAAGGCGGCTGTAGTAGTCTTTGGTTGGGGTGAGGGGACCAAGACTGCCACAGCCTTGCGGGTGGGAGAAGAGAGTGGGCCCAGTCTATTTTGCATGTTTAGAGATACGATGACGGGGACAGCCTTCCAATCCGGCTTCCAGAAAAGGCTGGGTGAGGCCTGAGGGGGAAGGTGGTGGGGTGTGGGCTGCTCCTTCCCACATCCCCCGCCCCCTCTGTCTCCTGCCCATCAGACGACTGAAGCGCCGTCAGATTTATGTGATCAGCACTGTCGCTCGCCCCGTCCCCCTAGAGCATTATCTCTTCACGGGGAACAGCCCCAAGACGCAGGGTGAGCTCTTCCTGCTGCTGGACTCCCGAGGCACCTTCTACACAAAGGGGTAAGCCAGAGATGGGGAGTCAGGGCTGGCCTGGCTGGCTGTGACTGTGACGCCGCCCTCTGCGTCCCCAGGTACTATGCAGCTGTGGAGGCCAAGATGGAAAGGATGAGCAAGCACGCACAGACCTTTGGGGCCAAGCAGCCCACGCATCAGGGGGGGCCTGCACAGGTGCGAACCAGTCGGCTTTGTACCTGTCACCACCTGTTCCTTCCTGTTCTTTCTTCCCTGGTCCTCCAGGGGTTTGGACTTCAGCTTTGAGCACTGCCCAACTTGGGAGTTCTTTACCTGCCCCCACTTCGGGCCCCGCTGTCTCCGACTCAACCTCTGCCCCTTTGCGACCCCCTCCCCAGGACCGCGGTGTGTACCTGTCCCTGCTGGCCTCCCTCCGCACCCGTGCACAGCTGCCCGTGGTGGTGTTCACCTTCTCCCGGGGCCGCTGTGATGAGCAGGCCTCAGGCCTCACCTCCCTTGATCTCACCACAAGTTCAGAGAAGAGTGAGATTCACCTCTTCCTGCAGCGCTGCCTCGCTCGCCTCCGCGGCTCTGACCGCCAGCTGCCCCAGGCATGGAGGGGGGACTTGGAGACGGGTGGGGACAGGGTGCTCCACGACCCTCCCCCAATCACGGTCTCTGTCCCCCGCAGGTGCTGCACATGTCGGAGCTCCTACACCGAGGCCTGGGCGTGCACCACAGTGGCGTCCTGCCCATCCTCAAGGAGATCGTGGAGATGCTGTTCAGCCGCGGCCTGGTCAAGGTACACACGCTGCCCATACGCACCACCGTGGGGCCTTGGGCAGATTGCCTAAGCTCCCCGAACTTCAGGTTTCCCATCTTAAAATGGGGATGCCCCAGATGTGAACAGGCAGTCTTCAGAAGAGAAACCTAAAAAGCTAGCAAGCATGTAAGTCGTCATCAGAAAAATGTAAGTTGAAAATTCATGAGATAGAACTTTATTAGACTGGTAAAACTTAGGAAACCGGCTAATGCCAAGTGTTGCCAAAGATGAAGGAGAGTACAGGCAGACCTCAAAGGTACTGCAGGTTTGGGGCCAGGCCACCGCAGTAAAGCGAGTATCGCAATAAAGTGAGTCACATGAGTTTTTGGTTTCCCAGTGCATATAAAAGTTATTTTCGGGCCGGCCCGGTGGCTCAGGCGGTTAGAGCTCCATGCTCCTAACTCCGAAAGCTGCCAGTTCGATTCCCACATGGGCCAGTGGGCTCTCAACCATGGTTGCCAGTTCGATTCCTTGAGTCCCGCAAGGGATGGTGGGCTCCGCCCCCTGCAACTAAAATTGAACACGGCACCTTGAGCTGAGCTGCCTCCCGGATGGCTCAGTTGGTTGGAGCTCATCCTCTCAACCACAAGGTTGCCGGTTCGACTTCCGCAAGGGATGGTGGGCTGTGCCCCCTGCAACTAGTAACAGCAACTGGACCTGGAGCTGAGCTGCGCCCTCCACAACTAAGATTGAAAGGACAACAACTTGACTTGGAAAAAAGTCCTGGAAGTACACACTGTTCCCCAATAAAGTCCTGTTCCCCTCCCCCAATAAAATCTTTAAAGAAAAAAAAAAAGTTATGTTCACACTATACCAGTCTATTAAGTGTGTAATAGCATTATGTCTAAAAACAACGTACACACTTTTTTTTTTTTTTTAATTTGAGGAGGGTGCAGCTCACAGTGGCCCATGTGGGGATCGAACTGGCAACCTTGGTGTTATTAGCACCACACTCTAACCAACTGAGCTAACCAGCCACCCCACAATGTACACACTTCACTTATAAAATACTTTATTGCTAAAAATTGCTAACCATCGTCTGAGCTTTCAGCGAGTCATAATCTTTTTGCTGGTGGAGGGTCTTGCCTAAATGTTGATGAAAATGCAGTATCTGCAAAGCAAATGAAGCGAAGTCTGTATAGTATTAGAGGAACCCTAGTACAGGTTTGGCCAGTCTGGAGAGCACCCTGGCACTCTTCTTTTTTTTAATTGGGGAATATTGGGGAACAGTATGGGAACAGAGTGTTTTTCCAGGACCTGTCAGCTCCATGTCAAGTCATTGTTTTCAATCTAGTTGTGGAGGGCGCAGCTCACTGGTCCACGTGGGACTCGAACCGGCGACCTTGGAGTTATGAGCACCACACTCTTAACCACTGAGCCAACCGGTCGCCCACTAACAGCTCAGCTCCAAGCTCAAGCCGTTGCTTCTCACTGGTCCATGTGGGAAACGATGGGAAACGAACCGGCAACTTTGTTAAAAGAGCTCATACTCTAACTGACTGAGCCATCCGGCCGCCCCCACCCTGGCACTCTTTAGGCAAAGAGTGGCAAAAATAACATACTGTCTGACCCCCAATTCCATTCCTGAGTATAAACCACTAAGAAGTTCTCACTTGGTCCATGAGGGAACACGTCTGCTCTTCCTTTGTTGGCTGTTGTCTTGTGGCAGGTTGTACTGAGGTGTCCTTCACTGGGCGAGCTGGCAGGTACCTGGGGAGGCATGCACCCACAGAGTGCCCTGCTGTAGTTGGAAGCAAGGGATTAGGTATAACCATGTTAACATAGATGGATGTTGAAAGCACTGTGTGGAGGAAAAGAAGTGAGAAAAACAGGAGATACATCACTGCCTTTTAATGTGAATTGTAAATTACATGCACACAAAAGAAGACATTATGTGCCAGAACATATTCACACAAAAAGATACCCATTAAAAATACGGGGCTGACTGACAGTGGGGGGATGGAAGTGGGATATGGCGGTACAAGGAAAGACATAGGCAGCTAAATAAATAAAATGAGGGAAAGCATAGCTCCTACTCTATAGATTTGCCCGGAGAGTTAATGGGATCATGTGAGTTAAGCATTTGGGATGGTGCCAAGTGCTTACTTAGCCTTGGCTGCAAAATAAGGGCTGGGCACCTGTGTGTAGTCCCTTGCTGATCCTCTCTCCCCCATCCCAGGTCTTGTTTGCCACAGAGACCTTCGCCATGGGTGTAAATATGCCAGCCCGAACCGTAGTGTTTGACTCCATGCGGAAGCATGATGGCTCTACCTTCCGGGACCTGCTCCCTGGGGAGTACGTGCAGATGGCAGGCCGGGCGGGCCGGAGAGGCCTGGACCCCACAGGCACTGTCATCCTGCTCTGCAAGGGCCGCGTGCCCGAGATGGTGGACTTGCACCGTATGATGATGGTGAGCTGGGTGGCATGAGGTCGCCCAGCTCTGGGGACCTGCTGTACCCTTTCTCCCAACCCTCTTCCCCTCTCCTTTCTTTCTGATTTTTTCTTTTGCCTGGGAGAAGCCAAGATAGGAATGAGCAGACCCAAGGATGAAACTGGATCTCATCTCTAGTCTTTTCCACTGTGAATACGGAGCTAGATAGGACCGTTGAGAGTCTACTGTTGTTTCCCCGGAAATAAGACCTAGCCGAACAATCAGCTCTAACGCATCTCTTGGAGCAAAAATTAATATAAAACCCGGTCTTATTTTACTATAAGACCGGATCTCATCTAACATAATATAAGATCGGGTCTTATGTTAATTTTTGCTCCAAAAGACGCATTAGAGCTGATTGTTTGGCTAGGTCTTATTTCCGGGGAAACTAGGTCTTATTTCCGGGGAAACACGGTATTACTTAATTTCCCTCCCTTATTTTGCAGACGAGGCGAGCAAGCCGTTTGTCTAGGGTCCTATGGTTGTGGGACTGGGACTAGCTCTGCTGGGCTTAGAGGCAGTCCCCAGAGGGCTGACTGGGGAGCAGCAGGTCCCACCCCGATGTCACTGGCTTCTGTCACCCGACCCAGGGGAAGCCGTCCCAGCTGCAGTCTCAGTTCCGCCTCACGTACACCATGATCCTCAACCTGCTGCGGGTGGATGCCCTCAGAGTGGAGGACATGATGAAGAGGAGCTTCTCTGAGTTTCCATCTCGCAAGGACAGCAAGGTGAGGGGTTGGGGGACCAGTATATCAGGCAGGATGCTGGACAAGAGGGAAGAGGTGGCATCTAGAAGCCAGTGGGATGAGGTGGGGGCGTGGCAGACTGAGCCTGGAGACTCTCGTTTTGCACCTACTCCCACTTCTGCCCAGGCCCATGAACAGGCTCTGGCTGAACTGACCAAGAGGCTGGAGGCCTTGGAGGAGCCCGACATGACTGACCAGCTGGTTGACCTGCCTGAGTATTACAGGTGGGGAGAGGAACTGACAGAGAGCCGGGGCCTGATCCAGGTGAGTGGGTGGGTGAGTGTTGGAGGGTGTGATGGAGGAGGGAAGGAAGAGAATGGGACACTCTGGGTACTCTTGAACCTAGTCCCAGTGTCCCTGTGACACTTCGTCCCTTATCCCCTTTGTGCATATCTCCATTCTTTAGCGACGCGTCATGGAGTCTGTGAACGGGCTGAAATCTCTCTCCACTGGGAGGGTGGTGGTTGTGCAGAATCAGGAGCATCACAACGCCCTCGGCGTGATCCTGCAGGTGACAGCAAGGACAGTTTGGGCCCCAGAGTGGGGAGGGAGGAGCGAGCCCTCTCTTCTCCCCGACTTGGTGGGGGCAGCTTACACTCATCAGGGCCCATTTCCCCTCTTGCCCTCCTTTCCCATCACCACCACTCATGCCTACCTTGTCTTTTGTGTCTCCATGCCCCCTACTCCCACCCCACAGTCTGCTCTGATTGCGTGACTTGGTTGCCAGTCTATAGTGGGGGCTCTGCCTAGCTGCTCCATGATCCCTGCCGGAGGGTGGGGACCTGGTCCCACCTTTGCTGTCCACTCCTCACATCTTCCTGGCTTGGCGTCCCCACCTCCCCTAGGTCTCCTCGAACTCCACTAGCAGAGTATTCACAACCCTGGTCTTGTGTGATAAACATACGGGTGAGGACCCACAGGAGAGGGGGTCAGCCTCCCCAGATGTACCCTACCCGGATGACCTCGTGGGATTCAAGCTGTTCCTGCCTGAAGGTGAGAGTGGGGCAGATGTCCAGGTTCCTGATGGCAGTGCAGCAGGGTTCCCACCTGGGTTCACGGTGCCGTCTGACCCTGCTGTCCCCTTTTCACAGGGCCCTGTGACTACACGGTGGCCAAGCTCCAGCCAGGAGATGTGGCCGCCATCACCACCAAAGTGCTCCGGGTGAATGGGGAGAAGATCTTGGAGGACTTCAGCAAGAAGCAGCAACCGAAATTCAAGTCAGAGTTGCTGGGGAGGCCCTTTTCCTGGGGAGGGACCGCATAATGGGGAGTAGGGAGGTGTGGTCAGGGAAGCTCGCCCAGCCTGAGGGGTGCTCCTATGGAAGAGAAGTCTCAAGAGCTGCTCCTTCCTCAGAAAGGATCCCCCCATTGCTGCCGTGACCACTGCTGTCCAGGAACTGTTGCGTCTAGCTCAGGCCTACCCAGCAGGACCCCCTACCCTTGACCCTGTCAACGATTTGAAACTCAAGGATGTGTCGGTTGTTGAGGGGGGGCTCCGGGCCCGGAAGCTGGAGGAGCTGATCCGGGGGGCTCAGTGCGTGCACAGCCCCCGTTTCCCTGCCCAGGTAGAGCCCTGGATGCCATCCCTCTCTGGAAGGGGGCTTTTCTTCTCTGGACCCCTGTAGGCTGCCCACCCCTATCTTGGCCCTGGTCCTCAGGCCCCCTTGCTGAGGGGGAGGGGAAGGCTAACGCTCTGCCCGCGGCTCCCGCAGTACCTGAAGTTGCGGGAGCGAATGCAGATACAGAAGGAGATGGAGCGTCTGCGCTTCCTGCTGTCGGATCAGTCGCTGCTGCTGCTCCCTGAGTACCACCAGCGAGTAGAGGTGGGAGTGAGGGGTGCGGGGGACGGGGCTAGTGAGGGAGAGGACATCAGGCTCCCAACATCTGCCATCTTTCTTCCAGGTGCTCCGAACCCTGGGTTATGTGGATGAGGCGGGCACGGTGAAGCTGGCAGGGCGGGTGGCTTGTGCCATGAGCAGCCATGAGCTGCTCCTCACTGAGCTCCTGTTCGACAACGCTCTGAGTGCCCTGCAGCCAGAGGAGATCGCGGCCCTGCTCTCTGGCCTGGTGTGCCAGAGCTCCGGGGACCCTGGGGAGCAGCTCCCAAGCACCCTCAAACAGGTATGGGATACCCCCACCCTTCTCTCCCTCCCTTGGCTGCAGTATTCCCGATCCCTACCCTCAGGTTTCCCCAAGTGACCTCTCCAGCTTTGTAAGTGCCCTAAGAGCTGGAATGACTTCTTCCTTGATCTGAGCCACCCCCATCCTAGAGCAGGAAAACGGTCTTAGCCTCTCCTTCTCCATCTGCAGGGACTGGAACGTGTCCGGGCTGTGGCCAAGCGGATTGGTGAGGTCCAGGAGGCTTGTGGCCTGAATCAGACCGTGGAGGAATTTGTAGGGGAGCTGAATTTTGGGCTGGTTGAGGTTGTGTACGAGTGGGCCCGGGGCATGGTGAGTAACTGGGGCTTGGGGTTTTGCAGACGGCTGGTTGGGGAGAGGCTGCCTAGGCTTATCAAGTTCAGTTCCCACCCTGTTTCCCCCACAGCCCTTCTCTGAGTTGGCAGGGCTCTCAGGGACCCCCGAGGGCCTGGTGGTCCGCTGCATCCAGCGCCTGGCAGAGATGTGTCGCTCGCTGCGGGGGGCAGCCCGCCTGGTGGGCGAGCCTGTGCTAGGTGCCAAGATGGAGACGGCAGCTACCCTGCTACGGAGGGACATTGTCTTTGCAGCTAGTCTCTACACTCAGTGAATGACCCCATGTAAAAATGTAATAAAACAGCAAGCCACCTGTGAGTACTTGAGATGCTGGGCGGGTTTGACTCAGTTCAAGACACAGCAAAGAGAACCACACAGAAATAGACCTTTATCTGTGCATGGAGACAGGACTCGCCCCCACGGCAGCATCAGTCCGTGGGGGAGGGTGTCTTGGGGGGTGATGGGAGGTCCTGGGTCATGGCTTCCACGTACCATGTGGGCAGGAAGGCGTGGGGTGCATCTCGGTGTACAGACACTGTGACTGGGCCGCCAGGCTCCCAGGAGAAGAGGTGCACGAGCCTGCGGGGAAGATGGAGTCGCTAGTTGAGGGCTGGAGGCGGAGCTTCTGGGACCCAGAGAGGAGGGGCAGAGCTGAATGCCTCACCTGGGGTCATCCTGGACAACTGTGTTCTGGGCAAAGCTAAGGAAGGCGGCACAGAAGTTCATGCACACGGAGGGACTCCAGCCATCACGGTCATTCTGGAGAGGGCCAAGGAGGAGGCAGAGACAAGTGATGGTGAGGGTAGGAGAAGGGGAAGGTGTAGCTGCAGCCCTGGACAATGGACCTGTGGTCTTGGTGTGGGTAGTGGGTGCTGCGACACCATTGCCTTACCCTGACGTGTTCAAACATCTGCATGGTGGGAAAAGTCTTGAGGGAACAGACGAAACCCTCTGGGGTACGGAAGCCAGCGACAACATTTGGGACTCCCGGGAGGAACGACTGAGCCCACCACTTCAGAAGCTTGTGTCTGTCAGGAAAGGCGAGGCATCAGTGTCAGTGGGACCCCATCTCCACCCTCCAGCCTCCTCTTCCCCCAAATCCCTTTCCTAGCTCTCAGTTCTAGGCTGTCACCCTGCCCTTCCCCCCAAACCTGTAGAAGCTTCTCCATTGGCCAGGGCTGTGCATCTCCTTGGAGGTCTTGAGCTCCACATAGCAGGTGGGGGGCTGTGGGGATGGGGCCTGGGGGTCTGTGCAGTCTACCTCCCCTGCGAAGAGCAGAGGGTGGTTTCCCAGGCGGCTGCGTAGCACAGAGCAGAAGGCCACGTTGGTGTTAACCTCCCCTGAGGGGTCCGGGGAGCCTCCAGGTTTGTCTGCACAAGGAGAGAAGTGGCAGCACGGTTCTCAGTGGTTCTGTCTCTGGGGAAGGGGGAGGGGGCTACAGAGCAGGGGCAACTCTCACCTGCACACATGTACTGCTCGAACTTGTACCCCATGTACATGAGCTCCCGAAGGAGGGCTGGCCTGGCAAGCCTCTGAGCCCGAGCAGCCAGCGTCTCTACCTCACTCAGATACAGTGTCCCCTGGAACCGGGAGGCTGCCAGCTGCCAGCCGTCCTGCCGCTCGTACGGTGTTGTTAGCAGTTTTGTCAGGTGCCCGCGCCACGTCACTACGGCTCCTGCCAGCCAGCCTGGACCCCTGAGAGGGAGGAGTTAGAGGCTGAAGGTCTGATACAAGCAGCAGCTCAAATGGCTCCCCAAAGAACAGCCCAAGTTCCTTCTAAGGACTGAATGCCCTCCAGCTTTGGCTCTGCTCATTTTAAGGGCAGGTGCGAGTCTCTCCCTGTTGTGTGCTCTCCTCTGCTCACCCCTCCAGCTGGCCTCGGTGCTCCAGGAGCCAGCGTAGCAGGTGGTCCAGGCTCTCTCGGACCTCCTCGTCCCGGGGCTGGTATCGATTGGGGTATCCATCTCTGAGGTCAAAGTTGGGGCCCTGACCATTGGTGGGGGGTGGGCTGTAGTAGCGCAGGGCTCGGGCATCTCCATGGTACTGGCGTTGGGCGTCCAGGGAGAAGCAGCCCAACTGGGAAGGGCGCCGGTAAAAAGGAAAGGGCCCAGAGTAGAGGGCAGGGTCTGTGGGCAGTGAAGGTGCTGGGTGGGAGACTTTATTCCGAGGCTCGGCTACTTCTGTCTTCCCAGCTCTTCTCTTGGTCCCTCTGGGCTCCATGAGGTCCTGCTAGGTGGGGGAAAGCTCCCCTTTTAGAGAGGAGGCCTGGAGGAGTGGGACCCGGGGTCAGAACTTTTGACCTCGGAACGGCCAGGCTCTGGCCTTGACACGCAGGCCCCAGCCCCTCAAACAACCATGGCCAGGTGCACCCACGACTTCTCCCCTTGATTCCCTCCGCCCCTCGATTTCCCCAAGGTGAATGGCGTTCGGGCTCAGATCGAGGATCTGGGTACCTGTAAGCCCGCCAACCTCGACTTCCGCAGAGTCCGCGGCGCTATGACGTCACGGCAGGCACACCAGAAGTCGGAGAGGGACGCAAAAGTGCTTTTCCGCGCTCGGTGACGCAATCATCCCGCGACAGTGGCGGGCAGAGCCCTCGGGGGCGGGGCGGCGTGCGGGGCTGCGCTCTGCGCCTCGGGTGGGTCGCCCCGCGGCCCCGGCGCCCCGCGGAGCCGCCACCACCCGGCGTGGCAGCGGCTGGAGGCGGACCAGCAGCGCTGGCTGGGGGCCTCCGCCGGCCGGGAGGAGCCGGGAGCCGCATGGGCGCCGCCCTCCAGCCGGGTGCCGAGACAGCGCGAGCGGACGCGTCTTCCGTCGCCGCGTCGGCCCAGTCGCCCCGACTGCCTGGTGTCCGAGACGTCGCTGCTCCGCGCCGGAAGTCTGTCTCCGTGCTCTGGCCTCGGCACCTACCCTGTCCCCGGCCCCCAAGTTCCCGGGACATGAGCCGGAAGCGGCAGCGCCTGGTGCCGGAGACCTTGGCACTGAAGAGGCGGCGGGAAGTGGGGCACGCAGACGCGGATCCCCCGAGGGCCGAGGCAGGTAACGACGGCAACCTCGGGGGAGGCCAGGACCTCGGCCGCAGCGGCCTCGCCTCTCGTCACCCTAGTGTGGGGAGAAGGGCGCCCCTCGCACCCCAGTGACCAGGTGTCTCCGCCCAGGGTCGGCGCGCGCCGCAGTCGCGGAGCTGGTGCGGCTGTTCCCGCGAGGCCTGTTCCAAGATGCGCTGCCGCCCATCGCGCTCAGGAGCCAGGTGTACAGCCTCGTGCCGGACCGGACGGCCGCTGACCGGCAGCTGGTGAGGGGCGTCGCCGCCACGCAGCCAGGCGGCACTCAGAGCCTCAGTCGGTCCGCCCGTCGTCCTGCCATTCAGCAAGCGTTAGGTGTTTCTGGGTCAGGCATTGCGGTGCCACGGGAGTGCTACACACCCATTCAAAGACCCTCAGGCAGCAGGGCGCACGCCACATCACGGTGGAAGAGCGGAGCTTTGCGGAAAACAGGCATCGGGCATGGTTGGAGCCTGCAGCACCGGGAATGTAGGCAGATGTCAGGTTACAACAAGCCTTGTGCATCAGTGTTTCCGTTTTACACTGAAGGCGGTGAGCTGGTAGAGCATGGTAAACAGGAGAGGAAGCGCTTTGTTCTGTGGCTTGGAAGTAGTGAGAGGAGGCAGGGAGATCAATGAGGAAGATACTGAGAACTGGTGGAGGTCTAAATTAGGGCAGTGTAGTACGGGGGAGAGGCTTGGTGAGGGTGAGGGATGTGGCAAGTGGGAAACGGCAGGACTCCAGGATAACTCAGATTTTCCAGATGACAGACTGAGTGCTTGGTGGAGTGAATGCAGTCGGAGCACACTGAGTTGTCTGCGGGCAGAGACGATGTGTTTAATTCTGTACTCGTTGAATTGGAGGTGCTTGTGGAGCACCCAAAGGCAAATGCGTAGCAGACAGTTGGATATGACGGTTTGGAGGAAATTCTGGGCCGGTGATGGAGAACTGGAGGTTAGCGAGATGTGAGTATTGTAGTCAGTCTGTGCATGTGGCTGAGATTGGGTAGCAAGAGTGAGTAGAAGCGTGATTTTTAACTTTTTTACAAACTTTAGGAGATAATGAAAGCTATGGCTCTCTTTCTAGAAAAAATGCATATACGCCACATATATAACAGGTACATGCACAATTTTGGGGGGGGGGCGTTTCACAGATCCTCTGAGGCCCAAGGTTAAGGACCTTGGGTTTACAGTTAAAGATAATAGGATCAAATCCACAGTGCTGGGAGATGCCAACATTTAAAGCAGTGTTTCTCAGAGTATGTCCTGAGTTCTACCTGTATCACAATTACATGGGCTGCTTCTTTAACAATACAGGATCCTGGGACTCATTCAGTCTAATGAATGGGTTAGGACCTGGGGATCTACATTTTTGAACTACTGCCTCAAGTGATTCTTAATCTGCCTTAAAATTTGAAATCCACTGATGTAAGGGGAAAAGAAAGGGAGAGGAGGGAACTGCCAGAGTTAGGGGGAACCCAGGAAGAGTCCTATTGTGAAAGAAATTTTCAAGAAGGTGGAGTAGTTGGAGATGTTAGACCCTTGATTGAGGGTCATGGTCTCTGAAGAGGTTAAGAAACATAATACCCCAAATCTGTCCATTGGGTTTAGCAGGTAGAAGGTTAATGTGGCAACCTGTCAGGAAGAAGAGGGAAGAACAGGAAGATGGAGACCAGCTCCAGTCTCATGAGGAAGCAAGTCAAGTGGAACCATTCCTTATACAGTATTTGTTTTTAATCTACTGGTGTTAGCCTAGATTTAAAATATATATATAAAAATTGGCACAAAAGAAATATAAACATGCACACACACAATTTAAAGAATGTTTGCAAAGCAAATACCCACTTCACCACTACCCAAGTCAGACTGTAGAACATGGCCACCATCCCACATACATCTCTCTCTGATCAAAATGCCTTATGTCCTTGGGAGGTAACTGCAGTAGTATCCTGACTGGTATGATAATCACTCTTGTTTTTCTTTATACCATCTACTCATGTGTGTTTATCCATAAATAACACAGTTTACTTTTTCCCATTTTTTTGAACTTGATATAAACAAAATCATACTGTATATATTTATATTTTCTTTCATTAGATGAATATTTTTGAGATTCTTCCAAGTTGTTGCGTGTAGTTATAGTTAATTCATTTTCATAGATTTCTGTTTTGTGAATCCCATTTTGTCCATTCTCATGGAAGAAATTTTATTTTTCTAGGAACTTATTGATTTCATCTAGATTTTCAAATTCATTAGTATAAAGTTTACAATCTCATTTTATTGTTTGTAGAATTTGTAGTGTTGACCTTTTTGCATCTTCGTATTGGTTATCTGTGCTTTTTCTAGGATTCTCCTCACTTTTTCTTGGCTAGTCTCACTATCTGTGAGTGGTTTATCTGTGTTAATAGTCTTTCAAAGAATTAACATTTAGCTTTGTTGCTCTCTCATATGTTTTCTGTTTCTGTTAATCTGTTTCCCCTCTACTGTTAGGTTTATTTTACTTTTATTTCCCATTAATTTTCATCCTTTTTTCTTTTTTCTGTTTATTAAAATTTATTGGGGTGAAAATAGTAAAATTACATAGGTTTCAAGTGTTCAATTCTGTATTACATCATCTATATATCATATTGTGTGTTCACCACCCAGAGTCAGTTCTCCTTCCATTACCATATATATGACCCACTCTTCTTTTCTAATAGATGCATGTCAGGCTATAATTTTCTAGTAAGTGTTGATATTTATCTATCTGTCTCCCAAGTTTTTGTATATAATTTCATTATAATTCGTTTCAATTATAATTTCATTATAATTCGTTTCTAATTTCCGTTTTGATTTTTTTCTTTGATTCATTGGGTTGATTGGAAATGTATGTCTTAATTTCTAAACATTTTCTTATTACCTTGTTACTGATTTCTGGCATAAATGATATTGTGGCCAGAGAACATACACAATATAATTTCAGTCATTTGAAACTTTTTGAGACTTGCTTTGTGCTATGTGGCCAGTTTTGCTAAATATTCTATGTATATTTGAAAAGAATATGCATTATTCAGTTATTAATTTCATAGTAACTAGAGTTATTATTGAAGTCTTATTTTTTCACAGATTATTTTGTCTGTTCTCTGAGTTAATGAGAATTGGATTAATATACTTCTGTATATTCTGTGATTGTGGATTTGTTATTGTCTCTTTAAATATTCCCCCTACCTTATTATCTCTTTTCTGTCCTCCTGGGAATCCAGTTAAACATATATTAGATCTTCTCTTTATATCTTTTACGTTTCTTAGCCTCTTCTCTGCATTTTTTTTTTCTCTGCATTTTCAATCTTTTTGACTATCTTTATTTCGGTTAGTTTTTTAATCTGTCTTACTGATTAGTAGCTTTTTATTTAGCTGCGCCTAATTTGTTAAACCCATCCAGCAAGTTCTTGATTGCGCTTGCCTTATTTTTCAGTTCTAGAATTTCTACTTGGATTTTTTTCAAATCCATTATGCCAATTTTTAGAATTTCCTGCTGAAATTTTCTACCATGGCTTTTATTTATTTTAGTATTATAAACAGTTTTGTGTTTTTTTAAAATAGTGTATTTTTGATAATTCCATGATAACATGTATTTTGAAGTCTATTTCTATTGTCTGTTCTTTTTGAATTTTGTTTTCTTGTGTGCCCAGTTATTTTTGACTGCTGGACAGATTTTCCTAAACCATCAAATGTCCTCCGTGTCTCTGCTACTTGTATGAATTCTGTTTTCACTTAGAAAAAATCTAATGGTAATTCCTTATTTATGAGCTCTTTAATGCTTAAAATTTTTTAAATAATATTTTATTCAGCATTTTAATTAATTTTCAGCAGGTGGGTTGGTTCTTTATGTATTCCTGGAAACAGTGGCCTTGGTTGATTTTTATTTGTTTTAAATATTTTGTCTCATATTCCTCTCTACCTTCCCCTACCCAAGATCTAGACTGTTAATTCCTTGAGAGCAGGGCCTGTGTCTTAATCACTATTTTATCTTAGTGTCTGGCATATGATTGGTCTTAGAAATTGTTTCTAAGGTATTGATTGTTCGACAGACAACAGATGAGGTGGGTGGGTAGGTAACTAACTGGAAAAGACTATTTGGTGATCTACCTGATTCTCTCCCCACAGTTTTTCTGTTACTTAGAGAAAAACTCCCCAGTGCAGGCAAATGAAACCTCTCTGCCCCAGAGTCCCCAGAGTATAGCAGAACATCTCACCCTGACACCCTTCTTTTCACTCCCATCTTTCTGGAGACAGAAGGCGCTTCAAGAACAGGGGGAGATCAGAGTCATCCAGCTGGGCTTCGACTTGGATGCCCATGGCATCATCTTCACCGAGGACTACAGGACCAGAGTGCGTGTGACTGTGTGTCGTGGGGGACGGGGGTGGGCAGGCAGGGAAGTTGGGGAAAGGAAATCAAGAAAAGAGCCAATTCCTCTCTGCCCCACATCTCACAGAGGGCACAGGGCTCTGGTAAGTAGTAATATGAGAGAGAGGAGGAGGAGGAAGAGGAAGAGAAGCACGAAAGGTGGAAGAACCTACGCAGGGAGGAGCCTTCCTCCCACTGCAGAGACATGTCCTGGGGAAAGAGGTCGCTGGCGAGGGGTGGTGGCGGACCATGTCTCTCACCTCTGGTTCCAGGTCCTCAAGGTCTGCGATGGCCGATCATATGCTGGGGCAGTGCAGAAGTTTCTGGCTTCAGTGCTTCCAGCCTGTGGGGACCTTAGCTTCCAGCAGGACCAAATGACACAGACCTTTGGATTCAGGGACACAGAGATCACGTGAGACTTGGGGGACCAACTAAATAGGCACCTGGCACCTCCGTGCCACCCTCCCATCCAACCTTGTCCTTTTCCTTTTGCCGAACCTGCCAAAAAGGCTGACTTTTTAGAAAAATGACCTAAATTTGTGTATTCCTCCCCCCCCAAGAGAGGAGGCCTGTCTTACCTGGGCCTTGGGAAGAGCCCTGGACTAAGGTTCAGGAGATCTGGGTAGTTAATCCAATGCTTATAGAGACCAAGAGAATAAAGAATGGTGGGAGTTGACATGCCCCCAAAGCGCTCACATTCAAAAGAACACCACCAGGCAGGGGCTAAATAAAAATACCAGTTCAGGGGCTGTGTCTGGCTCAGGCTGTCAACTTTGTAACCCGTGGTGTGGGTGAAAGCGCTTGGTGAACTTCTTTTCAGTAAGCTGTGGCTGGAGCACAGAAGAAAGGCCCTTATTTCTCCCCTGGGGGTGGGACTGAGAGTGTGTCAGGGCATGTGGTCAGGGAGGGCTTCCGAGAGCGGTTTTAGTGAACAAATAATAGTGGCAGGAAAGGAAAGAGTGGGAGGGCAGTCAGGTAGGCTAACGGGATGGCAGGGGTGCGGCTCTGGCAGCCTGCTATGAGCAGAGGAGGTACAGGGAGCATGCCTATGTTTCTGGAGACGGTGTCCAAACATTAGGGGGTGGGGAGGAAAGAGGATTCTCACAGCCCAGGCCTCATTTCTCCTGGTTTCGCACCCCTCTTAGGCAGCTGGTGAACGCCGGAGTCCTTACTGTCCGAGACGCTGGGAGTTGGTGGCTAGCTGTGCCTGGAGCTGGGAGATTCATTAAGTGTTTTGTTAAAGGTATCCTGACTGCAGCTCTAGCCCCCAGCCCCTCAAAAATACCTTTCGGTGGCTCCTCTGGTCTGCAGGCCTCACCTTTTCCCACTCCTATGCCACGTCTTCTTCAGGGCGCCAGGCTGTCCTCGGCATGGTCCGGAAGGCCAAGTACCGGGAGCTGCTCCTGTCAGAGCTTCTGGGCCGGCGGCCGCCTGCCACAGTGCGACTCGGCCTTGCCTACCACGTGCATGACCTCATTGGGGCCCAGCTGGTGGACTGGTGAGCCTTGCCCCCAACTCGGGTGGTGACAGAGCCATGACCAAGTTTGGGTGTCCTCCCCACTCTTGCTTTATTCAGTCTCCTGTCTCCTCCGGCCATGCTCTGAGTCTCCTAGACCTTGGGCCTACGTGTCTGGCTCCAGCCATGTCTTTGTCTTGCGCAGTGTCTCCACCACTTCTGGAACCCTCCTGCGCCTGCCAGAGACGTGAGGATCCTATTCATCGTTGCACACCTCCCCAGAGGGGCTGAGAGGGGCCCAGGAGTGTTGCCCAGTGGTGGCTGAGACAGGGTCACCTTGGGAAAGCTTGGGACCAGGATGAGTGTCGGGCTTGTGACCATGCGAACAAAGGGTCAGACGTGACTGCTGCTGTTTACCTGGGACCTGAGCCAGTGGTGGGGTTTGGGCAATACTTCTCCGCCCTTCCATGGAAGTGGAGCTAGAGACTGCCAAGGCCGTGGCTGCTGCCGTTACTGTCTTGGGATAAGAAGGTGTGGTTTCCAGGTAGCTGGTGAGGGAGGGCAGGATTCTCTTCACTACGTGTTGGGTTGAAACTGCCAAATAAAGTACTTCTGCTGGTGCTATTTCCTGGGTGTTTTTTGTTTAATGTGATGTGTGGCGCCTCATTTGGGGTAGAGGGAAAGCACAGTTGGGTGTGAACTTTGCCTCATTCAGAGGGGAAAAGGGATGTTTGAAGTCAGCTCTGCCTGGGGGCTGGTAAGGGTGTGCTTGATCTAACCACGGAATTTCTGTCACGGCCTGCAAAAAGCCAAGGCCCAATGTAGTTAGTTTTTGTGGGGGTTAGAGTAAGAGACCAGTGTCTTAGTATCTTGTTTAGTTAGGGCCTTGACAAGCCCTGTGTCACCAATGGTGTGCTACACCCACTACACAGCACGTGTGTACACATCCATGCACCCAGATAAGCCCAGACAGGAGGTGCCCAGGGCCTGGGGTGACGGGTTAACAGGGAAGGACACGATCTATCTCTGGGCCATGATTCCTTCATATTCCCCCAGAGACCCAGGTGTCCAGAGTGCCCCCCCAACCCCCAACACTGGGCCTGGGGCCAGTTGCATTTCTTGGCTGTCACGTGCTTTCCCGGCTTCTCTGGGCCAGGGGAGGAGCAAAGTCCAGAGACAACTCCGCTGCAAGCCAGAGGCCGACCAGAACGGAGCAGACAGATACACGCGTCTGATCCGTCTTGGCTCCTCCAGCCATGAGGCTCCTCTGGGGGCTGATCTGGGCGTCCAGCTTCTTCGCCTTGTCTCTGCAGAAGCCCAGGTCCTGGAGGCGGGGTGCTGTGGTGCTGGAACGGGGCAGGCTGGTGATGGGAGACCAGGCATGGGGGCGGTGACGGGGGGCAATTCAGGAGCCGGGTAGAGGGCCTACTTCGTGGAGTCAAGGCCGATGGCTGACCCTTGCCTGTTCTCCCCAGGTTGCTCCTGTTCTCTCCGTCCGTGGTTCACCTGGGAGCCCCCCTATCGGTGGGGCTGCAGCTCCACAATGCTCCCCGGGGACAGGTAGTGAAAGGATCAGTGTTCCTGAGAAACCCATACAAACTTAATGTCCGCTGCTCTCCAAAGGTGGACTTCAGCCTCACCTCAGAAAAAGACTTCATTCTCCTCAGCCTCCAGGTAACAACGCCCCTCCCTCCTGCTACTGCTTAGTGCCACACTCTGTCCCCCTCTGTCTTCTCACCTGCTTCCTCCCTTCCCACCTCCCTCCCAGACGCTTCTTCCCTCTTTATGTCTCTGGGTTTTTTTCTTCTGCTCCATCTCTGACCTGCACCCTTTCTCTTTCCTGACAGATGCTCCCGGAAGATGCACAGAACTGTGGCCTTAGAAGCCTCCTTGGAGGCCCTGAGGTCCAGCTAGTGGCCCAGTCACCATGGTTGAAGAACGCTCTGTCCAAAGAGGTGGACATTCAGGGTGTGAACCTGCTCTTCTCCTCTCGCCGGGGGCACCTCTTTCTGCAGACTGACCAGCCCGTTTACAACCCTGGCCAGCTGGGTGAGTCTCAGCCTCAGGGCCACCACTTATATTCCCTCCCAGCCCCTTAAGCGATGAAAGTGCCACACAGCCCCTTAAAACTGGTTATTTTCCTCTCCCTCCCTGGAAGGGGTGGGGGGACCGGGGTGGCCCTACATTGCAGGAGGACGGGGTTGAGGGACTGGGGTGGGGGGACTGTGGTGGGGGGACCAGGATGGGCCCCACAGAATGCCCCCATTTGCACATGGACCCCCACTCACCTCTCTTGCCCCCTACTTCCAGTTCGGTACCGGGTCTTCGCTCTGGATCAAAAGATGCGCCCTTCCACTGACATCCTCACGGTCACGGTGGAGGTGAGTCTCAGACATCGGGCCTTCCTCATCAGCGAGGGCCACTGATCTGACCGCCCACCCATGACCACTATTCCTCCCATCGCAGAACTCTCACGGCCTCCGTGTGCGGAAGAGGGAAGTGAATAATCCCTCATCCATCTTCCAGGATGACTTTGTGATCCCAGACATCTCAGAGTGAGCCACCCCACCTGGGGATTGCCCCCGGCGACACTACCCCCCACGCCAATTCCCATCTTCTTCCCAGAGAGCCAGATCCTGGCTGTCCGAGGCCCTCTCACATAGGCCTTCTCCCACAGGCCCTCTCACATAGGCCCTCTCCCACAGACTCTCTCAAATAGGCCCAATCCCACAGGCCCTCTCCCACAGACCCTTTCACATAGGCCCTCTCCCACAGACCCTCTCACACAGGTCCTCTCACATAGGCCCTCTAACATAGGCCCTCTCCCACAGACCCTCTCACACAGGTCCTCTCACATAGGCCCTCTAACATAGGCCCTCTCCCACAGAACCTCTCACACAGGCCCTCTCCCACAGACCCTCTCACATAGGCCCTCTCCCACAGACCCTCTCACACAGATCCTCTCACACAGGCCCTCTCCCACAGACCCTCTCACACAGGCCCTCTCCCACAGACCCTCTCACACAGATCCTCTCACACAGGCCCTCTCCCACAGACCCTCTCACACAGGCCCTCTCCCACAGACCCTCTCACACAGATCCTCTCACACAGGCCCTCTCCCACAGACCCTCTCACACAGGCCCTCTCCCACAGACCCTCTCACACAGATCTTCTCACACAGGCCCTCTCCCACAGATCCTCTCACACAGGCCCTCTCCCACAGACCCTCTCACACAGGCCCTCTCCCACAGACCCTCTCACATAGGCCCTCTCCCACAGACCCTCTCACACAGGCCCTCTCCCACAGACCCTCTCACATAGGCCCTCTCCCACAGACCCTCTCACACAGATCCTCTCACACAGGCCCTCTCCCACAGATCCTCTCACACAGGCCCTCTCCAACAGACTTTCTCCCACAGACCCTCTCACACAGGCCCTCTCCCACAGACCCTCTCACACAGGCCCTCTCCCACAGACCCTCTCATATAGGCCTTCTCCCACAGACCCTTTCCCACAGACCCTCTCACACAGGCTCTCTCCCACAGACCCTCTCCCACAGGCCCTCTCTCACAGACCCTCTCACATAGGCCCTCTCCCACAGATCCTCTCACACAGGCCTTCTCCCACAGACCCTCTCTCACAGACCCTCTCACATAGGCCCTCTCACACACACCTTCTCCCACACACCTTCTCCCACACACCCTCTCCCACAGATCCTCTCACACAGGCCCTCTCCAACAGGCCGTCTCCCACAGACCCTCTCCAACAGACCCTCTCACACAGGCCCTCTCTCACAGACCCTCTCACATAGGCCCTCTCCCACAGATCCTCTCACACAGGCCCTCTCCCACAGACCCTCTCACACAGGCCCTCTCCCCCAGACCCTCTCCAACAGACCCTCTCACACAGGCCCTCTCTCACAGACCCTCTCACATAGGCCCTCTCCCACAGATCCTCTCACACAGGCCCTCTCCAACAGGCCGTCTCCCACAGACCCTCTCCAACAGACCCTCTCACACAGGCCCTCTCTCACAGACCCTCTCACACAGGCCCTCTCTCACAGACCCTCTCACATAGGCCCTCTCCCACAGATCCTCTCTCACAGACCCTCTCACATAGGCCCTCTCCCACAGATCCTCTCACACAGGCCCTCTCCAACAGGCCGTCTCCCACAGACCCTCTCCAACAGACCCTCTCACACAGGCCCTCTCTCACAGACCCTCTCACATAGGCCCTCTCCCACAGATCCTCTCACACAGGCCCTCTCCAACAGGCCCTCTCCCCCAGACCCTCTCCAACAGACCCTCTCACACAGGCCCTCTCTCACAGACCCTCTCACATAGGCCCTCTCCCACAGATCCTCTCACACAGGCCTTCTCCCACAGACCCTCTCACATAGGCCCTCTGCCACACACCTTCTCCCACACACCCTCTCCCACAGACCCTCTCCCACAGGCCCTCTCCCACACACCTTCTCCCACAGACCCTCTCACACAGGCCCTCTCACATAGGCCTTCTCCCACAGACCCTCTCTCACAGACCCTCTCACATAGGCCCTCTCACACACACCTTCTCCCACACACCTTCTCCCACACACCCTCTCCCACAGACCCTCTCCCACAGGCCCTCTCCCACACGCCTTCTCCCACAGACCCTCTCACACAGGCCCTCTCACATAGGCCTTCTCCCACAGACCCTCTCTCACAGACCCTCTCACATAGGCCCTCTCACACACACCTTCTCCCACACACCTTCTCCCACACACCCTCTCCCACAGACCCTCTCCCACAGGCCCTCTCACACAGGCCTTCTCCCACAGACCCTCTCACACAGGCCCTCTCACATAGGCCTTCTCCCACAGACCCTCTCTCACAGACCCTCTCACATAGGCCCTCTCACACACACCTTCTCCCACACACCCTCTCACACAGACCCTCTCACACAGGCCCTCTCCCACAGGCCCTCTCCCACACACCTTCTCCCACAGACCCTCTCACACAGGCCCTCTCACACAGGCCCTCTCACACAGGCCTTCTCCCACAGACCCTCTCCAACAGACCCTCTCACATAGGCCTTCTCCCATAGACCCTCTCACATAGGCCCTCTCACACAGGCCCTCTGCAACAGACCCTCTCACATAGGCCTTCTCCCACAGACCCTCTCCCACAGGTCCTCTCCCACAGACCCTCTTACATAGGCCCTGTCTTACAGACCCTCTTCCACAGGGCCTCTCATACAGGCTCACTTGCATAGCACACAGTGGGCTGAGCCTTCCCTCATCCCTTCTCAGGCCAGGCACTTGGATGATCTCAGCCCGATTCTCAGACAGCCCGGAATCCAACAGCAGCACCCAGTTTGAGGTGAAGAAATATGGTGAGAACCAGAGACACGAGGGATAATTACCTTCTTTCCTGAAGGGAGTGAGGGCTAGAAGGAGACGTAGGTGGAGCAGGCCATGGACAGGGAGATATGGATTCCACTGTCCTAAGGGGAGGTGAGTCTTTAAAGAGTCCTTTCACCATAGTTTGACCTGCCTATCCCTTTGCCCCGGGTCAGTCCTTCCCAACTTTGAGGTGAAGATCATCCCTGGAAAGCCCTACATCCTGACTGCAGCTGGCATTCTTGGTGAAATCCAGTTAGACATCCAGGCAAGGTAACTCTGGGCCCTGCTCACAGGGCTCCCCACTCAGTCACCCAGCCACTTCCCTCTGTCACCCAGTCCCCCTCCCCTCCACCCTCCCAGACCATTGCATGATTTCCTCTAGCCTTCGGCCCACCCCCTTCCCAATCTCTTCATGGTGGCAGGTACATCTACGGGAAACCAGTGCAGGGGGTGGCATATGTGCGCTTTGGGCTCCTGGATGAGAATGGTGACAAGACTTTCCTTCGGGGGCTGGAGAATCAGACCAAGGTAGAAAGGAGGGTGGAAGGTGTATGGGGGAGGTGAGGAGGGCAAGAGAGCAGAGGAGGTGAGGGGGGCAAGGGGGGGAGAGGAGGTGAGGGGGGAGACTCAAGTCTCACCCCAGGTCCTGCTTTCCTCTTTGCCCCAGCTGGTAGAGGGCCAGTGCCACATTTCCCTCTCCAAGGCTGAGGTTCAGGGTGCTCTGGAGAAGCTTAACATTGATCTCACTGACCTCCCAGGGCTGTACCTCTACGTGGCAGCAGCCATCATTGAGTCTCCAGGTGAGTGGCTTCCCGATTATAACCCCAGACTCTCGCCTCTGACCTCAGAGCTGACCCTGTGTTCTCCAGCCCTGACACCACTGCCCTCCCTTCTGACCCTCATCTGGGACCCAAAGCCAGGAAAGACCCAGAAGACTGTCTCTCTCCAACCTCGCTCCTGGGTGGTTTCTGGGGAAGCGGTAGCTTCCCCCTGTCTGTCCGTCCATTCATCCATCTGTCCAGCAGACACGTTAGGCACCATCTGTGTGCTGGGTCCCGTGTCGGCCTCAGGAAACAGAGAGTTGAATGGGAGGTGGCCTGTGCCCTGAGGAGCTCACTGTCTGGTGGGCAGAAAGCATTTGAGCTGCTTCCCCAGCTCTCCTGCTCCTCCTCCTGGACCTCCCTACTCCACTTCTCTCGGCCCCATGTCTTGCAGGGGGAGAGATGGAAGAGGCAGAGCTCACATCCTGGCGTTTTGTGTCGTCTCCCTTCTCCTTGGATCTTAGTCACACCAAGCGACACCTCGTGCCTGGGGCCCCCTTTCTGCTGCAGGTTTTTGCCGGAGGCGGAGAGGCAGTTGGGGGGAGGGTGATGGTCTGGAGGGCCCAAAGCCTCTCTGACCACCCTCTTTTCCCTGCCTGCCCCCACTCACCTAGGCCGTGGCCAGAGACATATCGGGCTCCCCAGCGTCTGGCATTCCTGTCAAAGTCTCTGCCACATTGTCTTCTCCTGGGTCTGCTCCTGAAACACAAAACTTTCAACAAAACACACATGGGACTGGCCGAGTCACCATTCCCATCATTGTCCCTCCAACCATCTCAGAAATGCAGCTCTTGGTAGGATTCCTACTCGCAGGAGAGCTTGGGGAGGGAAGGAAGGGCAAGCTGGGTTCCTGAGCACCCCTGGCCCAGGCTGGGGGGAGAAGCTGGGTGCCTGGGTCCTGGCCATTAACCCTGCTGCACCCCGCCTGGCCCCTCCCTCCAGGTGTCTGCAGGCTCCCCATATCCAGTCACGGCCAAGCTCACCGTAAGAGCCCCACCCTCAGGAACTTCTGGGTTTCTGTCCATTGAGCGACTAGATCCTCAGTCCCCTCGTGTTGGGGACACGGTGAACCTGAACCTGCGAGCCGTGGGCGTCAGTGAGGCCAGCTTCTCTCGTTACTACTACATGGTGTGCATGAGCTGGGTTGCAGACAAGGGCAGGGGGCAGGGAGGGGTCGGGCAGGAAAGAGCCCTGGGGTGAAGAGGGAACCACTCTGCCCAGATCCTGTCCCGGGGCCAGATTGTGTCTGTGAATCAAGAGCCCAGGAAGACCGTGACCTCCGTGTCCGTGTTTGTGGATCATCACCTGGCACCCTCCTTCCACTTTGTGGCCTTCTACTACCATGGGGGGCTCCCGGTGGCCAATTCCCTGCGAGTGGACGTCCAGGCTGAGGCCTGCGAGGGCAAGGTAACTGGCATTGGGAGAGATGGCTTGCGTGTGCGTCAGGTTAAGAGAGAGAAGAAAAGGCTCTCCTCAGCCTGACTGCCCCCATGCCTGCCTCTGCCAGCTGGAGCTGAAAGTGGACGGCCGCAAGGAGTACCGTCCTGGGGAGGCTGTCAAGCTCCAGCTGCACACAGATTCTCCAGCCCTGGTGGCCCTGGGCGCTATGGACACGGCTCTGTATGCTGTGGGCGGCAGGTCCCACAGGCCCCTCGACATGGGCAAGGTTTGTCACGACCCCCTCCCCAGCCCTCCTCGGCCTGTGTGACTCCTTGTCCTGTTGCCCTGAGCCCCGAGTCCGGGCCCAGCCTCTGGATGTCACGCAGGCTGCCCTCCAACTCCTCCCTGTCTTCCCTCAAGCTTTGGCCCCTGTGGTCCCTGTTTCCCCACTGCCTGTGTCTCATGTTTGCCCACCCCTGCCCCTCGTCCACAGCTGAGTGGCTGCCTCTGCCCCTCGGCCACTCTTGTGTCTGCAACATCCCGGCCTTTTCTTGCCAGGTCTTTGAAGTTATGAACAGCTATGACCTTAGCTGTGGTCCTGGGGGTGGGGACAGTGCCCTTCAGGTGTTCGAGGCAGCTGGTCTGGCCTTTTCTGATGGAAACCAACTGACCTCAGCCAGAAAGAGTGAGACCAGAGGAGGAAGTGGGGTGGGAAGTGGGAGGATAAGGGAGGGGGGGCCTGAGGGGTGAGATAGGAGGAGGAGGGGCGGCAAGGGCTGGGCCTGGGAAGGGACCTGGGAGGGGAGGTGGGCGGCCATACACCATAGGGCTTGGCTGCTCTCTACCAGGTCTGAGCTGTCCCATGGAGAACAAAACCCGGAAAAAGAGAAACGTGAACTTTCAAAAGGCAGTTAATGAGAAGTGTGAGTTGTGGGTGCTTACGAAGCTCTTTTCTCGGGCCCAAGAGGGGTGTATGTCTTGACCCCTCTGTTCCTGAGGGAGCCAGTATGTGGTATTCAGAGCCAGAGCTCCAAGTTCTGGGCTGCTGGTGGGTGGGCAGGAGGCTCTCTGCACCTGAGTTCCTGGTCTCTCAGGATGAGTCCTGTGTCCCTGGGGGTCAGGCTGGGGGATGAGGCGTGTCTCCTTTCTGTTCCCTTATGCTTCTCCTCCCCTGGCCCTGCAGTGGGCCAGTATACTTCCCCAGTAGCCAAGCGCTGCTGCCAGGATGGGCTGACACGGCTGCCCATGAAGCGCTCCTGTGAGCAGCGGGTGGCGCGCGTTCAGCAGCCGGCCTGCCGGGAGCCCTTCCTGTCCTGCTGCCAGTTTGCTGAAGCCCTGCGCAAGAAGGCCCGCTCCAGGGGCCAGGTGGGCCTGGCCCGAGGTGAGGGGCTGGGCGGGCTGGGGGCCAGGCTGGGGCGCCTGGGAGGGCAGAACGGCCCCCTCCTCACTCCCCTCCACCGTGGTCCCCAGCTCTGGAGCTCCTGCAGGAGGAGGACCTAATGGACGAAGATGACATTCCTTTGCGAAGCTACTTCCCGGAGAACTGGCTCTGGAGATTGATACCAGTGGACCGCTTCCTCCAGTGAGGGCGTGTGGTGGGCCCAGCCTTGTCTCTGGGCAGCATCTGGGGCCAGCCCAGGCTGTGACAGGGCTTCTCCCCTTTCCCGCCACAGATTGTCCCCCATGCTTCCTGACTCTCTGACCACGTGGGAGATCCATGGCATGAGCCTGTCCAAAAACACAGGTCAGATGGCCCTGCCCGGGCCTCCAGCCTCTGCTCACCGTCCCCCCTCGACCCAGGCTCCGTCCTTAGGCCCTTTCTCTTACTGTAAGGAAGGGGGTGCAGAGCCCTGCATGCACTGCATGCACGGGCCTGGGAGGCCGAGCGCAGGGCCAAGCAGGGTGCTGGGGAGTGGAGGTGGGCCGCCTGCCCCTCCCTAGTGGGATCTGGGGTGAGTCCTCCCAGGCCTCTGACTGCTGCCCCTCCCCCACACCCCTCCCTCCCTCAGGCCTGTGTGTGGCCACACCTGTCCGGCTCCGAGTGTTCCGAGAATTCCACCTGCACCTCCGCTTGCCCTTCTCTGTCCGCCGCTTTGAGCAGCTTGAGCTGCGGCCTGTCCTCTACAACTACCTGGATAAAAATCTGACTGTGAGGCCCCGTGGGAGCCTGCATGCACAAGAGGCTGGTGGGAGCTGGGCGGGGGAGGGGTGGAGAGCCTAACAGGGCCAGGCCCTGGCCATACCCATCTTCCTGTCCCCAGATGAGCGTCCACGTGTCCCCGGTGGAGGGGCTGTGCCTGCCTGGGGGCGGAGGGCTGGCCCAGCAGGTGCTGGTGCCTGCAGGCTCTGCCCGGCCCGTTGGCTTCTCTGTGGTGCCCACGACAGCTGCTGCTGTGTCCCTGAAGGTGGTGGCTCGAGGGTCCTTGGAGTTCCCTGTAGGGGACGCAGTGTCTAAGGTTCTACAAATTGAGGTGAATGGAGCACCCCTGAATGCAGGTCCCCAGGCTCCCAGATTTACCCCCAACTTCCAGCACCCTCTCTGCTGTCCCGGCCAGATGCCAACACCCACACCTAACACCTTGCTCAGTTTACGTCTTCTGTAATTCTGATCCAACTCTGAAGTTTCAATGCCCAGTCCTGGGGAGTGTGCACGGGGAGGGCCGGCTGCAGTCCCGTGAGGTCTCACAGCTCTGTTTCCCCTGAGACAGAAGGAAGGGGCTGTGCACACGGAGGAGTTAGTCTATGACCTTAACCCCTTGGGTGAGTCACCCCCCACCCCCACCGCCAGTGTCCTAAGGGTGGCAGGAGATGTGGACATCAGGACAGAATGACAACTTCCCTTGTTTCCCCAGACCACCGAGGCCGGACCTTGGAAATTCCTGGCAACTCTGATCCCAATATTATCCCTGATACAGATCACAGCAGCCATGTCAGGATCACAGGTAGGAGTGTCCTCCAATCCCTTTCCAGTGGCCACCCTCAGATTCATGTGAAACCTGTGGACCCTTATTTGATCCCGTAACCCCGTGACCCTCTGCCCTGGGGTCCCCAGACTTGCTCTCTATCCTTAAGCCTCTTCTTTCCCTATAGCCTCAGATCCACTGGAAACTTTGGGCTCTGGTGGGGCCTTGTCACCAGGAGGCCTGGCCTCCCTCCTGAGGCTTCCTCAGGGCTGTGGGGAACAAACCATGACCCTCTTGGCTCCGACACTGGCTGCTTCCCGCTACCTGGACAAGACTGAGCAGTGGAGCAAACTGCCCCCGGAGACCAAGGACCACGCTGTGGATCTGATCCAGAAAGGTTCTGGGTGCAGGGATGGGGGCCAGGAGAGGGCATTTCATGGAAGTGGGCAGCCCACGTGGCCAGTGCGGGGAAGAGGGGGCATACCCACTGGGAATGGGGAGCATGGCCTTGGGCACAAACAGTGGGAGAGTGATTGTCACCTCAGCAACCACCTTTCTTCTCCAAGGTTACATGCGGATCCAGCAGTTCCGGAAAACAGATGGTTCCTATGGGGCATGGTTACATCGGGACAGCAGCACCTGGTGAGGTTGGGAGAGTGGTTCTGGGTCTGAGAGGTGCCAGGGCTGCTGGGGCAGAGCCAGGTACAGCGCGAGGGTGACTCACAAGGGCCTGGGGGAGTGGGGTTGTGCCTGTAGCGCCCAGTCTATCCCCAGCTGACCCTTCCCCCCACCCCCAGGCTCACGGCCTTTGTGCTGAAGGTACTGAGTTTGGCCCAGGAACAGGTGGGCGGCTCACCTGAAAAGCTGCAGGAGACGGCCAACTGGCTGCTGTCCCAGCAGCAGGCTGATGGTTCATTCAAGGACCCCTGTCCAGTTATCCACAGGAACATGCAGGTGCGGACCGGGGAGCTGGGCCGACGGGCACAGGTAGGGGCTCTCCCTGCCACTCACCCTGGCTGACATCTTTTCTCCCCGCACTGAGCAGGGGGGCTTGGTAGGAAGTGACGAGACTGTGGCGCTGACGGCCTTTGTGGCCATCGCCCTCCACCACGGGCTGGCCATATTCCAGGACAAGGACGCAGAGCAGCTGAAGCAGAGAGTGGTAGGGGCGCCCCCGTGTCTGCCCTCTGTTGGCCCCCAGCTCTCCCCCTTTCTCCTCAGGAACCCAGGTGTCCAGCCCCCAGACACCTTCCTCCTTATTTTCTTCTAGGAAACTTCCATCTCCAGTGCTAATTCATTCTTGGGGGAGAAAGCCAGTGCTGGGCTGCTGGGTGCCCACGCAGCCGCCATCACGGCCTACACGCAGACTCTGACCAACGCCCCTGGGGACCTGAAGAATGTGGCCCACAACAACCTCATGGCCATGGCCCAAGAGACAGGCGGTGAGCATCGAGGGTTCCTGGCATTGAGCCTGGGGTTTGGGGGACCTTGGGACCCCTGAGTGTGCCCATAGAGAAAAACTGAACAAAGACCCCGAGAAGGAATGAAAACATCAGCAGGTATGACTGGGCCAGAGTCAGGAGAGCCTGCAGTCACAGGGGAGCGAGAAGGGGCCGGGGACTGGGATCCCCCCGCTCACCGGTAGGTCTCCCTTTACCTCCAGATTATCTATACTGGGGCTCAGTCGCCAGTTCTCAGAGCAATGTCGTGTCCCCCCCGCCGGCTCCTCGCAGCCCGTCCGATCCCGTGCCCCAGGCCCCGGCCCTGTGGATTGAAACCACAGCCTACGGCTTGCTGCACCTGCTGCTGCGGGAGGGCAAGGCGGAGATGGCCGATCAGGCTGCAGCCTGGCTCACCCACCAGGGCGGCTTCCAAGGGGGCTTCCGCAGCACCCAGGTAGGGGCTGCCCTGGGGCTCTGGCGTGGGTGGTCCTGAGACCAAGGGCCTAAGTCCTGGTCCAACCTCCCTAGGACACGGTGATCGCCCTGGACGCCCTGTCTGCATACTGGATCGCTTCCCACACCACTGAGGACAGAGAGCTCAATGTGACCCTCAGCTCCATGGGCCGCAATGGGTTCAAATCCCAGGTGCTGCAGCTGAACAACCACCAAATTCGGGGGCTGGAAGAGGAGCTGCAGGTGAACCACATTCTCACCTGGGTTGCCATGACACCTGGGCCTATTGCAGCCAGGCCTGAACCCTCCAGTCCCCACCCCTGGAGAATCCCCGGTACCTCTTCCTGATAGCCTTGTGGGAGGACTCATTGGCTGTGTGACCTGGAGAAAGTCACCGAACCTCTGAGTTTTATTTTCCTCATCTGAAAATAACATGTGCAGAGTCTACCAACAGGGTTTTAGAAGGCTGAAGTGAGATCATGCACGTGAAGGTGTAAACTTTGTGGAAATGTGAGGTGGGGAGGGAGGAGGGGTTGTTTTTAGGGAGGAGCTACGTTAGAGCAACAAGTAGCATCCTTTCTGTGCCCTGCTGACATCTCTTTCCCTTTTCTGTTCCTGAAAGTTCTCCTTGGGCAGCAAGATTAGTGTGAAGGTGGGAGGAAACGCCAAAGGCACCTTGAAGGTGAGAACCGCCAGCACGGGGCCCCTGGGCCCAGAAGGGAAGAGCCAGGATCTGGAGTGGGAGACCTGTGGGTAGAGCTCGTGGTCAGGAGGAAGAAGACACTCCAGGGCTGGCATTGCCCCGTCTCTGTCCTGGGCATGCTCCCCGCACTCTGGTCCCCATCTCTCGGCATCTGTCATTTCCTGTTCCCCCTCAGTGCCGATGGCTTACACACCCAGTGCCTGAAACCAGGCCTCTGCCGAGCCATAGGCCACACACGGTGTGTGTCACAGACCCTTTCTTCCTCCCGTGCCCCCTTGTCTGGCTGACAGCCCTTCCCACCAGGAGCCTGGCTGCTACTCTGGGGGCCGTCTTAGTGCCCTTGCCGAGCCAGTCGTGTGGCCCAGGTAACTCCTCTGCTCCCCTAAAGCCCGGGGCCCTTGTCACTCGTTTCCTGGGCTCGGGGCTAAGTCTTGGAACTTCTCCCTCTCACCCCGCCTCATCCCACCCATCCATTGTCCACAGTGCAGGGCTACTGACCTTCCGAGAGCACTAGTCAGGTTCGCTGCCAGACCCTTCCTCACACATGGTTGGGCCTCTGCCCAGCTCCCCGGCCAGACAGACCTACTCACCTGCACAGATCTTACCCTGAATGCCCCTCCGCTGCTTCTTGTCCCACATGACAAATTCGGTTTCTCTGTCAAGCCTCAGCCAGAAGCCTCTCCCAAACACTCCATTGCAGCCTCCTCTGTGCACCGTGTAGAGTGCTGGCCCCTGAGGCCAGGTCCTGCTGCCCCCTCTGTCTCACCTTCTAACCCAACACGTGGGCTGTTCATATTTATGGACTGGTCAGGAAGGGTCATGGGAAGGGACCAAAGGCTCAAATCCCTTAGTCCAATTGATAAAAACCAAACCAAACAAAAGCAAACCCTCAAGGTGCCCGAGTTGGGGCAGCCGGATGGCTCAGGTGGTTAGTGTGCCCTGCTCTGAACAGTAAGGTTGCTGGTTCGATCCCTGCATGGGATGGTGGGCGGCGCCCTCCACAACTAGATTGAAACAACTACTTGATTTGGAGCTGATGGGTCCTGGAAAAACACACTTAAAATAAATAAAAGTTAAAAAAATAAAAAAGATGCCCTAGGTGGCCCTGGAGAGAGGTCTGTGGCCCCCAAAATCCCGTGTTCTCTCCATGCCCCTTGCTGAGCCAGGTCCTTCGTACCTACAATGTCCTGGACATGAAGAACACAACCTGCCAGGAGCTTCAGATTGAGGTGACCGTCATGGGCCACGTGGAGTACACAAGTGAGTGCTGGGGTGGGAGGCTGTGGGGGGCGCAGGGCCTGCTGCCCACTGAGTCACAGTGCCCGCGCTCCCTTCCCCCCTCCCCCCGCAGTGGAAGCAAACGAGGATTATGAGGATTACGAGGATTATGAGGACCGGGAATTGTTAGCCAGCGATGACCCTGGGGCCCCGGCCCCGCCCGTGACACCCCTGCAGCTGTTTGAGGGGCGGAGGAGCCGCCGCAGGAGGGAGGCGCCCAAGGTGGCCGAGGAGCAGGAGTCCAGGGTGCAGTACACTGTGTGCATCTGGTGAGCGGGGTGCCGGCGGGGGGTGGGGTGGGGGGGGCCCTGGGGGGCAGCTGCCCGCTGCTCAGGTGGGACCGGCCAACAGGGCACATCTCTCTGCAGGCGGAACGGCAAGCTGGGGCTGTCGGGCATGGCCATCGCGGACATCACCCTCCTGAGTGGATTCCACGCCCTGAGGGCCGACCTGGAGAAGGTGTGGCTGGCCGCCCAGAGGGACCCCTTGTGCCTTCAGGAGCGCTGGGCCAGCCCCACAGCATCTCCCCTTCTTCACAGCTGACCTCCCTCTCTGACCGCTACGTGAGTCACTTTGAGACCGAGGGGCCCCACGTCCTGCTGTACTTCGACTCGGTGAGCAGGGGAGGTGACACGGGTGACCCTGGGACACTTGAGCAGGGGAGGGCTTGGGAGTGAGCCTCCCAGAAAGCTGCACTTGCTCAACTTGAGGGTTTTCCTTTTTTTCTTTTTTTATTGACCTTCCTAGTTTTTTGGCTTTGATATTAAAGTGTGTTTTCTTTTATGAAGTGGTGTTGGTCATGGATGAGTTGTTTGGTCTTTCCGTGGCCTTATTTGGCTAAAGCAAAGAATTATCAAAAAATTTTTGAACATTCACTATGACCTATTGGAGAAAATGTGAACAGGGCGTGTTAATACAGTAACACCATTAGCTGGTGTTTGTGGGTCAGAGAAGACCCCCTGCCCAGTATGTGCAGAGGGCCAGACCCTGCCAGCTCGGGGAGCCAGGCAGGGGAGTCTGATTAAGCACACTTGAGCTGTGAGATTTCCCAGGAGACACTGTAGCAGCAGCCGGTGCTCCCAGACAGAATGCATGATGTGAGCAGGGAGGCAGGACACGAGCGAGTCAGAGTCAAGTTATGGGGGGACCGCCAGGGAGGCCCCACTGCCGGCAGGGGGCACGGGCTGAGTCCCTAATGCCGTTTTGGGGGGGGGCGGTGCCAGCCAGCAGGGGAGGGCTTGGGAGTGAGCCTCCCAGAAAGCTGCACTTGCTCAACTTGAGGGTTTTCTTTTTTTCTTTTTTTATTGACCTTCCTAGTTTTTTGGCTTTGATATTAAAGTGTGCAAGGAAGAGTTCTGGGAGGGAGCTGAGCATGTAGCAGACCAGCTTAGGAGGGACCTGGCAGGGTACCTTGCTGGACTGGACCAGTGTGGGCACGAGGAGAGGCCTCTGGGCTTGGACACGAGCGGCAGGGTCACAGAGGATGGGTGGAGTGATAGCAGCTGCCGTTGTGTTGTGGCAGATAAGGGAGGCCCCAGGGTATCATGGAAAGGCTGTCAGGAGGGTGAGTGGGTTTGGGGGGCAGGCAGAGTGAATTTGGAGAATTTATACATCCTGCAAAATCCTAAGGCTCAAAGGTTGGCTTGGGAATCATCAGCCTGGTAGGGTTTGGTGGCAGCCAGGGCTGGGGGCTGGGCCTCTGGGAAGGGAGACTGAGAGCATGTCAGAAACAACCAGGTCAGAAGCAGGGGGGCCGAAGCTAGCCCTGAGCTTAGGGAGTTTCATAGAGAATATGTCTGTGATAAGAGGCTGTGGAGGGGCCGGGGGCCCGAGACTGGGGTGAAGTCACCATCTGGGCACTGAGGTCAGCAGTGACCTTGGGAGCAGTTTGTAGAGTTCTGGTGGCCGGAAGGTAATAAAATGTGAAGGCCACTGAAGATGAGACCCACGGGAACCAGAGAGCCAAGGAAATGCAACCCCGTGGGCTGGAGGGCCCAGGGACGGGTCCCTGACTTCCCCTCGTGCCCAACACCAGGTCCCCACCTCGCGGGAGTGCGTGGGCTTTGGAGCTGTGCAGGAGGTGCCCGTGGGACTGGTACAGCCAGCCAGCGCGGCCCTGTATGACTACTACAACCCTGGTGAGCACGCAGGGGCCCTCGGGAGGCTTGGGGTAGGTGCCCATATGGGACCTCGGGGACCGGGGCAGGGGACAGTGGCAGGGGAGTCCTGTGGCCCACAGGATGGGACACAGATGGGGGCACTTGTTCTAACTCCCCTCTGCTTTTCTCAGAATACAAGTGTTCTGTGTTTTACGGAGCACCAACTAAGAGCAAACTCTTGTCCACTTTGTGTTCTGCCGACGTCTGCCAGTGTGCTGAGGGTGAGACCCGGGCCGGGCGGGCGGGGAAGGTGGCGCGGCCGGGGCCTGCCTGTCTGACCTGGGCCTTTGACTTCAGGGAAGTGCCCCCGACAGCGCCGTGCCCTGGAGCGGGGGCTGGTGGAGGAGGATGGGTACAGGATGAAGTTTGCCTGCTACTACCCCCGCGTGGAGTACGGTCAGTCTTCCTGCCCAGCCTGTGCCCGGCTGCCCTCAGGGCCTCTCGTGCTTGCTTCTCGCTCAGGCAGCCTCTGTCGGGCACCACCTGGCAGCCCTCGCAGCCTCGGGTCCCTCACCTTCCCTTCCTTGTCCTAAACTCCCTCATAGGCTTCCAGGTTAAGGTTCTCCGAGAAGACGCCAGAGCTGCTTTCCGCCTCTTTGAGACCAGTATCACCCAAGTCCTGCACTTCTGTATGAAGGGAATGGGCCCGTGGGTGGGCAGGACTGGGGGAGGGAGTGGGCTGAGGTCTGGCTTTAGGGCCCGTCTGCCTGGAAGAGTAAAAGTTCAGAAGCGTCTGAGCTTAGATCCCCCGGCCTCTTAGAAGCTCTGGGCTTGTCCCAATAGATCACACGTCCCTTTTGGGAGTGGCAGGGTTAGATGAGAGGAGGTAGGCACGGCCCCTGGCCCCATGCTTGCCCTGCCCTTTCTCTCCCCCTCTGACAACTCTTGTGCACATTCTTCCCTCAGCCAAGGATACTCAGGCCACTGCTGGTCAGACCCGAAACTTCCTGGTTCGAGCCTCTTGCCGCCTCCACTTGGAACCTGGGAAAGAATATTTGATCATGGGTCTGGATGGAGCCACCTATGACCTCAAGGGACAGTGAGTTCTCGGGACCCCTGGGTCACTTGCTCTTCTTGCACCTCCTGAGGGAAGGAACCCCCAGCGCCCAGGCCCTACCCCTCAGAAGCCAGGTGCCTCGCGCTCTCCTGCTGTCTGCCCATCCTCCTGACCCCTGCTGACTGCCCTTTGCCCCTGCAGCCCCCAGTACCTGCTGGACTCAAACAGCTGGATTGAGGAGATGCCCTCAGAACGCCTGTGCCGGAGTACCCGCCAGCGGGCCGCCTGTGCCCAGCTCCAGGACTTCCTCCAGGAGTACAGCATTCAGGGCTGCCAGGTGTAAGGCCTGTTTGCTCACCTCCCCGCAGAGGATCCTGAGCCTGGGTTGTTGCTGGGCCCAGTCGCCTGAACAGCCCAGGGCAGGGCCAGCGACTCAATAAAGGACGTTAGCAGCAAAGTGTCCGTGTGTGTCTCCAGGACTGAGGCCAGTGTCCCTTTCGCGCCTCCGGGTTCTGGGGGGCCCAGGCCAGGGTTTGCTAACCTTACTCTCTGAGAGCCTGGATGGCCCTTGCGGTGAAGCTCTGCCTCACCGTCCCCAGGTGATTCCCTGGGAGTTCAGTCCATCATGGGACCACCCCGAGCAGACTTGTGATGCAGCAGCCTTCACCCCGAGGACCCAGCACCCCCCCACCCCCCAGACCTCCCTCCCGCTGTGCCTGCAGGGCTGCCCTGGCCCATGCAGCCAGTCCCCGCCTCAGCTCACACCTCAGCTCTTCTGCCTTCTGAGTGACTGTCCAGCCACACGTCCCCCGCTGTCCCGGCACAGTTGGCGGTCCTGGGGTCTGTTGTTTTTAGCTGAAAGCTGGCCTGTTGACAGCCTGTTGACAATTTGACCCTGCAATCAGTGGCGTTAGGTAATGTTCCCAGAGTTGCATCACGCCCAGATCTGATGGTCTCTTCTTCCGGGTACTGATTGTAAAACAAAGGCTGCCTTTGGTGTATTTGTTAATACTTGGAAGAGACTGTTCTACTGGGGTCAGCCCTCTCCCCCTGCCTGCCCGGCTCCCCACCATTTAGTGGCACCCTTTGGGTCTTCAGCGTTGACCTAGAAATCCATCCAGAGAAATTTGCTGAGACAGTTCAGCAGCCTGCTGTTCAATCATCCAACTCAATCATCCAACAGAAACCCAGGGGCCACTCACTCCATGCCCTGTATGCCAGGTCTCCATCCTCTGTGGAAGGAGTGATGTCGGAGAGCTGTGTGGTCCTGAGGGTTGCATAGTTGGGGCACCTGAGCCAGGCTGGGGGGATGTGAAATGGGGGTAGGGAAGGCTTCCTGGAAGAGGTGACATCTAGTTGGGTTCTGAAGGCTGAGGAGTCAGGCAAAGAGAGTGGGGGTAGATGAGGGCGTTGGGATAGAACAAAGAATATGAAAGGCCCAAGGCCAGGGTGGGACAGAGCATATTTGGGGATACTGCGTGGGACTCACCATGTCTGGAATTGGGATTTGGGGCGGGGGTAGAAGAGATGGGGCTGGCGTCAATTTATAAAGGGATATTGACAAACATGCCAGCTTTCCAGGTCACTCTCCTAGCGACGGAGTCCCCTCCTATCCATGCAACTTAGAAGTTCCGACCTGTCCCAGTATTTCAGACGCTTCCTAGGGCTGTGGTTTGCGTGGCCCAGTGCTTGCTCATCAAATCTCGTTCCCCAAAGCCAGTCAGCATGCTGGTGGCATAAACCCATTTGTAAGAGGCAGACATTCAGCTGCAGTTGTGGCAAGACATGGCCTGGGTCTGGGAGGGCAGCTCAGGAAGGTGGCAGCTGTTGCTACCCAACCCCAGAATCTCGGCGTGAGGTCTTCCATTAAGCCCTTCAAGTTAGTGGGTGGCACAGCCGGGATCTCAACTCAGGCTCTTCAACAGCACACCCTGTGCTCTGGGCCAAGCTCTGAAGGCAGAAGGACCCTCCACCCCTGGGCTCTGGGGTCAGTTCACAGAGCCAGGGATGGGGAACAGGGATGGCATGGGCTCCAGGCCCTCAGCCCCCAGGAGGCCCTAACATGTCACTGAGCCCGGCCACTCCTCTTTAACATATTCTCTCCCTCAACTGCTGCCTCACCCATAGAAGTGGTCCCTGATAGTCCTATTTGGTCCAGGGGGACCTTACCTCTTATGGCTACAGCTCCCAGGATAGGGCTGGGCCCCTGACCCCAGCTGTGGCTATTGAGTTCCTTCCTGGGGACCTTGGAATTGGGGCAAGGGGCACATTCAGTTGTGCCGGGAAGCCCCACTTGTCCTCAGGCGGACCTGTAACCTGTGGACTCTGAGCCCAAAGGCAATCCTGTCCTTTGGGACGCAAGCCTCTGGACTGCAGAGAGAGGACGGAAGCCAGGACCACAGGCAAAGAGGCGGGAGGGGTGGGGAGTGAGGAAACAGCCCTTCTCGAGGGCTTTTCCCGCTCCCTATTCCTGGCCTGCCGGGAAGGTCCCCTCTCCTGGTCTCCTGCTCTCAGGTTCTGTGAGACACCCCTATATTTGTACAATGATTCTTACTTTTAACTCAAGCCCCTCAAGTTGGTCTCTTTCCCTTACAACCAAAAAGTACCAGGTACATGGTAAGAGCTCCAAAAATGGGGGCCAGATAATTCTTCATCTTCAACTTTTGAGAGTGAAATGGGGCACTGATAATTACACGGGGCTACGGGTACAAACCAGGATAATCCAGGCAAACCAGGCCATGTGGTCACCCATCTGAGAGTTAAAAGAACAACACACAGATCACTTTCGTCTCATTTTGTTCTTCAGACGATCCTGGAGGGCGTATGAGGGAGGGACTGCCATTTTCTCTCTGAGACGAACTCTGCGTCAGTAAGCTGGTCCAAGGAGGAGTGGTAGTGGGAGAGGGCTCAGGCCAGAGTGGGCACGTTTTCCTGCCTTGTTGATGTGGGGCCAGAAGGCTGAAGCTGGCTGTGGGAGAAAGGTCAGGGTTGAGCTTTCCTTCCTTTCTTTTTGATGGATGAAAGAAGGAAAGGCCTGTTCTTTGAAATGAGGACTCCCCAAGGCCAACAGGCCTGGTGCAATTCCAAGAATGTTCTATTCTTGGGGGTGGGACAGTGGGCAGGGACCTGAGGGAAGGAGTAAGGGAGGCCCAGGACAGCCCAAGTGGCAAGATGGATGATGGGGCCTTGAGAGCTATAAGTGGCCGGGCCCGGGCCTTTGTATGCGTCTCTGGCCATGCTGCTCCTTGGGCTGCTGCTGCTGCTGAGCTTGCTGGCCGGAGGCCGCCTGCTCTGGGGCCAGTGGAAGCTCAGCCGCCTGCACCGCCCACCTCTTGTCCCCGGCTTCCTGCACCTGCGGCAGCCCAACCTCCCCATGCATCTGCTTGGCCTGGCCCAGAAACTTGGGCCCATCTACAGGCTCCGCCTGGGGCTGCGAGGTGAGCGCCTGCTCCCTGCCTGGCCCACTGCACTGAGGAGGTGGGGTGCTGTCCCTGCTGACACCCCGCTCTGGCTGTCTCCCAGATGTGGTGGTGCTGAACTCTAAGAGGACAATCGAGGAGGCCATGGTCAGGAAGTGGGTGGACTTTGCCGGCAGACCCCACATTCCATCGTGTAAGGGGTGGGGAGAAGCTGGGGCCGCGGGAGGTGGGAAGGGCAGGCCAGGGGCTCCCCTGGTCAGTTCCACTCCCCTGACCCTTACTCACAGACAAGCTGGTGTCGCGGCACAACCAGGACCTCTCGCTTGGGGACTACTCCCTGCTCTGGAAGGCCCACAAAAGACTCACCCGCTCCGCCCTGCTGCTGGGCATGCGCAGCTCCATGGAGCCCCTTGTGGAGCAGCTGACCCAGGAGTTCTGTGAGGTGAGGCTGGACTCCCACAGTCATCCCAGGTCGGCCTCACCATTCCCAGCAGCCCTGGCCTGTTTCGTTCATGCACTTCCTCCAACAGCGAATGAGAGCGCAGGCTGGCGCCCCTGTGGCCATCCAGAAGGAATTCTCTTTCCTCACGTGCAGCATCATCTGTTACCTCACCTTTGGAGACAAGGTCAAGGCTCTCTGGCCCACCCCTCAGCCCCTCCCAGACCCTCTCCTCATCCTGAACTGAAAGGACCCCCTCCTTCTCTGGCAGGAGGATACCTTAGTACATACCTTCCATGACTGTGTCCAAGACCTGATGAAAACCTGGGACCACTGGTCCGTCCAAATTGTGGACGTCATTCCCTTTCTCAGGGTGAGGAGGTGGAGCCCAGACAGCCCTGGCTCCTGGGAGAAGTTGGGGGGGGCAGGCTTCCTTCCCAGCAGCTACACTCTTCTGCCCCCTGCCCCAGTTCTTCCCCTCCCCAGGCCTCCGGAGGCTGAAGCAGGCTGTGGAGAACAGGGACCGCATTGTAGAGAAGCAACTGAGGCAGCACAAGGTGGGCACTGCGTGGACCGGGCCCCTTAGCCCGCAGCCGGGGAGGCGACGGCCCCAGAGTGAGGCAGCTTCTTTGGCTCCGTCTTGGGCCAGTTGCCCCCCCAGAGCCCTGTCCCCCAGGCAGGCACTCAGGCTGACCCCTCCCCCCTCAGGAGAGCATGGTGGCCGGCCGGTGGCGGGACATGATGGACTACATGCTCCAGGGGGTGCAGGAGCCGGGAGAGGAAGCGGGCCTTGGACAGCTCCTTGAAGGGCACGTGCATATGTCTGTGGTGGATCTTTTCATCGGTGGCACCGAGACCACCTCCACCACCCTGTCCTGGGCTGTGGCATTCTTGCTGCACCACCCTGAGGTGTGTCCTGGGGGCGGGCAAAGGCTCCTTCCTGGCAGCCTGTCACTGCACCCTCAAGCAGGCTGGGCTTACCCCCAGGGGCTGTGTGAGGGGGGTTCTCCTAATTGGCACCAAGGCTCCCATAGGCAGTTCCAGGGCATGGCTGGCGAGGCGGCTGGGCAGCTGTGGGTGGGCTAACGGCAAGGCTGCGCCCCGACACCAGGCTTGCCCGTTTCCCAGTTTCAGCAGCGACTGCAGGAGGAGTTGGATCGCGAGCTGGGCCCCGGAGCCTGGGGCTCCCGAGTCCCATATAAGGACCGCTCACGGCTGCCCTTGCTCAACGCCACCATCGCGGAGGTGCTGCGCCTGCGGCCTGTGGTGCCCCTGGCCCTGCCGCACCGCACCACGAGGCCCAGCAGGTGACTCCCGAGAGGACCGGGTGAGTGGGACCTGAAGCGGAGTCCCAGCAGGCCTCTAACTCCACCCTGCCCTCAGCATCTTCGGCTACGACATCCCCGAGGGCACGGTTGTTATCCCCAACCTCCAAGGCGCCCACCTGGACGAGACGGTCTGGGAGCAGCCCCACGAGTTCCGGCCGGGTACGTGGCGGGACTGGGTGCCCGCAGATGGGAGCAGCGCAGGCCGGTGGCTGCGGCCACTGACCCCGGGTCTGTCCTCCCCCCGCAGACCGTTTCCTGGCACCCGGCGCAAGCCCCGGCGCACTGGCCTTTGGCTGCGGGGCGCGTGTGTGCCTGGGCGAGCCGCTCGCGCGCCTCGAGCTGTTCGTGGTGCTGGCGCGCCTGCTGCACGCCTTCACGCTGCTGCCGCCTGCGGGCGCCCTGCCCTCCCTGCAGCCCCAGCCCCATTGCGGAGTCAACCTCACTGTGCAGCCTTTCCAGGTGCGCCTGCAGCCTCGGGGAGCGGGGCCCCTGGCTTGAGCAAGCGCCAGTGATGGGCAAAACGCCTGCCGGTCTCGTGCCTCAGTTTTTCCTTTTATTGCTCCCGCACAAACCCCTCCCCCCCTGTAAACATAGTGCTGTGAGATCGCGGGAAGAGAAGGCTTCCTCAGGTGGCTGGTCGGTGAAGGTGGCCCCTGGCTCTTCTCTCCTCGCAGTCCCTCAGTGCTGGACAGTCATACGTGGGCGGGAGAGGTGAGCCCAGGCTCAGCCTCCCTAGGCGGGGGCCCGGTAGCTTCTGGGTCTCAGCTTCATTTCCGTGAAGGGCACGGAGAACTCGAAGCCCTTCCAGTGGTACCAGCTTACTCCCTGGGAAGGAGGTTGTGGAGAGTCACTGCAGAACACCCCATCTGCTCCCACCCCGGGCCCTTTGGGGAGATGGTTCCCAGAAATCAATTAACCTTCCCTCCCTGCTGTCTTCCTAACCCTCAACTGTGAAGGACTGAGGCTTAATCCTGAGCTGGCCCTCTCCATGCAATAAATCATCTCTTCCTCAGGACACCTTGGTGAGGTGGCATTATTATCCTATTTCACAATGAGCAACTTGTCCTGGCACACTGAGTCTCACAGCCAGCAGGCTGAGCCCTAAGCACCCCCAGCTTGTGCTGCCCAGGCCCCTCACCTGGTGGTCCACTGTGCTCCCGTAGAGCCCATTGAGGTTGGCGTAATGGCAGTTCCTATACCACCAGGCTCCTCGGTAGGAGACGGCGCAGGAGATGAGCAGGTTGTTGGGGTCCCGATCGCGAGCAGAGAAGACACTGCCGCTGTGGTAGCTCATGGAGTCCCCTGGCGGGAGCGGGAATTAGTGAGAGCCTTCCACCCCGTGCCCCCAGCCCCCGGGCCCAGCTCTCACCTGCAGTGCCATGGTAGCCCGCCACGTGGAGGCGGTAGTAGTCAGCAGCCGAGTCGACCCGGAAGGAGTCGTACTGGGCGAACACGGCCTCGTCCCCAGCGCGCAGGTCCACACGCATGGAGTAGTCCCCAGCTTTCGTCAGGCTGTGTAGGACCTCGTTGCCTGGGGTGGGGAGCGTGCTCTCATAAGGGGCCCGGTGTCCACAGGGCCCTGTCCCTTCCCTGGCCCCCCAGCCCAGGGAGACACTGACCCAGCCAGAACTCTCCGGAGATGTTCCCAAAGCCACGGGCATACTCCTCCCAGTCCCGCCAGAAGTCCGTCCGTCCGTCCGTGCGGCGCTGGAACACCTGCGAAGCAGGGGGCGCCATCAGCCTGGGCTCCTGGCACACCAGCCCCGGCCCCGTGCGGACCCCTAGGCTTCCAGCGGCCACTCACCAGCCAGCCACCCCCATCGGTCTCCATGTCACAAAACACGCTCAGGGGCTGCTCGCGGTTGCCATTAAGGAAGATGGTGGTGGTCCTGGAAGTGCCGGCCCCGTTCTGCATCTCCTCCCCACAGTCCCGGGGAAAGGGGATGCGCAGTCCACCTGAGGAGAAGAGAGTGGCGCCAGTCCTGTTTCCCAGCCCTGGACCCTGCTGCCCACTCAGCCCCCGGTCCTAGCACCCACGTACCTGTGGTGAAGGACGTGGACACGGGCAATGCAAGACTCTCGCCCCACACGGCCTGCAGCGACGCTGTGTAGGTGGTGGAGGGAAACAGGCCCAGGAGCCGGTGAGAGGTGACGTCTCCTGGGAGCAGGATCTGTGGGACCGAGAAGGGGGAGGTCAGGGGAAGGGAGGTGGGACCCCAGTGGGAGAGGCAGAGGCAGCTCCCCTGGGATAGAACCCAGGGGGGACAGCTGGCCAATGGGGCAGCTGTGGGGGCACCTGGGTCTGTCCTCCAAGGGTGTTGTAGGTGAGCTGGTAGCCCGTCGGCGGGACTTGGGGCTCAATCCAAGTGAGCAGGGCCGTGCGGGGGGTCACTTCCTTGGCCTCCAAGTCCTGGGGGCCCTCCAACCCTGGAAGAGGAAGGAGGAAGAGAAGATGGAGATGAGGCCCTAGGTCTCCCAAGCACCTCCCGTCCCCCTCCCCCCCACACCGCTCAGGAAGTACCTGTGGTGAAGATGATGCTGGCTGGAGAGGTGAGGTTGGGGCCCCGAAGGCCATGCACGGTCGCCGTGTAGTTGGTGTGGAGCACAAGGCCATGCAGGGGGTGGTCCACGGCACTGCCCGGGGCTGAGGCCTGCAGGGGTGGGGCTGGGAGTGGGGAACCATCAGCCTCTGCCCCTTCCCTGCCCTGCCAGAGCACAGCCTGCCCTCTGCTCTCACCACCCTGCGCAAGTCCCCTCCAGAGGCCCAGCTCTGCTCACCCCCTGGGGCTGTGACCCGGATGTCATATGTGTCCACAGGAGCCTGAGGGGGCTTCCAGTGCAGCCTGGTGTTTCCCGGCATCAAGTTCAGTGCACGCAGCTGGGTGGGGCCATCAGGAACTGGGGGAAGAGAAGGGGTTTAGAGCTGACCCCACTCCTTATCTTCCTAAACTCTGCCGGGCCTCGTCTGCAGCTGCAGCTTGCATCCAACACCCGCTTCCCCTTTCCGTTCACTCTCAGCTCCCACCCATGCCCTCATTTTCTCCTCTGCCCCGCCTGGATCCCGTCCATCTCACCCGTGATGAGGATGTCTGTGAGAGGCTCACTCTCCTCAAAGCCTCGCACGGAGACCACAGTCACTTCATAGCGAGCTCCTGGGATCAGCCCCTTGAGTTCCTGGGTCCGGGCTCGGCCGTCCACTTGCACGCTCTGTGGCTCCCCTGAAAACACAGTGAGTTTGGGAGGTTGCCCAGGGAGGCCAGGAGTTGCTCAGGGTGGGCAGAGTGGAGGGAGCAGGAGAAGTGAGAACCAGTGAGGACATAGGCAGAAGGGTGTCACCTCCATCCGCCAGCTGGTAGGAAACTTTGAAGCTGTCCACTCTGGACGGTGGGGGCATCCAGCTGACCTTGGCTGAGGTCTCCCCGATTTCGCTGAATTGGAGGTCACGAGGGCTCTCTAGAACTGATGGGAGGGGTGTGCCAAGCACTGAGGTGAGGACATGGGGCAGGGAGGTTCCTGTCCCAGGATTCCCAGCCCTCCTTCTCCCAGGGCCCCACTGGCTCCAGACATTGAAATGGAAGTTGCTCTGTTGATTCCTCCCAGCCCTCCAACCACTCACCAACCTTCCCTTTGGCTAAGGCACTAGCTTGGGAGTAGAAAGACCCCCCACTTTGCGGCTCATGGGTATGTGCCCAGTGTGGCGCCTTACTTGGGCTGAGGGTACGGGCGGTGCCCTGGACGCTGTCGGCCTTGTGGGGCCCACGCAGCCCATACACCGTAAGGCTGTACAGGGCCCCAGGACGCAGGTCCCGGAGCACGGCTGAGTGCCGCGTCCCTGGCACTGTCAGCTCCCGCTGCAGCAGGGGACGTGGGTGAGGCTCCAGAGTGCTTGGTGATGGGACCCCATAGCGGAGCAGGAAGGAGTCAAAGGCCCCAGGTGGGGCCTCCCAGCTGAGTCGCAGAGAACTGGTGGTCACATCAGTCACAGACAGGTGGGACAGGCGGGGCCCTGGGTCCCCTGGGGTCTGACCGGCAGGCGCTGACCCTGCACAGAGTGGGTGGGAGAGAAGGGTTTGGAGACAGAGCACACCAGCGTGGTGACCTGGGGCAGCTCCCTTCTGCTACTCCACCCTAGACCCTATTTCCTCATCTGTAAAATGGAGCTAATGAGAGGCTGGAAACCACAGCAGGGCCCATAGTGATGACACACACGTGTAGAGCCAAGGGCGGCTTGCCTGCTCCTCCCTCCCTCCATGGTAGGCTCCTCACGTTCCTCCCGTGTTCACCACTTCTGGGTACCCCGTTCCCCCTTCCCAGTCCCAGACTAGAGGCAGGTGAGGCTAAGATGCAGGGCCCTTGCTTGCTGGTACCTGTGGTGCCCTGAGCGGAGACAGGTCCCAGGCGCTTCCCTTCATGGAGGCCGTAGAGGAAGAACTTGTAGGGGGTGTTGGGCTCCAGGCCTGACACGAGGACCTTGTTCTGGTCACCACCCACGAGCAAGGCCTGGGGCTGCCTATCTGTGTCCCAATACTGGACCACGAAAGAGTCAAAGGGGCCCTTGGCCACGGTCCATGAGAGGCGCAGGGAGTCTGGGGTCTCATCCGTCACCATCAGCTCCCCAAAGGGGGGTGAGGACTGCTGCTCCTTCTCCAAGGGAGCTGTGGGGAGGGTGGGGGAAGAAGCTCTTACCCAGGAGGTGCCTACACCTCAGCCCTGGCAACTTCTGAGAGGCATGAGGGTCTAGGAAAGGGTCCCTAAGTATGGCTTCGAGGACAGCCAGCTGAGGAGACAGACAGGCCTGATCCAGCCCTGTTCTGTAGGAAGAAGGGGGGGTGGGCCAGTCTCCTCCTCAAGGGGCCACTGCCCAAACTCCTCCCTGCCCCCACTCCCTCCCCACTGTGACCCAGGTACAGGAACTACACAAGATCCCTTCCTGAGAGCAGTGCCTGGGGGTGCTACGAAGGGCCTCAGCTTTGCCCTTACCCCAGCCCCCTGAGCAGGGAAGTGGCTGGAGGAGAGACAGGCTCCCAGAGGGTATCTGCATCGTCAGGGAGATGCTCCCCAAACAGTAAGAGGCAGGCTGGGCAGCCGGTCAAGCTCACGGGCTGCCACTGCCCGCCATGACCTCCCCCTGTTCTCTATCAGCATGGGTCCTCCTTCCACCCGCCTCCCCAGCCCGGCACTAAGGGCCCCTGGTGAGGAGGGGTGGGGGAAGAAGCCAGGGCCAGAGCTGGGAGAACGAAGGGAAGAGCTCACAGAAGAGAGCTGCCGAGGGTGGGTGCTGACTGATGGGGGTCGGGGGAGACGCCTGCATCTAGTCCCCACAATGAGGGTTCAGGGAAGAGACTTAGGGAGTCTCAGGGCCCCAGGACCCAACTGGCCATGTGCCCCATCCTCGTCTGGCCAGGGTGACTCATGATCCTGGAAGAGGGTAGGGGTCAGTGACCTATCTCCACCCCTTCCTTGGGGGGCTGAGTCATGGGCACAATGACACTAGATTTTTCCATAGTCTTTGCAGCCAAACCCTCCCATGTTTTCCACCTCTTGCCACAGAGTTGGGACAAAAGGAGGAGGATGTGAACATGTCCTCAGTGCCAGGAGCTATTATTCACAACCGCTGTGCAGGTGTGGAGACTGAGGCTCGAGGCAAGGCAGTGGCTTGTCCACGCCACAGAGCTGGCGATCGGAACGCGAGCATAGGTCTGCTTGGCTCCGAAGCCTGGGTTCCAGTCAGTGAATGAAGGAAATAAGGCATATAAAATGCCCAGAACAGGGCCTGGCATGCAATAGGGACTCAAGAAATGTTTGTTGGTGGTATTATGACTGTCATGCCAAGGCTGGAGGCAGAAGACTAAACTTCATGGGAAGGCCAGCTTCCCATGAAGCTGTGGGGCTCAGATAAGAGGCCGCTCTGGCAAAGGTGGGAGGCAGGACTGGGGCTCACCCGTGGTGCCTTCAGCAGAGATGGGGCCTAGCTGATTCCTGTCTGCCAGCCCGAAGAGCAGGAACTTGTACTTCCAATTGGGCGCCAGGCCGCTGATGGTGGCCTCTCGCTGGTCCGCGGCCACAGGTACCATGTGGGGCTGCCCATCCCTGTCCTTGTACCGGACCACGAAGGAGTCAAATTCCCCCTCAGGGACCGTCCACGAGAGGGCCACGGAGCTGGGGGTCACATCTGTCACTGTCAGCTCCCCCAGGCGAGGAGAAGGTTTTGTGTCTGGGACTAGAAAAGAGAGAGAGGTACAGAAACAATGAAGATAAAGCTTCCTCAGGGCTCTGGAAGCCGGTTCTGGGAGCTGGGAGGGGGTGACTAGGCCACATGTCAGGAAGGGGCAGGCAGAAGAACAGGGATAAAAGAGGAGCTAGGGAAGAAAGCAAGTGTACCTCGGGATATAGAAGGAATAGGGAGAAGGATGGGAATGGGGTAAAGGGGGAGCTCAGGACTGGCTTTCCCTGGACCCAGTAAAATAAATGGATCTGGAGGCGCTGGGGTCTGGAGTGTGGAGCACAGAAAATGAAATTCCAACTGTCAGCACAAGGGGGTGAATGACCATTCAAAGCCTGTAGGGGCAAAGGTGGCCTCTGGCCCTCACTCACGGGTCTTTGCGTCTGCAGAAAGTGGGCCATGTCTTTTCTCATCCTGGAGTCCAAAGAGTAGGAACTTGTATTTGCGTGCTGGTACCAGCCCCGAGATGGCGACCTCGCGGAGGTCTCCACCCACCGACACCGCCTGGGGCTGCCCCTGCACATCCCTGTACTGGACCAGGAAGGAATCGAAGAGGCCCTGGGCCACCGTCCACGAGAGCTGCACTGTGTCTGAAGTCACGTCTGCCACAGCCAGCTCCTCCAGGCGGGGTGCCACGGGGGGCTCCTTGGGAAGGGAGGCTGGAACATAGCAGAGGAGGCTGTGGAAGGTCCCCGCCCAGAGAGGGAGTGCTTGCCCCAGGCTACGAAACTAACATTCTAGCAAAGTCTTCTGTGTGTAAGCACAAAGCAGTGGAGCCCTGATCCTCACACAGTATGTGAAGCAGCTGCCCTTACAATTAACACCCCCACTGTCGGGGTCTGCAGCACACAGAAGTTCAGAAACATTAGCACAATCACACAATCAGAATGTTTAAAACAGAATTCAACCCCAGAGAACCTGGGTCCACAGCCACATCTGAACCACTAAAAGGCCCTGTCAGGGAGCCTGAGGAAACCACATAGGAAGAATTTAGTAAGTTAGAGGCCCCGATCATGAAGGAAGGGAGGAAGCTAAATGTATGAGGCGTTGGCTCCATGCCCACCTGACCCCGACAACTGTCTCCAGCGGTCCTCACTCCATTCAAGCACATATGAGGCAGGATCATGAGCACCATGTGAGACGAGAAGGCCCTCAGGCCCACGTGTGAGGAGTTCTGATTTCCAGGGGGAAAGCAAGAGGGGAGCAGAGGGAAACCGGGGCCTGCCCCTCACTCACCGGTCACGCCCACGGTGGACACGGGCCCCTCGCGCCGCCCCCCGTGCAGGCCATACAGGTTCATCTTGTACTTGCGCCCCGGCTCCAGGCCCCGCACGGTGACCTCGCTCTCCTCACCCCCGACGCGCACCACCTGGGGCCGCCCAGCACTGTCCTTGTACTGGACGGTGAAGGACTCGAAGTGGCCCTGGGGGACGGTCCAGGAGAGGCTCAGTGAGTCCGGGGAGGATCCTGTCACCATCAGCTCCCCCAGGACGGGCTCCTCGGGGGGCTCTGGGGCCTCCGTGAACCCCAGAGGCTCTTCCTCTGCAGCTGAGAAGACAGACAGACACAGAGAGGGTGAGGCAGGGTCCACGGACACGTCCTTGGTGTCGGGAACAAGGATGGAGAAGCCGTGGCCATGACTGGGGGCCCTGGAGTCGGTTCCGAGAAGTCCCTCCTTGGGCCTGGGTGGTCCTGCTCAACTGTCATCTCACAGCCATGCCAGAGCCTCAGGGTCAGCTGTGGGGACCCAGGGCAGCACCTGCTCTGCCCAGGGGGACCCGCTGGTCCTCGGGGATCACGGGGGGAGGCACAACGGGCTGCATGGCTCAGCCTCGAGCAGAGGGGCCCCTGCACCCCACTCCCCCATCACAGACAGTGCGATCCTCCTTAGGCTCCCACCCTGGGGCTTCCACCGTCCACTCACCTGTCACCCCGATGGCAGACACGGGGCCCTGGCGCTGGCCATCATGGACGCCGTACAGGTTCATCTTGTACTTGTGGTCTGGCTCCAGGCCCGAGATGGTGACCTCGTCCTCGTGTCCCGGCACCCGCACCACCTTGGGCTGCCCGTCCCCGTTCTTGTACTGGACAAGGAAGTGGTCGAACTGTCCCTCGGGGACGGTCCAGGAGAGGCGCAGGGAGTCGGGGGTGGCGTCGGTCACTGCCAGCTCCCCCAGGCGCGGCTTGATGGGAGGCTCGGGGGTCATAGGGGGCGGGACTTGCGTGGTCACAGCTTCGGAGTCTGGAGGTGGACAGAGACATGGGGAACAGGTGAGTGTCCTCAGTCCTCGTTCAACACACAGAGTGGTCTGTTGCAAAGGTAAGATGATAAGGAGCGGACCTTGCCATCCACAGTGCCGTTGACTCCTATTCTTACCGCTCCCTTTAACGTCTCCTTCTGTCATCTCGCTGTCACCAGCCTTGCCTCACCCACCACCTACAGCACCCGTCTGACTTCTCTCTCTCTCTCCAGCACCCGCCTCTCCTCTGCCCTGGGCTCTCTCCGCTGGGGTCTGGTTGGCATCTCACTCCCTTTGGCGTAAGTCTTTGCTCCCTAAAACTCAAACCCCATCCACAACCAGAAACCTGCTATGTTCCTGGGCCTACTCCTGTCCTCAGCTGCCATCACTCAGTGTCCCACTGTCTCCAAAGGCCCTTTGAGTCTCCTCACTCCCTACACCTGCAACCCTACCTTCCTGGTTTGGGTCACCTTCACCTCCCACCTGGGCTCCTCCCTCCCTCCTGGTGTCCCTGCCTTCTTCCCCATCCACTCTGCACAGGGGACCAGAATGCACCTTTCGATGCACATCCGATGGTGTCAGTATTACTTACAATCTGTACCCCTGGGAGGAGCCCCTGGCTTCCTGAGCTGCCCCTACCTCTCCACCCCATCTCAAGACTATCCCCCCACTCAGTAGTTCATCCACAACCCTCTCAGATGCCCTGATGTTCCTAGTTTCCAGGCCTTTGCACCAGCTGTGACATTGCTGAGCTGACACATGCCTCGTCCTGTATCTCTAGCAGTCACCACGCTGACGTCAGGTCTCAGCTGTCCTATGGGCACCCCTGGACAGGCTGGCTTCGGCCTTGCCGCCCAGGCCTGGTTTGGTCATACCCACACCCTCCTTTGCCTGATTTGCTGGTTCACAGCCTGTCTCCCCCACCCCCACTAGGAGGTCCATTAGCATAAGAACCTGTCTCTCTGCCATGGTTGAGGTTTACCCCTGTGAACTCCCACAGCACTTGGTTCAGCACACCCACATCTTAGCCAACCTGTTGCAGTCATAAGTGTGGCAATTCTGGAACCTGAGGTTTGGGGGTGCTGCAGGTAAAGTGCTGTATGCTGAGTGCCTTCTGGCTGCCCCCAGGGCCTCGGTCACTCCGCAGAGGCTGAGCCTCAGGGAGGGACCAGGGCTGCAAACGACTCTCTCCTACACATTCTAAGAAAGCGTCTAATTCTGCTTGTGAGGAGATGCTGCTCAGGGTGCTTCTCAGACCAGCAGCGTCAGCACGCAGGAGGATCAGCTGGAAATGCAGCGCCTCTGCCCCAGCCCAAACCTGCTGAACGAGTCTTCCCTTCACCAACATCCCAGGCCAGTGGTGTGCAGGAGGCAGTATTCATGTTTTCATGGACATGCTCATACAGGAAAATGCTTCCAGGGCCCATCTTCCACACCCTGCTGGCCCCTCACTCACCGGTCACGCCCACGGTGGACACGGGCCCCTCGCGCCGCCCCCCGTGCAGGCCATACAGGTTCATCTTGTACTTGCGCCCCGGCTCCAGGCCCCGCACGGTGACCTCGCTCTCCTCACCCCCGACGCGCACCACCTGGGGCCGCCCAGCACTGTCCTCGTACTGGACGGTGAAGGATTCGAAGTGGCCCTGGGGGACGGTCCAGGAGAGGCTCAGTGAGTCCGGGGAGGATCCTGTCACCATCAGCTCCCCCAGGACGGGCTCCTCGGGGGGCTCTGGGGCCTCCGTGAACCCCAGAGGCTCTTCCTCTGCAGCTGAGAAGACAGACAGACACAGAGAGGGTGAGGCAGGGTCCACGGACATGTCCTTGGTGTCGGGAACAAGGATGGAGAAGCCGTGGCCATGACTGGGGCCCCTGGAGTCAGTTCCGAGAAGTCCCTCCTTGGGCCTGGGTGGTCCTGCTCAACTGTCATCTCACAGACATGCCAGAGCCTCAGGGTCAGCTGTGGGGACCCAGGGCAGCACCTGCTCTGCCCAGGGGGACCCGCTGGTCCTCGGGGATCACGGGGGGAGGCACAACGGGCTGCATGGCTCAGCCTCGAGCAGAGGGGCCCCTGCACCCCACTCCCCCATCACAGACAGTGCGATCCTCCTTAGGCTCCCACCATGGGGCTTCCACCGTCCACTCACCTGTCACCCCGATGGCAGACACGGGGCCCTGGCGCTGGCCATCATGGAAGCCGTACAGGTTCATCTTGTACTTGCGCCCCGGCTCCAGGCCCGAGATGGTGACCTCGCTCTCCTCACCCCCAACGCGCACCACCTGGGGTCGCCCAGCCCTGTCCTTGTACTGAATGGCGAAGGAGTTGAAGTGGCCCTGGGGGACGGTCCAGGAGAGACTCAGCGAGTCCGGGGAGGATCCTGTCACTGTCAGCTCCCCGAGGACGGGCTCCTCGGGCGGCTCTGGGGCCTCTGTGCTGGGTTCCATGGGTAAGGGGGTGTCAGCCACATCCACCTGGGGAGCTGACCAAAGAGATTAGGGGTAGAAGCTTAGATGGCAACCCGCGTTTCTGGTCGAGTCTATAGGGACAAGAAAGTTCATCCTGCTATAGTGCTCTTTGAACTGTAGGATTAGTGGCTGGTATGGCCTCTGTGTTGGCCGCTCGGTTACTCATTGTGGAAAGAGCTGAGACCAGCTCCCAAACCCCAGTCATGGACCTGCTGGCAGGCGCTATAAACATCCAGAAGGCAATTCAGACACATGGGTCAGGAGCCAAAATAATGCTCATTTCCTTTGACCCAATAATCTCATTTCTGGGCAGCTATCCTAAGAAAATTATTAAAAAGCAGGAAAAAGTTGTATCATAGTAGTTCATTCTGGGATTATTCATGACAGCAAAATGTGTCAGGGACCAAATGACCCGTAGACGATTAATTTTGTTATGGCACTTTCGCCATGAAGCATCAAATAGTCATTAAAGTGATGATTAATGCAGGTTGTGTAGCCACAGAATAAAAGCTCAGAATGTAGCTCGGAGACAAAAAAAAGCAAGTGCCAAGAATTAGATGAACACTCTGCAACCTTAAAACACACACTCCACCGGGAATGCAGACAGAGGGCGTGTTGTGTACATTGTTACCAATGCTGCTTGTTGGGTCAAAAGGTTGTCTGACGAGAGATTCCCCCCACCCCTCCACCCCCGTTTTTCAAACTTTTTCATTATGTTGCTATATTCTTTTTACTAGAAAAATACAGACTTAAAAAGAAATCCTGGATTATAAAAATTAATTATCTAGGAGAAGGTTAGGCATGGGGACGTGGGTACCCTCTACTTGGTGTGTGTTTGGGATTCTCCTTGATAGAGGGTAATGAGAACCTGAGCTGTGAATGAGAATGACCAGCTTACCTTAGGAGTGTGAATCGTTCTAATGTCTATTTTCTAATGCATTCCCTATTCTCCCCTCCCCACCACGCTGTGAACACACCTAGAGAAATGAGGCCCACTACCCAGGACTTGGGGGGTTGAGGAAAATGGTTCCTCTGTGCACAGTATCTTCAGGGGAGGAGAGTGAACCTCAAAGCCGCTCACTTGGTGTCACAGGGGCCACCACCCGCCAATTGTCTTTTTCACAACTAGAAATGAAATAAGTTGCAAGAATGGTGGGGTTCGGGGGAGACAAGGAGTTTAAGAAAGAAGACATTATCTTTAAAAACAAAAAAATTCCAGGGCGGCTGGTTTGCTCAATGGTTAGAGCGCAGTGCTCATAACACCAAGGTTGCCGATTCGATTCCCACATGGGCCCATGAGCTGCTCCCTCCAAAACCAGATAGAAAACAAAAAAATTTCCCGATTATAAAAGAAATGAGTGTCATTTAAGAAAATTTGGACAAAACAGAATAGAATAAAACAGGAAGAAAAAAGTGCTGGAACATTCTATCTGTCTCATAAACATTCATCCCATGAAACGTGTGTTTCCTTCCAGTTTTCTCCCCATGCGTGTTATTTTCAAGTGGTTGTGATTAGCATTCTTACAAAACATTTGGGCTCTTTTTTCAATGTATAATGATATTATAAAGTAATAGTCTTACGTTAAAACATTTCAATGATGGCGTAATCATTTGTCTTATAGGTGTTACCTAATTATTTAACCATTCCAATGTGGTTAGGTGTGGGTTCTTTCTTTTCTTTTTTCTTTTTCTTTTCTTATTTTTTTGTTATAAAAAGGAAGGCTGTGATTAAGATGGAAAGAGGGGAAATTCTGACACAGTCAGGCTTGGCCTGTGGCTGACACAGTCCCCTTCAGAGGAAGCCAGTGCTGCCATCAGAAGGAGGCCACGCTAATGGGGACGATAATGCTGCAGGTGGCAATAGCCAAACCACTAGGCAAGGGCCACAGGTAGGGACATAGGGAGGGCATGAAAGGACAGCCAGGCAACCAGGTTACCCAGGAGGAAAACGTAGTTCCTCCCCCTTCTGAGATACCCTAAGCCCCACTCACTCACCGGTCACGCCCACGGTGGACACGGGCCCCTCGCGCCGCCCCCCATGCAGGCCATACAGGTTCATCTTGTACTTGCGCCCCGGCTCCAGGCCCCGCACGGTGACCTCGCTCTCCTCACCCCCGACGCGCGCCACCTGGGGCCGCCCAGCACTGTCCTTGTACTGGACGGTGAAGGACTCGAAGTGGCCCTGGGGGACGGTCCAGGAGAGGCTCAGCGAGTCCGGGGAGGATCCTGTCACCGTCAGCTCCCCCAGAACGGGCTCCTCGGGGGGCTCTGGGGCCTCCGTGAACCCCAGAGGCTCTTCCTCTGCAGCTGAGAAGACAGACAGACACAGAGAGGGTGAGGCAGGGTCCACGGACACGTCCTTGGTGTTGGGAACAAGGATGGAGAAGCCATGGCCATGACTGGGGGCCCTGGAGTCGGTTCCGAGAAGTCCCTCCTTGGGCCTGGGTGGTCCTGCTCAACTGTCATCTCACAGACATGCCAGAGCCTCAGGGTCAGCTGTGGGGACCCAGGGCAGCACCTGCTCTGCCCAGGGGGACCCGCTGGTCCTCGGGGATCACGGGGGGAGGCACAACGGGCTGCATGGCTCAGCCTCGAGCAGAGGGGCCCCTGCACCCCACTCCCCATCACAGACAGTGCTATCCTCCTTAGGCTCCCACCCTGGGGCTTCCACCGTCCACTCACCTGTCACCCCGATGGCAGACACGGGGCCCTGGCGCTGGCCATCATGGAAGCCGTACAGGTTCATCTTGTACTTGTGGTCTGGCTCCAGGCCCGAGATGGTGACCTCGTCCTCGTGTCCCGGCACCCGCACCGCCTTGGGCTGCCCGTCCCCGTTCTTGTACTGGACAAGGAAGTGGTCAAACTGTCCCTCGGGGACGGTCCAGGAGAGGCGCAGGGAGTCGGGGGTGGCGTCGGTCACTGCCAGCTCCCCCAGGCGCGGCTTGATGGGAGGCTCGGGGGTCATGGTGGGTGGATCTATTGGGGTTGCGGTCATTTCTTGGTCCTTTCTTGAGGCTGGATCAGGAGATAAAGTATGTGTGGACATGCCTGGGTATCTCCCAGACACACCAGTGCTCCGAAGCCTGGATTCTGGTGCCCCAGGATTAAGACATCGTTTCCCTGGTTTGGATGCTCATCACCAGTGGACAGAGCACACACTTGTGGTGACATCACGATCCCCCATGTGGTGACATCACGATCCCCCATGACACTGAAGGTGTGCATACATGAAGTCTTGGGGGCTGCAGATCAAATCTGTGCAGTGGGACAGAGGTCACAGCACCAAGCATAACACATCACATCAGGAGGTTCATTTCCTCAGGTTTGGGAATTCCACTTCATGAGTATTTTCCTTTCGCACCTCCTCTGGTTCAGAAGACTGCTCTGAGCATTTTTAGAAACCAGTTTAGATTTCTCAGTTGAGAGCAAAGAGATGAGAATACATGAGACCATCTTTGCAGCCAGGCCATTTTCGGACTGGTAGTTCTCCGCTCACACACACGGGAGAGATGACCCATCAGGCCCAGGGACAGACCTGCCTGCCATGAGTGGGATCACGTGCTTTGCTTCCAATGATTTCTTTCATATTTTCTGTTCATCATAGGGTTTTATTCTGCCTTAATAGCTGAATTACAAAATCAACATGTTCATATGTCTGTTGTTTGGGAACTGGGTCTGAAGCATTTAGGGGTAATAGCTACAACACAGCTTAACAAAGCAGCTCACCTCCGTGTCAGGGAATATTTAATGAGGGAAAGTGCCTTGTCAAGTTTTGAATATGTCTAATATTAGCTACTCGACTAATAGTATCCATGTGAGCAGGATTCACTGTTGATTTAGCACAAATGGGTATCCATTTGGGGGTTGGGGAGCAGGACTAATTTTTCCCACTGAAATCAGTGGTAGTTAGGAGAAGTCGCTCTAAGGGTTTCAGGAATCAATTGCTTTCCTCAGAAGGGGAAACCTGTAGTTCCCATTCATTGTGTGTGAGTCGAGGCACACGCATGTCCACCCTGCAAGACAGGAGTGGCTATTCCTTCTTTACAAATAAGAAAAGGGAGGCACAAAGAGGCTGACTGATTCTCTTGAGGTCACACAGCTCGAATGAGCCAAGGCTAGGGTCAATCCAACATCTGCCTGAGTCTGTGTTATTTCTGTGGTGCCCGACCTCTTCAAGTATCCAAAAACCCCACATGGGAAGGGTGACACAGCTGGGTAAACACCAAAGGCTCGGAGTGACAACACAATCAGAAACGCACCCAGGAGCTCAGGAGACTCAACCTCAGGAACAATGGGACAAAAATACCTGAATACTGACAATAAAAAGGAAACTGAGTCCAGCTCAGGGTAGGGCCCAGTGTCCTGCTGCACACTTACCCGTTAAACCGATGGCAGACACGGGGCCCTGGCGCTGGCCATCATGGACGCCGTACAGGTTCATCTTGTACTTGTGGTCTGGCTCCAGGCCCGAGATGGTGACCTCGTCCTCGTGTCCCGGCACCCGCACCGCCTTGGGCTGCCCGTCCCCATTCTTGTACTGGACTAGGAAGTGGTCAAACTGTCCCTCGGGGACGGTCCAGGAGAGGCGCAGGGAGTCGGGGGTGGCGTCGGTCACAGTCAGCTCTCCCAACTGTGGCTTCAAAGCGGGGCTGGCAGGGGGCTCCTCTTCAGGGGCTGGGAAGAGATGCAAACGGAAGCTTTCCTGTTGCTGGAAAGAGTTGCTGAGACCCCAGCTCTCCTGGATTCAGGCGAGCAGCAGGGCCGGCTCTGGGCCTAATTTAAGATCCATTTCTGGTTAGGAGTATAGAAGTCTTTCTGCAGCCTCCTTATGGGCCGTCTAATGTGCCAGCCTCCTCCCTCGGAGTCTTTGCATTGACTGTTTTCTCTCCCTGCATGCTTTTCCCCCAGATGTCATGTCCACGCTTCCTTTGAGTTTTTGTTCAAATGTCACCTTCTTTCTGGTGCCTTCCCTGAACACCTGTCTAAAATTCCAACTCTCCCAAGTGCCACCTAGCCTCCTTATTTAGACCAAATTCCAGCAACAAATTGCAAAACAATAATTATGAAACAATCAGGAAATTGTAGCACTACCTGGAAACTTGAGGACATTAAGAATGACTATTCATTTTAAAGGTATAATAATTATGATGTGGTGACTTTCACTTGTAAACAGTCTTTTTAAATAGAGGAATACACTTAAATATGTAGTGTTGGAATGTAGAGTGTCTGTGATGAGTTTAAAATATTGCAGTGGTCTATCCACACACAGAATACACAACTCGGCTATAAAGGCACGAGTACTACTCCATGCTACAACATGGATGGACCTCCAAAATGTGCCTGGTGAAAGCAGCCAGACACAAAAGATTTCATTTATATGATATGTCCAGAAACGCCAGATCTACAGAGACAGAAAGAATATTAGGGCAGCGTGGGGCTGGGCATTGAAAAGGGTCTGGACATGAGGTTTCTTCTTAGGGTGCTAAAAAAACAAGGTAGTCGTGAGGATGCACAATTCTGTAAATATACTGAAAACCGATACCGGGTGCATTTTATGGTATGTCACTTACAGTTCAGTAAAGCTGCTAACAAAGAGCACGGTCTGTGGGGGAGGGCAGGCAGGGACTGGGCATGGCTGAGCCAGGCCCGCAGGACCTGACATTTGGTTGAAGCAGGTGATGGATACAGGGGAGTTCATTATACTATTCTTTCTCTTGTAAATATGTTTGAGATTTTACATAATAAATATTAGTTGAATGCATTAATATTTCAAGGCATATGTGCAAACCCACGACCCGAGTTCTCTCCAGAGTTCCCAGGCAAAGCACGAGGAGTTTTGCACCGGAGCCGCAAACCAAGGCCTCCCTGAGACAGACAGGCACTTCCCTGCCCTGCTCCTCCCTCCGGTACCATGCCTCTCACAGGTGCTAAGTGGACAATGAGGGTCAGAGGTTGAGGTTTTTGGTAATCCAGGGGAGGAGACTGGAGACTACACTAATGGGACCTTTCTCAAGTCCAACCCTGGGGGCCCTTTAGCCCTCACTCACCGGTCACGCCCACGGTGGACACGGGCCCCTCGCGCCGCCCCCCGTGCAGGCCATACAGGTTCATCTTGTACTTGCGCCCCGGCTCCAGGCCCCGCACGGTGACCTCGCTCTCCTCACCCCCGACGCGCACCACCTGGGGCCGCCCAGCACTGTCCTTGTACTGGACGGTGAAGGACTCGAAGTGGCCCTGGGGGACGGTCCAGGAGAGGCTCAGCGAGTCTGGGGAGGATCCTGACACCGTCAGCTCCCCCAGGACGGGCTCCTTGGGGGGCTCTGGGGCCTCCGTGAACCCCAGAGGCTCTTCCTCTGCAGCTGAGAAGACAGACAGACACAGAGAGGGTGAGGCAGGGTCCACGGACACGTCCTTGGTGTTGGGAACAAGGATGGAGAAGCCATGGCCATGACTGGGGGCCCTGGAGTCGGTTCCGAGAAGTCCCTCCTTGGGCCTGGGTGGTCCTACTCAACTGTCATCTCACAGACATGCCAGAGCCTCAGGGTCAGCTGTGGGGACCCAGGGCAGCACCTGCTCTGCCCAGGGGGACCCGCTGGTCCTCGGGGATCACGGGGGGAGGCACAACGGGCTGCATGGCTCAGCCTCGAGCAGAGGGGCCCCTGCACCCCACTCCCCCATCACAGACAGTGCTATCCTCCTTAGGCTCCCACCCTGGGGCTTCCACCGTCCACTCACCTGTCACCCCGATGGCAGACACGGGGCCCTGGCGCTGGCCATCATGGAAGCCGTACAGGTTCATCTTGTACTTGTGGTCTGGCTCCAGGCCCGAGATGGTGACCTCGTCCTCGTGTCCCGGCACCCGCACCGCCTTGGGCTGCCCGTCCCCGTTCTTGTACTGGACAAGGAAGTGGTCAAACTGTCCCTCGGGGACGGTCCAGGAGAGGCGCAGGGAGTCGGGGGTGGCGTCGGTCACTGCCAGCTCCCCCAGGCGCGGCTTGATGGGAGGCTCGGGGTCAGTAGTGGGAGGTTCTGAAGGTTCATCCTCCTCCTCCCTTGGGGCTGAACAGAGACGGAGAGTGAGAAGGACCTGAGACGGGGCCGGTGTCCCCGTGGCCTCCGTGCGTCTCTGGCTCTCACGCCATCTGAAAGGAAGCAGCGTGGCACAGCTCCTCTCGCTCACCTGTCAGGGCCTCGACGTTGGTAGGACCCACACGCTGCCAGCCACGGAAACCGTACAAGGTCACCAGGTATCTGTGGTCAGATTTCAGGCCCGAGAGAGTGATGTCATTCTGGTCACCCCTTAAACTGACAACTTGAAGTTGCCCATCCTGGTCTGTGTACTGGACCTCGAAGGAGTCAAATTCTCCCTCTGAGACCGTCCAGGAGAGATGCATGGTGTGCGGTGTGGCCTCGTCCACAGTCAGCTCCCCAAGCTGCGGCTCAGACTCTGGCAGGCTTGGGGCTGAGGTCTCAGCTTCGATTTCTTCCCTGGGGGCTGGTTCAGAGAGACAGGTAGACATGGGTGACTGGTCTGTCACTGTACCAGTTCTCGCTGAGGGGAGGGCAGGAGGGAAGGAGGTGAAGGCAAGAGGTTAATAACAAAGACAGCCAGCTATTGAGAGACAGGGATGAATTTTAAAAGCACGGTGCTAAGTGTAAGAAGCCAAAAACGAAAGACTGTGTATTGTGTGAGTCTGCAAATGAAATGCTTAAAAAGGCAAAACTGAAAAAAAAGGCAAAACTGAAATGATAGAAAGCAAGCAGTGGTTGCAGAGGACGAGGTTGGGGGAATTGACTGCTAGGGGAACAGGCAAACTTTTGGGGTCCAGAGAAAGGTTTTATATCTCAGTTGTAGTAATGATTTCATGATCTACACATTTTCCCAAATTCATGGAATTATCTCCTTAAAATGGGTGAGTTTTATTTTGTGTAAGCTATACCTCCATAAAACTGATCCCTTCCCCCAAACACAGAGATATATGTAGCTCAGAAATTGTGTGGCTGGATAAGGCCAGGAGAGCCTGGTGGGAAGGGGGAACAGTGTATTCTGGCCGCAGCCACACTCACCGGTCACAACGATGGCAGAGAGGGGACCCATACGCTTGTTCTCCCGCAGCCCATAGAGCAACAGCTTGTACCTGTGGGCAGGGTCCAGGCCCGAGACGATGACCGCCCGGGAGCTGCCCTCCACAGGCACCACTTGGGGCCGCCCATCCCTGTCCTTGTACTGGACCACGAAGGAGTCAAACTGGCCCTCGGGGACCATCCAGGAGAGGCCCACGGAGTCTGGTGTCACACTGGTCACCTGCAGCTCCTCCCCCAGACTGAGTTTTGGGGGATGCTTTGTTCCAGGATCCTCCACAGCACTCTGAGTCTCTGAGATGTAGACACAAAGAGGAAATGGCTGAGATGTTTCTGGAAGGCTGACCTCTAACGGCAGGATGGAGAAGTCTGGAGACAGGGCTTTGCCATGGCTGAGTCCTAAAGGTGGTGCTATGGGCTTATGCAAGGAGAGAGGGAGTGGACCCCAGCTGGGGGTAGGGACCAGGTAACAACCGTGATGGCAGCCACCACAAATGACCTCCAACGGCCCTGACAGGGCAGGAGCCTCCAGGAAGAGACGTAGGCCCTGCAGGGGATGCCCTCACCTGTGGTGCCGTCCGCGGTGAGAGGGCCGTGGCGCTTTTTGCCCAGGACGCCGTATAGGAGGAATCTGTACTTGCGGCCGCTGTCCAGAGGGGTGATGGTGACCGAGCGTTCATGGCCCTCCACAGGCACCACCCGGGGCCCATCCCTGTCCTTGAACTGGACCACAAAGGAGTTGAAGTGGCCCTCGGGGACCGTCCAGGAGAGGCGCAGTGAGTCCAGGGTGGGGTCTGTCACCCAGAGCTCCCCAAGGCGGGGTGGGGACCCTGGGCTGGTGTCCCCTTGGGCAGCTGACAGAGAAGAAAGGTTCTTGTGTTTTTTTCTTTCCAAAATGACTCCCTGACTGCCTCCCGCTGGAGTTGGAAAAACCCACAACTGCCCAAATGATCAGTGCTTCCCCCAAATCTTTCCATCCCCCTCCCATCCCCACCACCATCCCCAGTGGCCTGTGCCTCTGCCCACTTAAGCAATGTGGGAGGGGTCTTCAGTCCTGAGCCATCTCTGGGAAGATCCCTTAGCTTGCTGCCTACCTTCCTCATCTTGCTGTCCAGACCCTTCCCACTGCTTAGAGACTACTTCCCTAGCAGGGTGCAGCTTGTCACAGACTTGTGTATCTATTTCCTTTCACCAAGGAGCCCACTCTTTGATTTGACAGGCCCCTGGGGAAATCTGAGGGTCCTGAGGACATCAGAAGGGCCACAGGATCCCTGATGGGGACAGACAGAGCTGGGGAAGCATGGATATGATGAAGGCGACCCTCACAGGTCCTGCTGGAGGAGTGGGGGCTGCCTACATGTGAGTGGGGGGAGGGGAAAAGAAGGGGAGCTCAGACAGGTAAGAATGTGGTGTCTGCCCAAGGATCCATCCCGAGGCCTGAGAAGGAGCTAGCCAGAGTCTGTCCTGGACAGAGAGGGCGCTGACAGCATTGTTATTGCGACAGTTTTCTGGCAACAGGGGGCCCCCTGGGGCAGGGGCGGGCCTGGACTGAAACCCAGGAAAGGGGTACAGCTGGGCTGGACCCAACTGGGCAGCCAGCCCTGGGCTCCTGGAGTCCCCAGTTTCTGAGGCACCAAGAAAAGGACAGAGCAGGAAATGGGTCCCTTTGGGGAGGCAGATATGAGACTGGATGGACCTGAGCCAATAGGGTGAGAGTCAGAGGGGAGACAGCAAAACTCTCAGGAGACGATGGCTACACAGGGCTGAGGACCCACAAGCCCTAGGGAGGCAAGAAAGGCTCCTGGCTCCCTTCATCCCCTTTATCAGCACCCCAGTTTCCCATGTTCCACCTCCCAGGAAAGAATCTGAAGGGTCTTCCCCCATTCAACAGAAGCAGAAATTATGAGAGGGGAGGAAAAGTCAGCAGGGGAAACGGATCCAGGAACTGGGCCATGTTCCTGGTTCTCATCTGCCTTGGGCCACGTCAGGCAGTGTAGCTTTTCCAATGAAACAGAGTAAGTGGACAAAGGGTAGAGCTGGCAGAAGAGGGAGGAGATCAGGCAGTGTGAAGAAGGGTGGGAAAGCTGGCCCTCAGGCTCAGCTTCATGGGGGTCCCCCTCACCCGTCTTTGCCTCTACAGAGACTGGGCCGCGTCGTTTCCCATCCTGGATCCCAAACAGCAGGAACTTGTACTTCCTATTGGGCTCCAGGTTGGGGACAGTGACCTCGCGTTGGTCCGTGGCCACAGGTACCACCCGGGGCTGCCCATCTCTGTCCTTGTACTGGACCACGAAGGAGTCGAATTCCCCCTCGGGGACCATCCATGAGAGGGCCACGGAGTCCGAGGTCACGTCTGTCACTGTCAGCTCCGCCAGGAGCGGCTTCTGGGAGGACTCTGTGGCTGGGGCTGGCGGGAGGAGAGCTGGGATCGGGAAAGACAGAATGATGGCTGAGATCTCTGAAGGGAGAACTCCCCACTCACAGGGCCCCTGGGCTCCCAGGGCCTGAGGGGCCTCGAACTGAGATGGGAAATGGTTCCATTTTCACAGACCTCTAACTGAAATGTAGCGTTTCCTTCAGTGACAAACACAGGAAACCAACCACGGGTACCAGCAGTACCTGTGACTCTCACCAATAGGAATCACGGATGTTTTCACATCACCTTAGAACTACTGCAGAGACTTCAACATACTAATTACACTCTCACTACTTCCAAAGGTGGGTAGGTTATTGCACGTGCCACTTGTTATTTAATGAACAAATAAAAGAAGTCCCTGTATTACTAAATCATAAATTTGAACTTTAAAATATTCTGATAACTGTATATCGATATAATTGGTTTCCTTTGCAATCCTATGCATTTTATTTTATTCACCATGGCATGAAAATGGTGGAAACTTATACCCAGGAAGCCATGAGGGCAGCGAGGCCCTGGAAGCCAAAGGTGAGGAAATACAGTAGGGCCAGGGGGCTGAGTACCTCTAACAAGGGATTCAAGGAACGGGTGATGTTTAACCCCATTAGAATAATGCAGCACAGGGAGGTGGCAGTGTGTCACAGTAGGTTTGTAAAGAGAAGGGGAGGACACAGCCGCGGACAATCAGAGAGGGAGAGAGACAGAGACAGTCTGCTCTGGATTTGGGTCCAGTGAAAGGAAGACTGTGGTCTGGGGTGGGGGGGTGCGGTGGAGAGCAGATGGGGAATGGAGGGCAGGGAAGGTTCCAGCCCCGGGAGGAGCCAACGGCTCAGGGAAGAGACTAAGATGCCTGTGACCCCAGGAGGACCTGCAGAGCCCACTGAGGCAGGACCTGGGAGAGTTTGTGGGGTGGGGGACTGCATAACCAGGGATGGGGACTTCCTGGCCCCCTCACTCACCCGTCACGGCTACCACAGAGAGGGGGCCCACATGCCGCCCACCATGGAGCCCGTAGACGTTCATCTTGTATTTGCGCGCAGGCTCCAGGCCGGGTATGGTGGCCTCACGCTGGTCCGTGGCCACAGGTACCACCTGGGGCTGCCCATTCCTGTCCTTGTACTGGACCACGAAGGAGTCAAACTGGCCCTCCAGGACTGTCCACGCAAGGCCCACAGAGCTGGGGGTCACATCTGTCACTGTCAGCTCCCCCAGGCGTGGCTCCATCGGGGGCTCTGTGGCTGGAGGAATCTCTTCTGATTGTGGAGCTGAGACAGAGATGATGGGAGCTGTTAGGAAAAGCCCTTCTTTCTCTTGGTGGCAATTATGTCCATTGTTTTTGTGGTGCCTGCGAGGCCAGTCTGATGCAAAGCCACACTGCCTAGCAACATCTGTCTGGCCAACAGCCCTTCCCTAAGTCCCTGCCAGGATCTGGGGCTTAGCGGGAGCCATGTCAGCAGCATGGAAACCTGGGAAAGTGGCTCAACTCCATCTGTGTCTCAATGGCTCCGAGTCCCCCCTCCTCCCCCAGACTGTTTGCTCAGCGTCTTCCTTGGGTGCCTAATCGGTGTTTCAAAATCAACAGTCCAAAACCGAGCTCAGGGGCTCCCCCCACATCTGCTCTCTCCTCGGCCCCCTCACCTCTGCAAAACCACAGCTGTCTTCTAGTGTCTCCTGAGCCCCCTGCTACACCCCAGCCAAGCAGAGTAAGTCCAGTTGGCAGTACCTTCAGAAGCTGACCCTCTCCTCACCAACACTACCGCCGCCATTGCCAGGCACCAGCAGCTCTGGCTGGATGACAGGACAGTCTCCTGAATCACCTCCTTCTCCCACCCTCACTGCTTTTCTATCCTCCACTGTTAACACATCAGTCCAAGCTTGTTCCTGCCATGGCTCCCATCTCACTCAGAGCAAAAGCCAAGTCCTCACAATGGCGTCTGAGGCCCCACACCATCATCTCTCACATCACCCCCGACCCGGCTAAAACATTCCTTGTTGTCCACAGGTGTTCAGGAACCTTCCTTCTGCCCTGAGTGCACGCCCCCAGAGGCTGAGATGTCCCCTCCCCACTTCAGTCTTTGCTCCCAGGCCCTTTCCAGCCGCGTTCCCACCCACTCACCTATTGGGCTTTGCTTTCCCCCCAGCTCCTGTCACTGTCACATGCGGTACCGCTGACATATTAGTGCAACGCAGTACCTGTCTCCCTCTGCTAGAATGAGCCTGTCTCCCTTTGCTAGAATGAGCTCCACAGGCAGGAGCTCGGCCTTCGTCATTGCTGTTTCCCCTGCACCCAGCACTCATGGGTGCTCCACAATGTTTGTTAAATTAACGAGTGTTCTGCATGTCTGTGCTGGGAAAAGCCGAGCTCAGGACCCACTAGTCCCCATCACCCCAGAATGAGCTGAGTTGGGGAGACTTCTCATCAGTGGAAGTCTGGAAGGTGGTCCCAAGAGGCAACTGGATCTGGATCTGGAAGGTGGTCCCAAGAGGCAACTGGAGCAGAGTGATGGGGGGTTCCCAAGAGCTTATTTCTCTGGCTCCTGCGGAGAAGACTCGGTTCCAGACAGATAAAACATGCTTTAAAAGTGGGCTGGCTGCTGACGAGGCCTCAGGAAGACAGGAATGAGCCCGAGTGGGGAGGGCGGGGTGAGGCAGCTGAGAGGCGTCACCTCCATGTGTCTAACAGGTTCTAGATATAGGTGCTGGGATACGTATTGTATTTCATTGTCAGATTCCAAAACTCAGTTTTCCTCTCCTGTGCCTGACATAGCCCGTCCTTACCCAGGGACGAGAGCCAGGGCCTCCCAGTCTAGCGCGATGGCCAAGGACAGACCGAAGTCACCCTAGGAGAAACTGAAGCCGCAGGTTCTGGACCTGGCAGGAGCCTCCACCCTGCTACTCCAGGCCCACAGAACAGTAGCTCAGGGTGGCTTTCCCCTCTCCCTACTCTCAGCACTGACTGAAGAAAGAAAAGGATTCGGGAGTTGAAGGTTCTAGAAACTATGCCAACCACATCCCTGTGAGGTCAGGCTTCGTAAAAGGACAGAAACCTTGCTCAGGAAACCTATCTGTTCCTCAGCTTTTAAATCTGTAATCTTTCCCCTTATAGTAAAAATTGTTTTTCAAAATGTGTCTTTGTTCCAGTGAACAAAGGGGAAAACTCCCGTTGGTGTGGCCAAAGTGAGCAGGTCAGCTGGGGGTCCCAGAGGCCGCCTGGGACGCAGGTCCTTGTGCTCAGGCTCCGGGCAGGAGGTACCTGGTCTGGGTCCTTTACGGTGGGTGGCCGAGGTGGCCCTACACTTGGGCCTGGGAGGGAGGTGGGAGGGATGTCCTTCCTTGCTGTGAAATCATTCACTTTATGAGTGGTAAAGACAGCGTGCAGCTGCACGGATGAGGAGGCGAGGGTCTCATGCACGCTCTGACCATCTAAGTCGCTGAACCAGCCAAAGAGGACAGAGCAGACCTGAGTAAGGAGGGTCATGAGAATGACAGTGGCGAACACTCACAGCGCATTCACTCTGTGCCAGACCCTTTCCTAGAGCCCTATGTCGTTAACTCATTGAATCCCCATCACAGTTCTGAGGTGGGTGGTACAAACCTAATTTTTCAGATGAGGAAAGAGAGGCACAGAAAATTTAAAACTTGTTCACGGCTGTGGAGCTGAGTGGAGCCCAGCCCCTACGAACTGCTCTTTCTAAGTCTTCCCCAAGCAGGTGGGGCCACAGGGTTCCACTGAAGCAAGAGAGTAGTGGGCACAGGGAGGCTGGGGGCCATCTGTGGGAGGGAAACAAACCAGATCCCACCCCCACTCACCGGTCACACCCAAGGTGGACACGGGCCCCTCGCGCCGCCCCCCGTGCAGGCCATACAGGTTCATCTTGTACTTGCGCCCCGGCTCCAGGCCCTGCACGGTGACCTCGCTCTCCTCACCCCCGACGCGCACCACCTGGGGCCGCCCAGCACTGTCCTTGTACTGGACGGTGAAGGACTCGAAGTGGCCCTGGGGGACGGTCCAGGAGAGGCTCAGCGAGTCCGGGGAGGATCCTGTCACCATCAGCTCCCCCAGGACGGGCTCCTTGGGGGGCTCTGGGGCCTCCGTGAACCCCAGAGGCTCTTCCTCTGCAGCTGAGAAGACAGACAGACACAGAGAGGGTGAGGCAGGGTCCACGGACACGTCCTTGGTGTCGGGAACAAGGATGGAGAAGCCGTGGCCATGACTGGGGGCCCTGGAGTCGGTTCCGAGAAGTCCCTCCTTGGGCCTGGGTGGTCCTGCTCAACTGTCATCTCACAGACATGCCAGAGCCTCAGGGTCAGCTGTGGGGACCCAGGGCAGCACCTGCTCTGCCCAGGGGGACCCGATGGTCCTCGGGGATCACGGGGGGAGGCACAACGGGCTGCATGGCTCAGCCTCGAGCAGAGGGGCCCCTGCACCCCACTCCCCCATCACAGACAGTGCGATCCTCCTTAGGCTCCCACCCTGGGGCTTCCACCGTCCACTCACCTGTCACCCCGATGGCAGACACGGGGCCCTGGCGCTGGTCGCCACGGAAGCCGTACAGTTTCATTTTGTACTTGTGGTCTGGCTCCAGGCCTGAGATGGTGACCTCCTCCTTGTGTCCCGGCACCCGCATCGCCTTGGGCTGTCCGTCCCCGTTCTTGTACTGGACAAGGAAGTGGTCAAACTGTCCCTCGGGGACGGTCCAGGAGAGGCGCAGGGAGTTCGGGGAGGTTCCTGTCACCATTAGCTCCCCCAGGATGGGCTCCTCGGGGGGCTCTGGGGCCTCTGTGCTGGGTTCTGTGGGGAAGGTCTCCTCCATAACCTCCTGGTGGGCTGAGAAAAGAGATCAGGGGATACAGGTTAAAGGGTGACTTGCTTTGCCGGTGACATTAATCGTGACAGTCAGGTACATTCAACAAATATAGTCCTTAGGTTGTAGGCCTAGTGGTTTCTGTGACCTTTGTGTTAGCCATTCAGTGGCTCATCGATGGAGACAGGGCTGAGATGGGCCCCTATCCCCCATCACGTACCGCTGGCAGGACTGCACTGGTGCAGTGCAGGCTTCTGTGGGGGAGGGTCGCCCCGCATGTCTGAGAAAGGAGCTGAGATGGGAAGAGAGGAACCTTGAGGAATTCTCTACCGTGTTCACTGACAGTGCTGACCTCAGGAAAGTGAGGGGCACTCCTCCCTTCAGCTTCTGCCCGTTCCCAGGGCTTCCCAGCAGCCCTAGCAGGACAGGAGGTGGAATGTGCTCTGGCTAAGGTCTCCCCGGAAGCCCTGCCCCTCCCTCCACTTTATCCCTAAGGAATAAATTGCTAAGGCAGGGCTTCAGACCAAAGTGGGAGAAAGATTTGGGGGTGGAGTGGCGTGGCGTGCGTGGGGGAGGGCCCTGCTCTTCCCTGTTTGGGTCTGGAATGGTAGCCCTAGGCACCTACCCACCCTTTGCTGCAGGTACGTCTTTGCTGAGGTTCTATGGACCGGGGACACTGGTGCAAGGGCAGCCAGCCCTTCCGTGACCCGCTCCCGGGTCCATAGGGAACCACTTAGGGGACAGGAAATTGAGGAGGGAGCAGGCAAGAATGATAACCCAGGTGAGGATGGCCACCACACAGGCCCCAAGTGCTGCCTGCCACGGAGGCCACACAGGTTCATTTTATACTTCCGGTCAGATTCCAGGCCAGGGGTGACCTCATTCTCATCCCTCACGACGGGCACTGCTTGGGGCTTCCCCTGGGCATCCTTGTACTGGACCAGGAAGGAGGGAAAAAGGATACTAGGAAGCAGGAGAGTCAGGGAGCAATAGCAGCTCACTCTCAAACAGCAGTTTCAATGTGCCAGGCACTGTTCTGAGGGCTGTATGTATTCTAACAACTCTGCGAAGTAGTTACCATTCTTATCCCCATTTGACAGATGAGAAAGCTGAGGCACACAGAGGTTCAGTAACTTGCACACGGTCCCATAGATAGTAAATGGCAGAGCTGGGATTAAAATCCAGGCAGTTGGCTCCAGAGCCAGGCTCCCAACCATGATGCCACACAATCATGGAAATGGTGCTGGATGGGGAGACTGGACACGTGGAGGAACATGTGAGGGGCGCTGAAAGCAAGCCCTTTGCCCTGCTCCACGCTGGCTGGAGTCAGGGAGTCGAGAGGCTGGGAGGGGTCCCCTTCCTGCTGGACAGAGGCTGGGGAAACATGGTGTTCTTGTCCCTTGGATCTGTCAGCTCTGAATAGAGTGGCAATGGCATTAAGGTGTGGGCAGCAGGTGAGAGAAGCTTAGACACGACCATGGCCTAAGCCAGGTCACGGTAGGGAGAGAGGCCCAGCGAAAACCATGGGAGAGAACAGAGGCTGAGGACACCTGTGGGGAGGACAGCAGGGTGGAGGGACAATTCCAGTGGCTCGGAATGGGGAGATGGGCCTGTTCTGGGAGATGGAGAAGCAAGGCGGTGAAAGTTTCCGTAGGGCTGGTGGCTGCCTGAGAAGTCCTGGGACATGGGGAAGAAGGTGGAGGCTTTGGGAGAATTAGAGCTGAGAAAGCAGGTGCAGGGAGATGTGTAGAAGCCCTAGGCCAGGTCCCCAGGTCCTGTTCAGAGGACTTGGGCTGGCAGGGGAGGGACTCACCGGTGGTGGCCACCACAGACACGGGCCCCACTCGCTGCCTGCCGTGGAGGCCGTAGAGGTTCATCTTATACTTCCGGTGAGATTCCAGGCCAGGGACGGTGACCTCACGCTCACCCCCTGCAACGGGCACCGCCTGGGGCTGCCCCTGGGCATCCTTGTACTGGACCAGGAACGAGTCGAAGGTGCCCTGGGCCACCGTCCAGGACAGGCGCAGGGAATCTGGAGTCGAGCCAGCCACAGTCACTTCCCCCAGCAGCGGCTGCGCGGGGGGCTCTGGGTGGCGGGGCTCCTCTCTCTCCTCCGGGGCTGTAAATAAGAGGACCCAGCCAGGGATAAACTGGCAGCCTGAGATTGGGGTTTGGGGTTTGGACGGGTTGTCACACCTGGAAGGTCATATTCAATTAGTGTGAGTGCTGAGCTCCAGGGAAGTCTGGCACCACCAGGGTATGACATATCTCCTGGGCCTTGGGGAGTAGCTGGATGGGATGGACGGGGCCCAGCAGAGCAGGGGAGGCTGGCCGCCCCTCAGCCTGGGAGCGGGGCCAGCCGTCACGCTGGGAGGCCAAGCTGGTTCCTGGCTGAGGGCAAGTGTGTGGACGGCTGCGAGGGGTCACATGGGGCTTAGGTGGCTTCCACTCACCAGTCGTGCCGTCAGCCGTGAGGGGGCCATGCCGCTTCTTGTTGGCAATCCCAAACAGAGTGAACCTGTACTTGTGGTCAGGGTCCAGAGGGGAAATAATGACTGAGCGCTCTGGTCCTTCCATGGGTACCACCTGAGGCCGTCCATCCCTGTCCCTGTACTGGACCACAAAGGAGTCGAACTGGCCCTCGGGGACAGTCCAGGAGAGGTGCAGCGAGTGTGGGCTGGGATCTGTCACCCACAGCATTCCCAGGCGGGGTGGAGCTGCTGGGCTGGGATCCCTCTGGGGCACTAGGGAGAAGGAGTAGAAAGAAGGGAGGGACACAGGTCAAAGAGGGGACATCCATCTCCCACGTAGAAATGCTGTGTGAGGTTGTGCAGGTTGTTCACTGCACAAAAGTGCGAGGCTGAGACAGCACTGAGGGACTGTATCCAGCCAGCACTCTGCTTGCCACGCTGTGTACAATGGCGACAGGCTATGCCCACCTAGAAGAAGGGTGCTTTCTTCTAAATGTATGGATTAGTGTGGTCCTGACTCTATCCCCAGCCTGGAGAGGGGCTTGGGAGAGAAGGGAGCCCAGCCAGCTCTTTCCACATCTCCATGGCCAGGGAAGTGTTCCAGAGCAAGCTCTACTGCTTCCAGGCCTAACTACTAGGCTGGTTTCTCCTCCAAGAGATGGGAGCATGATACTTGGAGTGAATCAATGTGGGAGAGCCTCCCACACCTGTGCCCGGGCCCCCCTCTACCCTCCGCCTCTGCTCCCACCCTGTACCACCAGCCCTACTCCCTACCCTGTGCCATCAGCAGCGACACCAGCTCCTCCACCCTCCCTTTTTGCTTTCGATTCCCAACCCAGATTCCAAAAAGAGATGTCTGCACTGGTTGTAGTCATATCCTCACCTCCATCACCCTCCCAACCCACGTCCACCCTCCACAGCAACTCTCAGCAGGGTCAGTGGTGAGGTCGCCCTTGCTAAGTCCTGCGGACACTCTAGCCCTGAACCACTCCTACGGAATCTGACATGCCTAACTGCACCCTTCATTTTGGCATCCAGGACACCACTCTCTGAGGCTCTGCCCCTCTTCACAAGTGACCCCTCAGCTTCCCAGGTGCCCTGCTGTCCAGCCAGAGGAAACAGACATCGCTGCACCTACAGGGACACACTCCTGCCTTGCTCGCCATGGCTCCCTCTGTCTGCACTGCCCTCCTTACCCTCTCTAACCTGACCCTCCACTATTTTCCCTTCAGGATTGATCTCAGGCACCCCTGCCTCTAGGAAGCCTTCCTGGAGTTTCCAAAGCAGTTTCCCACAGCAGTGGGAAGACCCCCTCCAGGACCACGCAGAGGGCAGAGGCAGGGGTGTGCATGCCTGCTCTCACTTACCAGTCTTGGCTTCAGCCACTCGGGGGCCGTGCCTCTTCCTGCCCACAAGCCCATAGAGGACGAATTTGTACTTGCGGCCCATATCCAGGTTGGTGATGGGGGCAGAGCGCTGGGGCCCCTCCACTGGCACCACCTGGGGCCCATCCCTGTCCTTGTATTGGATCACAAAGGAGTCGAACGTGCCCTCGGGGACCGTCCAGTGCAGGAGCAGGGAGTTGGAAGTCACATCTGTCACGGTCAGCTCGCCCAGGCGTGGTGGGACCGAGGGCTTCCCAGGCTTTTCCTCATCCCTGTCTGGGGTGGTGGGGGCAAAGCAAAGCAGGAAGACTCAACCATTGCCTTGCCCTTGCCTCCGTCCCTCCTCTCTACCCACTGGCTCACTCCAGCCTGGACAGCTCCCTCCCTACCTCGAAGGTTCCATTTCCTCAGCCCTCAGGCCTCTGTGACCAGTCTTCTTGGGAAGGGGGCATTTCCCCCCTCAACCTCCGTTCTGAAGTGAGAGCTTTGGCCCTTCCCTTGTGACAGCTTCCCCACCCCTCACACAGGCCCCACTCCCTCTCCCCACCAGGGTTTATGGGAAAGTTTCAGGCCCCCATGGTTCTTCCTGAAAGTTTCGAAACTCCCCATTACTGCTCTAGAGCAGTCTGAAGACTCGAGTCCACCTGAACTTCTCTCTCTCCCTTGTCAGCCTCTCTGTCCTGGAGTTGCAGGGACAATCAGCTGCCCTGGTTCCATAGGGGGATCGGGAGGGAAATGTGAGAGCCGGGCACCCAGGCCCTGGCCTTCACTGGTTCTGCAGACCTTACCCGTCTATGAAGGACGGCTGTGGGGCTTCCTATGCCAAGAAACCTCCACCCCCAACAGAAACACTGGCTGAGAGGACCGTGGGGCACTGTCTACAGCATGCCAGGCTTTCTGGGTGGGGGGCAGCACCCTTGTGCCAGCCTGCCCAGTGACAGGGTGGTGGGGGCTGAAGGGAAGGGGAGGGGTAGAGGGTCAGCATCCTCAGGGCCAGAGGCCTTCCCACACCCACCCTGAGATCTATGGGGCAGAGGAATCAGCAGGATGTGGGGGCAGGACCCAGGGCCAAGAAAGCTACAGGGGCAGAGCCAGGGGCCTGCAGCCTCTCTTCTTGAATCCCTGTCCCAATCTCGGACTTTTCTCCTCCATCTTTTCCTGGAGTAGTCCCCAACCCGAACCACCCTATCATTCTTCTCAGACCTCCTCCATCCCTCTTGCCTCTGAACCCTCAACTCCTTTTCTCTCGTTTTCTCCCACCACTTCCACCGAAACACCAACCCTGCCCTTCAATCCTCATCCACCCCTGAAGTCCTGATGGCCCAGGCCCTCCCCCAACTTCAGGACCCTGGCTTGAACAGAATGCAGGATGTACCCATAATGCCTTGGTAGATGAGAGGGGCAGAAGGCTCGCCCGCTGGGGGCACCCCACGGAGTGACAGCTCATAGGGCATTCCAGGAGGAGGTGAGGGCACCAGAGCCTGGCGGACGTCCCCTGGCAGTAATTCCTCGTGGGTCCCTGACCCATCAGGCACCCGTAGGTGCAGCTGGAAGTGGGCAAAGGTGTCAGGCTGGGCTGTCCAGACCACGCGCAGGTGCCCTGTCTTGTCTTTGCCCAGCACCCTCAATTCTCCCAGCTCCTGGGGGCGCTGCTGCAGGCCAGGGGCCTGAGCCCCTTGAGTCGTCGAAGGGCCCGACGGAGGAGGCTCATCAGTGGCCTCCAAGAGGCCCAAGAGGGAGGACCCTAGGAAGAGCAGGGCGAGAAAAACAGGAGAGTAGAATATGAGGGCCAGAAAGGGACCCCAGCCCCCAGGTTCTGTTCAAGCCTCTAAAAGCCTACAGCCCTCCCTTTTCTGTTCCTGGGTCCACCCGGGACCACCTCATCCTCACAAAGGTCTGCCTGGTCCTTCAAACACTCTTGTCCACCACACCTGAACGTACAGGCCTGCAGGTAATAAATGAAATAAATAAAGCCTGCCATCCCACCCCCACAGGACTCCTTTGACCTCCAGCCCTCAGACTTCCATGTCCCTTCCCACACGTATCTCCCACCCCACTGGGTGGTGGTCGTGGTTTCCATTAGTGCTGCAGTGAGAAGCCTGGAAGAAAGGAGCATAAGGTGGTGTTAGGGAAGGAGGATGCAAGAGAATGGGTAGTGAGAGGAGAGGGAAAGAGGGGGACGTCCAGCTCAGGTGGCATCTGGGCCCTATGGAGGAAGAAGAGGTCCACAATCCCCCAGCCATGGTAGCCACAAAGCACCCCTTCCTGAGCCCGGATATCTTCCTGTGGGAGAGACCAGCATGAAGTGAGGCAGGAGATCTGGAAAGGCAGCTCAAGAAGCAGTGGTTCCCCCTCACATCCACATGCTGCCTGATCAAGGCCACCCCCACGCAGTTTCAATGTATCCCTTTGAGGTCAAAGCCAAATTGTGGAATAGTAACCACTGACCACAGTCTCCAGCGGCCCTCACCACAGTGAGTCAGAGCGGGGAACCTCTGGTATCACTCCTACCCTCTCCCACCCAAAGTGCTCCAGTGAGTGTGCAGTCACTCCCTCTCCCACCAAATGCCCCTTCTGTCGCCTAGAGCAACAATCCTGGCAGAAGTGCCTTGGGAACCCCAGTGAAAAGTAGGGAACCTCAAGACCAGGTCTGGTTGGCCTTGGGTATCTATCTGCCAGGACCCTGGCGGTGAGGTGGTTCTAGAAACACAGGAAAGTGTGCTTTGCTGTGGGGTCCCTGGAGCCGTCCAGACCCCACAGCAAAAGGACAGGGTAGGGCTTGAAGGCGGAAGGGTGTGGTGGCGGTGAGTCTGAGCAGTGAGCAGTGGGAGGCAGGGAGGGGTGCAGACTCCCAATGGCAGGTGAGCCTGGGCTGGGGATGGGTGTTCCGGAGCCCGAGCGCACGCTACCTGTGGTGGTGATGAAGGCGTAGGACTTGGAGGTCTGCCCTGCCCGCACCCCGTGGACCTCCACATGGTAGGTCGTGCCAGGCCTGAGGTCGGGTATGCTGACCGTGCGCGCGGTGCCAGGCACGGTCAGCTCCCCGCGGGGGCCCTCTGCGGGCGGCTGGGGCTGCCAGCGCAGCACCACGCGCTCGAAGTGGCCGCGGAGCCCATCGAGGGACACGAGCAGTGCGCCATCAGCGGAACTGCCCAGCACCTCGGGCTTGGGGTGGCGGGGTGCAGCCACCCCACCGACGCCTTCGGGAGAGAGGCCGTAGATGCCCTGGTTGGAGTCGCGCTTCCAGGTGCCCGAGTCGGGGCTGGGGGTCGGGTGGGGGCGACCCGGCGGGGGTGAGGGGGAGCCGGCGGGGGCGGCCGCCAGACGCCGCTGCAAGTATTCGTGGATGCGGCGCGCCACCGACGTGTAGGTCTGGTTGGCCCGCAGTGGGTAGCGGTGAGCCCGCAGGTGGCGCTCCAGGTCCTGCACCGTGCCGCGGAAGCGGCCCAGCTCGGCGGTCAGGTTGCCCCACGGCCGCCGAGAGGGCTGGAGCAGGCTAGGCCCAGGCCGAGACTCCTCCTGGCCCTCCTCCGCAGGCCGAGGGGGCCGAGCAGGCCGAGCCGGCCGCGGGGGCCGAGGGGCCGGGGCCGGCGGAGGACGGGGTCTGGGGGGCGGGGCTGGGGGGTGCACCTCCGGGTAACTGTAGTGGCCTGGTGCTGCCGGGGGCAAAAAAGGGGGAGGAGAAGGGCAGGTCAGTGGCAGCACCCCCATCCCCACACTCCTCCCACAGCAGTCCCTTCTCCATCCCTCCCACTGGAGCCAGAGGCCTCATCCATGTGCCCCAGCCCCACCTGGAAAGAGAACCGAGAAAAAAGAGTCAATGTCTCAGGAGCCCCTCACCCCCTGGCCCTCCAAAACCGCCACTGTTGGCGCCCTAGAAAGAAGAGAAAAGCCAGCGGGTGGGGCCCTGCATCTGAAGGAGAGAAAGGGAAGTGGGAGGACAGGATGTGAGCTATAGCGAAGTGGGTGTCCCTCTGTCACAGGCAAAGAAAAGAAAGATCCAGGCATCTGTTAAGAGACCTTGAGGTTAGTGGAAAACTGCTGCCATGAGACCTAACTCCCCAAAACCCAAATCCTAAAGTCAACAGAAGTGCTGGTCTCTGAATGGCCTAATTCCAGTCCCTGTAAGATCTGACCCCTGATTGTCAGCACGAGGGTTGTCCCCCACCTGCGTGGATTGGACAGCATCTCCTATTCACTGCTTTCTCTGGGCAGCTCTTCCCATACTCCATCCAGCGGGCAGCATTCCTATAGGAAGTGCCTGAGGGCTCTGTCTCCCCAGTGCCCTTGGTACAAAACAAGGCCCCCAGCAGGTGCTGTGGGACTGCCACACACCCTGCCAAGTGTATTCAGAAGCGCCTGTGAGCCCTGTGTGGGTTCCCAAGGCAAGGGCTCCTACGTCAGGAAGCAGGCCTGTCCCCGAGCCCTGGGTGGCCATACCTGTGCTGGCCCTGACAGAAGCCGGGTAGCTCACTGCCCGGCCACGCTCCGCAGTGACAGTCACCACATACTCCACGCCTGGCATCAGGCCAGTCAGCACCGTCCCGTCTGCCTCAGAGGGCACTACCAGCCGCACCCGCTGGTTGCCAGCACTGACGTAGGACACCACAAATTGGTCCACCTCGGCCTGGGGGCGCAGCCAGCTGAGCTCCAGTGTGGTTGGAGTCACAGCCACGACCCTGAGGTCCTGAGGGCCATCGATCACTAGTTGGAATAGAGAGAGGAAGGATCAGTCGGGAGGCTGGTTCTTTAGTCACCAACTTTGCCTCTAAGATCCTGGCCCCACCCAACCCCTCCCCTCTGCCTTCCTGGAAGGCAGATTCCTCCCTCCCCCTCACGTCCAGATCTCCACTCAGGCCCCGGCCCCACAGCGCCGGCTCTCACTGGTGGTGATGGTCTTGGAGGCAGGAGGGCCCCAGTTAGTCCCTCGAAGGGCGCGGACGGTGACCTCGTACTCCTGACCAGGGGCCAGTCCTCTCTGGTCATAGGCTGAGGCAGAGCTGGGCACCCGCGCCATGAATGGGGGGCTCGCCCCATGCGTCTGCAAGAGAGACAGCACCAGGTGGATCAGGGCTGGCGCTCCTGCCCTGCTGCTCAGTCCCCCTGTACTCCCGTCGCCAATTCCAGGCAGTGTCAACCCAGGACTGTGTAGAACTTGGCCCCGTACAGCTGGGGAGCATGGGTGGTGACAGTAAACGTGCTAGAACACTTACTCCATGCCAGCTACTGTTTAAGGCAATTTATGTAATAAACTCACGTAATCCTCATACAAACCTTATCAGGCAGGTCGTATTCCCACTGGACAGATGAGGAAACTGAGGTACAAAAGAATGAAAAGTATCTTGCCCAAGGTCACCAACATCAAACGTGGCAGGGATTTAAACCCAGGCAGTGTGACCTCAGAGTCCCCTCTCATGGGCACTATCTTTTAGCCCGTTCGTCAGCTATCTGCCAGAACTCTCCCGAACACAGCCGGTCTCTCCCGCTGGCTGCACCCCCAGCCCGACCTCCTTAGCAGGACAAAGCTTCTCCTCCGCTTACTCCCGTCAGACAGATGAAGTAGATGCCCCTTCAAGCCTCACTTCCTCCTTAAAGCACCGCGCAGGCCTGAGCCTCCCCACGACAGCTGCCCCTGGCTGTGTAATCTGGGTGTGACCTATGGCATGACATTGCCCTTTAGGCATTTTTCCTGTCTCCTCAGCAGGGTTGTGGGCCCCTCAAAAAAAGGCCCATCTGCTCAGAGTTTCACAAATTTGTTTCCCAGTTTCATACCTGGCACCATGCTAGGCATTGGTGGCACAAAAATAAAAGATCCGGTCCCTGGTCTCAGATAGCTCACGCTCTGGTAGCTAAACGTATGGTCACGTCTTAGGTTTTATTAGCTCCCTACCCAAATCTCTATGTGTAGTACATAACTGTGAGAAAACAACCCTCCTCCAAGTGTGCAAGTAAGGTACTATGATTATTTGTGGTGACCCCAGGAAATCTGCTAGCCCCTGCTAACGCCGGGTTCTCCTAGAGTGCCAGCCGCTGGGGGGACAGGAAGAACTAGACATCCATCCAACAGCACATTTCACTGGGCTGTCTGTCCAGCTAGTACAGCTTCTAAGGACGCTCTGTTCTGCTTAGCTATGTTGGCAGTGATGGGGATACCTGCATTCAGCCAAGTAGGATTGGAAATTTCAAAAGGTACTCTCCTAAACCAAGAGAATGGGTGGGGAAATCAACACAGCAAACACCAAAGTATAAAAACAGATGAGAGGCCACATAGAGATTTCTGGGTTGAGGATGAATAAAGCTTTGTCCGAGTTTTCTTGGCTGAAAAGGTACCCTGGGCACATATGACCCCTGTCCTTCGCACCTCCTACTCTCCCTGCCCGAGGGTACCCCAGCCCGGGAGGCCTCGGGTTAGCCTCAGCTCAAGGCCTCCCAAGTCCTCCTCCTCCCCACTTACTCTCTCTGTTCCCCCAACCCACCACACACACACACACATACACACACACCTTCGGTGCTCCCTGATCATGTCTGGTCCTTTCAGGAAGACAAGCCCAGTCCAAGGTCTCCTTCTCCCTTCAGACCACCTACATGAACCTTTTACACACCTCTTTGTCCCTCCTGAGATCCATTTGAGAACAGTCCCCTGAAGGTCCCACCATCAGCACCATCTGGCTGGTCTGAGGCAGGCTCCCTAGTGAAATGCTGGCAGCTGGCTCTGCGCCTTGGTGAAAGCTTGGCTGCTTCACTGATTGTTACCTGGCGAGTTTCTAATCCCACTCTCAGTATCAACCTTGTGGCCCCAGGTGGGGGACTCCACCTTGGCTGGTCCCTGGAGCTTACCATACCCCTCAGGCCCCTTTTCAGATCAGACCCAAACACAAACTTTTCTGAGGCTGCAAGTGTCCCAATGAACAGTTTCTTGTGTCTTTCTTTCTTGTGTCCCAATGAACAGTTGGTGTAGCCCTGGTTTGCAGGCTGTAGAATGCATCCAGACAAGGAATACCTGAACCTCTCTCTGTTCAGGGTCTCACCTCCCTCAGTTTCCTCACGCTTTCTCTCACATTCATAGAGGAGTTAGCATTTTGCAAAATAGCAACATTACTTAATTAAGTTAGCAGCCCTTAGTCTTGGGGTGTGTCAGAATCACCTGGAGGGCGGTTATTGGGCTTCACCCCGCAGAGGTTCGGATTCATTCGATCTGGGGACAGAATCCAAAATTTGCATGTCTAACAAGCTCCCAGGTGGCACTAATGCAGCAGATCCAGGGCACACACTCTGAGAACCACCGGGTCAGAGCAACATGCCACGCATGCAGAGAGAAGGAGAATTGTTCCTCTCTGGTGTTCTGAAAATCATTCCAATAATTAAGTGTGTCCCTTGGCTGGGAAAAGCAGAGTCTGGGCTTCGACAGAGAAGTGTTTCCGGATAAGGTAGAGACAGGCTTCTAGGAAGATGGCAGTGGCCAAAGGACAGCCAGCTACTGAATATATTTTGTGCCAACAGAAGTGGACAGAGAGCACTGGCCAGGGCAAGAGGCACAATTCCAGGGGCAGCCAGAGAAAGTGTAGAAAGCATAGTCTGAAGGCCAGTAGCACAAGCTGATGTGGAATCCAACTGGGGTGTCTACGGACCAATCTTACAGGAGCATTTTTCACAGCTGGGCTCAGAGAGAACCCAGAATGTGACAGAGGCCGATACCCAGACCAGAGCAGATGAGCTGACAGCATAGCCAAGCCGGGCACAGGCCAGCTCGACACCATCAGCCCCATGGTGAGGGAGGAAGCCTAAGGCTTCGGCTAGGAAGCTGCACCTCTTGAGAACACCCAAGGCTGGGCTCATACTTAAGAGCAGGAGACAGTGCTGCCCTTCAAGCTCCTTCCATCCATCTCAAGTGTTTATTTTAATTCCACTTTCCCTGAAGTTTCTTTGGAAAGTTCCTTTTAAAAGTCCCACCCTCTCAAGATTAGAACTATGTAAATAATATACACAGAGAAGAAGAGAGTGGGAGAAACACTTTAAAATGTTCACAGTGTTTGTTTTAATGTGAAGCAGCCAAGAATTATTTGTTTTTTTCTAGTTGCCAAATTCTTGTCTTGTGATTAAACTATTTTTATAACAACAAAAAAATTTTTTTTAAAACAGAAGAAAAAAAATCCAAGCTGTCTTTGTTGTACAGCAAAGTGGGGATTTCTGCTTCTGCTTCTTTCAGGGAGTGAGGAGAAACAACATGGCGGGGGTCTGACGGGGGAATAATTAGAAGACTTAGAATAACGAGGCCAGTTGAGTGGCGATGACAGCCAGTACCTCTGAGCTGCCCCTTCTGTCCTAGAGCCTTCCCAGGGTTTAGGCCTGGGAGTTATTTTTTTTCCCCAAAGTCTGAGCTGGTCAGAGAGATGAAGGTGACATGGCCAACCCGCCCTGGCCATTTCTGGGATGATGCAGGAAAACATGAATTGGACAGTAGAAATGTCAGATGATTTGGAGCTGGAAGACTAAATACATCAGAAAAGCCCAATCTGCACAAAGAGAAAGGTCTCTCTAATGAGAGACCACAAGGCTTTGTCCTTAGGGTGCCCCCCAAGTATTTTAAGAGCGAGTTGGAAGGAGATAGAGAAAGGATGCTTTGCAATGCACTGACGCCATAGAGGCGGGAGAACCACTTCACAGACTCAGAATTATTGCCGTAGCCTGGACAGCTTGGCCGAAACCAAAAAAGATAACATTGGACAGAGCCAACTGCAAAGCCCTATATTTAGGCTTAAAAAAAGGGTATATAGTTGAATGCTATCTTTTTTCCTTCCTTCTTTTCTTCTCTCTTTTTCCCTTATTTGTCTCTGTTTTCTAGTTTCTACACTAAGCCTACATGACTTTTATAATAAAAAGCTATTTAAAAAAAACAAATATGATCAAAACAGCTGACAGTTTGTGTGACCACAATTAATATATGCAAACTCTGAGAAAAGTGCCAGTCTTCAGAGTCAGCCAGGTGAATGATGGAGTTCCTTTCTGCGCCCACGTTCTGGGGTCACATGCAGAAAGCAGAAGGCACTAGAAGAGGGAAATCTGGAAGTGAAGGATTCAAGAACAAAGCCCTAGGGAAGAGGGGTGGAAGATCCAGTGGGCTTTGCCTGTGAGAATGAAGGGGTGACGTGACGGCTGACGTCTGCAAATCCCTTAAAGCCTGTGGTGTAGGATGCAGGAGAAGCAAAAGAATACTCTGACTGTTGGTGAAGGTGCAGCGAGGGCTACTGGATGGACATCGGAATGGGGCAGATTTGGACTCAGCAACAACAAAAAGAACTAACAGTGATGACCAAGAAAGGACTGGACAGCCTCAGGAAGTACTGAGCTCCCGGTCATCAGAGGTGTTCCAGCAGCAAGGGGCCAAAGCTTGCTGGAGATGCTACAGAGGCCTGCAGCGCCCCCTGTGGGGCAGGGTGAGAAGGCCTTGACAGCAGCGTCAGGAACCCAGACATGTGGACTCAACTACTGGTCACCGGGAAGGCCCTGCATGTGGTGAGCACCCCCTCCCCGGTCCTACGCACTCAGCCCCCTCCTGCAGCATGGCTCTCACCGTGGGGATGAACTGAATTTCATAAGCGTCCACAGGGCCGGGAGCCCGGGTCCACTCTGTCCGCACTGTCGTCTCCTCCAGTAGGTGCATCCTTATGCCCTCGATGGCTGGCACCTCTGCCCAAGAGAACGGATATGGGAAGCTGGGTTAGCCCACGGCAGCCCCCACCCCCACCCCCACCATCACAGGCCGCCCTCCTCGGGCCACACTCGGACATCTACCCCCGTTCCCACTGTGCTCTGAGGGTGGGGCAAAGCGAGCAGAGGTCTGCACAGGCCCTGGGGATTCTTCACCTTCCCACAGCTCTAAGAACACAGAATCTCCCTAAAAGCAACCAAAGGTCTGATGGTCCAACCTGCTCATGAGACCATCAGAGATCTGAAAGCAGGTCCTGCCTGCCGTCGTGCGCCCAAGGCTCTGCGGCCCCAGGTGGACTCTGACTCCCTGGCCCCGCTGACTGCCCACTCCCCTCACACGTCACCTTCCTCCACTCTTCCTCCAGGTCCCTGGGGTCCTAGGCCTCCAGCGGGGGCCTTCCCACCGGCTCGGATGCCCGGTCCCTGACAGCATACTGGGAAAGACTGCCCGCTCACCTTCTCCACAGTCCTCCCCTGCATAGCCGGCTTGGCAGGCGCAGCGGCCCTCAACACACTGTCCTCGGCCGAGGCAGTCCCCAGGGCACGTCTGGATGGCGCAGTCTGGGCCTCTGAAGCCGTCCACGCACACACACCGGCCTGCTCGGCACAGTTCCCGGGGCCCGCAGCCCCCCGGGCAGGCGCTGGCGGGGGGCTCCTCCTGCCCACAGTCCTCGCCGCTGTAGCCCGCACGGCACACGCACGCTCCCTGCACACAGCGCCCTCGGCCCCGGCAGTCGGCGGGGCAGGTGCGGGTGGCGCAGGCGGGTCCGGTGTAGCCTGGGTCGCACACACAGCGTCCATCCTCGCAGCGGCCGCGCCCGTGGCAGTTGGAGGGGCAGGTACGGAGGGCACAGTCCTCGCCCACGTAGCCCTCCCAACAGGTACACACGCCGTCCTGGCACACGCCGCGCTGGCTGCAGTCGCGCGGGCATCGCCTCACGCCGCAGTCGTCGCCCGAGTAGCCGCCGTCGCACACGCAGCGCCCGTCCAGGCACCGGCCGCGGCCTCGGCAGCTTCCCGGGCAGCCGCGCACGCCGCAGTCCTCTCCCTCGTAGCCTGGGTCGCACGCGCACACGCCGTCCTCGCAGCGGCCGCGACCGCGGCAGTCCCCGGGGCACCGACGGCTGCCGCAGTCCTCTCCCGTGAAGCCCGGGTTGCACACGCAGCGGCCGTCCACGCAGCGCCCGCGCCCACGACAGTCGCCAGGGCAGGCCCGCGTGCCGCAGTCCCGGCCAGTATACCCCGGCCAACACACGCAGCGGCCACTCTCGCAACGGCCCCGGCCGCGACAGTCTTCAGGACAGCTGCGCACGCCGCAGTCCTCGCCGCTGTAGCCCGCGTTGCACACGCACACGCCGTTCTCGCAGCGCCCGCGGCCCCGACAGTCGCGCGGGCAGGCGCGCGCGCCGCAGTCCGGCCCCGTGTACCCCGGCCAGCACACGCAGCGCCCGTCCTCGCAGTGGCCCCTTTGGTTGCAGTCGCCGGGGCAGCTGCGCACGCCGCAATCGTCCCCGCTGTAGCCCGCGTCGCAGATGCATTCGCCGTCCTCGCAGCGCCCGCGGCCCCGGCAGTCGCGTGGACACGTCCGTGTGCTGCAGTCCTCGCCCGCGTACCCGGGCCAGCACACGCAGCGGCCATCCACGCAGCGCCCACCCTCCCCACAGTCCCACGGGCAGCCCCGCGAGCTGCAGTCTTCGCCAGCATAGCCAGGGTCACAGACGCAGCGCCCGTCCTCACAGCGCCCCTTCTGGCTGCAGCCCCGGGGGCAGCTCCTCACTCCACAGTCCTCGCCAGTGTAGCCGGGGTTGCACACGCAGCGCCCATTTACGCAGCGCCCCTTCTGGCTGCAGCCTCGAGGGCAGCTCCTCACCCCACAGTCTTCGCCAGTGTAGCCGGGGTCGCACACGCAGCGCCCGTCCTCGCAGCGTCCCCTCCGGCTGCAGCCTCGAGGGCAGGAGCGCAGGCTGCAGTCGTCGCCTGAGAAGCCGGTCCGGCACACGCACACGCCCTGCACGCAGCGCCCCCGGCCGTGGCAGTCCCCGGGGCAGGAGGGCCAGCCACAGCTGGGGCCGGTGTAGCCAGGGAAGCACACGCAGCGACCAAGGACACAGCGCCCCTGATCGTTACAGTCATCTGGGCAGGACCCCAAAGCTGAGGGTGGGGAGGAAGGGGGCACCCCAGCGTCTGCGGGGTCGGAGCATGTGGGCCCATCCCAGCCTGGCTCGCAGGAGCAGGCGCAGCGGCTCAGGTCAAACACACCATGGAGACTGCAGAGACTGCGAATATCTGTCTGGCCTGGAGAGTGAGAGGAGGGCCTCAGTCTCCCTGGGAGAGAGCGTGAGCCCAAATGTGTTCCCCTGAATCGGCCCTTCCGGCTGAGCCAGCCTCATTTCATAAGGCCATCTTAGCTTCCAGCTGCTTCTTGTCACCCTATGTGGTCTCCCAGAGCCTTAGTGTAGGCGGAGGGGTGGGGGTGGGGGTACTGAATCTAGCCAGGAGGCTCCCTTCTCCAAGTTGTGCCCTGGGCTGCATTCCCCACTCCCAAGGGTGAGGAAGGGGTGCCTTTTCTAATTCACGCCCAAGTCCTGTATAGACTAGCGATGCCCACACAACTTCTCCACCTGCCTCTTTTTCTGTGCCTCCTCCTGTAGTCACCTCCTTACCTGTGCCAGCCTGGGCAGCAGCAGCAGGACAACATCCCCCAGTGCACTGTTCCTTGAGCCCCTTCACCAGCTCCTCCAGTATCTCTAGTCGAACCCTCAGGGCCTGTACCTCTGAAGCCGGGACGGGGGGCTCAGTTCCTGGGGGGCAGCCACAGCCAGCCGAAGGCGGCAGGTTAATGCGGTGAGTGAACACCACCTGCTTTTCCCCTCCTTCTACGGTGTGCTCGTAAAGCTGAGAAGAGAGGTTCCCCCTTCTTGATTCCGCTGTGAGGCCCCCTGGCTGAGGAGGGGGCCGTGAGGCTGGGAGTGGCATATCAGAACGTGAAGAGAAAGGGCCAGCTCTGACTGTGCCCAGCAGCACCAGGAGGGCCAGGTTGGAGGTTAGTGAACATTGGTTTGGCATCATTCAGGAGGCTGCAGGGAGAGAAGGCAGGTGTGAGAGCGGTTTCATAGAAAAAGATAAGATGTCCAGCCCCTCAACACACTCATTCACAGTCCCAGCACCCACAACTACCGTGTTTCCCCCAAAATAAGACCTAGCTGTACAATCAGCTCTAATGCGTCTTTTGGAGCAAAAATTAATGTAAGATCCGGGTTATAGTATAATAAGACTGGGTATTATATTAATTTTATTATAATTGTTATATTATATTATGTTCTGTTATATTATATTAAAGACCCAGTCTTATATTATAGTAAAATAAGACCGGGTCTTATTTTCGGGGAAACACGGTAACCCACTCAACTCACATAAAGGTCTACCTGTAGCCTAACTCTAAGGGATACCCTCCGGGGAGAGGTTTTATGTCTGCCTCTCTTTGTGAGGTCATTTGGTCACCCTGCTCCCCATCTCTTACTGTTGTCCCACCCACACCAGTCCCTTGTTTGTTACACAGGCACGAAGCCTACATTAGCACAAGGGCCTTTGCACTGTATGTTCCTTCTCTCTGGAGTACTCTTCGCTCTTACAGGCGGCCTCCTTCTTGTTCAGATCTTAACTCATACATCATCGACGACCAAGAAGCCTTCCTTGCTGCCCCTTCGGAGCATTACTCTCTATCTCAATGCCCCACTTACGTTCATGGAATTCACTGCTGCCTGAATCATCTGTCTGGCACTTGTTTGTTACCTTTCTCCCACTACTAGAATGGGAACTCCACGAGATCAGGGACCTCATCTGTCCTGGCTCAGCGGTGTGCCTGTATCTGGCACACAGGAGCTGTCCAACACATTTATGTTGAACGGATTAGTGGATAAGTACGTAAGAACAATTCTCCTACGAGGACCTGAACCCCAGCCCCCACCGTCTTCTCAGGAACCTTAAGGTGCCTCTCTCTCTTTTATTCAACCTCTGTCAACTAGATCCTTCCCATCAGCTCATATGAGCTCAAATATCTCCCATTAAAAAAAAACCAAACCTCTTCCTCAGGACTTACACGAGCAACTATGGAAACTTATTATAAAGGTGCAAGAATAGACAGAACAGAACAGGGTCCAGAAACAGACCCACACCTATGTGGTCACCTGATTAATGACAAAGGTGTCACTACAATTAAGAGGAGACGAATGGTTTTTTAAATAAATGGTTCTGGGTCAACTGAAAATCCATATGGGAAAAAACTCTCTCTCTACCTTATGCCCACATACAGAAGTTAATTTGAAATGAATCTAATGGGCCTAACTGTGAAAGGTAAAGCAATACTTTTCAGAACAACATCTTGTAGAATATAGATATTCTATATTTTACACCTATATCTTGTAAAATATAATCTTTATAGACTTGGAGTAAGCAAAGAGTTCTTAAAACTTGCCCACAAAACTTTAACCATAAAAGATTTCACACAAAACTTAGCCACAAAAAAGAGACATACATTGGACCACATTGAAAATGATAACTTCTGGTCATCAAAAGACACCATTAAGAGAATAAGAAGGCAAGACACAGACTGGGAGAAAATACAGTTGACCCTTGAACAAAGCAGGGTTTAACGACTTGGGCCCACTTTTTTTCAATTGGCCTCAGAGCTCAACCCTGCCTTGTTCGACGGTCAACTGGCAGTTGGAAATCCAAGTATAGAGGGCCGGTTGTAGTTATACGTGGATTTTTGGAGGGGACTGTTGGCGCCCGAAACACTACCCCCCACCCTACATTGTTCAAGGCTCAACTGTATGTGAGATATATCAGGGAGGAATATATATATATATATACATATATATATATATATATGTATATATATATGTATATATATATGTAAATATATATACATATATATACATACGTATATATATGGAGGAAGGGAGGGAGGGAGGGAGACAGAGAGATTAAAACCTAAAATAAAGGGCTGGCCCCGTGGCTCAGGTAGTTGTAGCGCCATGCTCCTAACACCAAGGTCGCTGGTTCGATTCCCACATGGGCCAGTGAGCTCCACACTCTATAGCTAAGATTGTGAACAACAGCTCTCCCTGAAGCTGGGCTGCCGTGAGCAGCCGGAGATTGGCGTGAGCTGCCCCGGGATGCTATGTGCTGCCGTGGGCTACAGTTGGTGAGAGCTGCCGTGAGCTGCTGTGACCAACCGGTGACCGACTGCCTCAGCCAGGGGGAGCTCATAACACCAGCATGGGTCAGGGAGCTGTGTCCTACACAACTAGACTGAGAAACAACGGCTTGAACAGGAATGGGGGGAGGGGGCAGGCGGAAGAAGGGGGGGAAATCTAAAATAAAGAACTTCAAAACAAAGACAACAAATAAAAGGCAGGTAACCTAGTTTTTTAAATTGGCAAAAGACTTAAACAGGTACCCCAGAAAAGAATACAGTATATCCAAAGGGTGAATAAACACAGTTGTAACATCACTAGTAATTAGGGAAATGCAAATTGAAACCACAAAGAGATGCCACGAAATATCCACCGGAATAGCTAAAATTAAAGGAACTGCCATTGCTCGATATTGGCAAGAGTATGAAGCAACTGGAACTCTCATCTGTTGTGAAAAGGAGCATAAATTGGAGCAAGCACTTTGGAAAACTGTTTGGCAGTATCTACTAAACCATATAGCCTATAACCTGGCAAGTGTACTTCTCGGTAGCTATCCAGTGTAAATGACTTCACATATCCTCCAAAATACGTGTACAAGGATGTTCATGAGATTTACTTGTATTAGCACAAACTGGAAATAACTCAGGTGTCCGTTAATAGTAGAATGGATACATTGTGGCACAGTCACACAATGGAATACTATACAGCAATGAAAAACACCTTCTTGCTACATGCAACAAGAACAATTTTCACACACAATGCTGAAACCACACACACACACATCATTCTGAATGATACTATTTATACAAGGTTCAAAAACAAGCAGCATGAATCATTGCATTTGGATGACAGAACAGGATGGCTTTCAGGGGTAGTATTGACTGGGCAGATGCACGGGGGCAGGGTCTGGAAATCTTTTGCACCTTGATCTGTGTAGTGGTTAAACAGATGTATACGTATTCAAAAATTGAGTTACACCTTTAAGATTTGTGCGTTTCAGTATATGAAAGTTATACCTTAAAATAAAACACAATACCTCCCCACTCCCGTACTACCTTCAGCCACTGCACATTGCTCTCCTCTACTTCATGGCACAGTTGTCCAAGATTGGCCTGCACTAGCTATTTCTATTTCCCCATAGCCATGCGTGCCTCAGTCCACTCACATATGGCTGCTGCACCTCCTTCAAGCCACCACACAGCCTTCCCCAAGGTCTCCCAATGATCTGTGTCAAAATATCTAGGAGACATTTGTCTTCATCTTACTTGACCTCTCTCAAAATCATTCAACACTGTTGACCACATCTTCTGTTTTAAGACATGTTGTATCTGTGCTGTCACTATGGCAGCCAGGAGAGTTACGTGTGGCTCTTGAACACTTGAAATGTGGCAAGAATGAATGAGGCACTGAATTTTTTTCAGTAGTGTTTAGAAGCTCCCCAGCTGATTGCAATGTGCTCCCAGAGGTGAGACCTGCTGCTCTCGGCACCCACCTAGGTACCTTCACCAGACCCATGACTGTAATTTCCAAACTACCCTCCAGTTTATAACACTAACCTAGTTATGTCGTCTTCACTCCGAGCAATATATCCAACTGCCTACTTGGCATCTCCTCTTGAGAACCCCAAATTCAGCATGTCTGAAACTGAACTCATGATCGTCCTTTCTGTACCCCAGCCCCTCTCCGTGTTCTCCATCGCAGCTCACGGCCCCACCATGCACTCAGCTTTACAAGCCAGAAACCTAACAGCCCATTCAACACCATCATCTTTCATCATATTTACCCACATTTTCTCATAAACATCTCTTTACTTTGCTTATTTCTCTCTCTCTCACCAACATCATCGTCCAAGTTATTGCTTGGTAACTGCAGCTGCCTCCTAGCTGGTGCCTCTGCTTCCACTCTTGCCTCTTACAGTCTTGAAAAGGCAACGAGGATGTCCCTCCTCCCCCTAAGAACTCCTCGGTGTCTCCCTTCCGGATTCTCGGATTCTCGTCAAACTCACCATGTGGCCCTGCTGCCCTCTTGCACCTCATCTCCCGTGACTCTCCCCTCCCCCATTGCACTCCCACAGGCCTCCAAGTCCCTGCTTCCTTCCCAGTGCGGTTCCCTCCCACGCAGGCTGCTCTTCCCTTTCCTCTTGGCCTCCTGTCCTTCAGGTCTCAGCCCCACATCATGCCCGCAGGGGAGCTTTCCTGCCCAGGTCACCTCCCCCTATCATAGGTATCACAGCACCAGCAACTCTCGTCTGTAGCATTTACAACATTTTGTAATCACACATTTGTTGGTAAGGTTATTTCATTCCTTTCTTGCCCACGAGCCTGTACAGTCTATGGAGGCAGCCATAGCACCTGTTTTTCTCTTGGCTGTTGTATCCTTACATCTGTGCTCAATAAATGTTTATTGATTAAATGACTGAATGAAAAGTTCAATTTAAGCCGCGGACTAGCTTCAGGGCTGAAACCAAGGACAGGACCAAGGTCAGGGCTAGGACCACGGACAGGATCTGGGACTGGAAGTTGGCTCAAAACAGCAGCTGGGGCAGAGAGCTGGCCAGGTGTGGCTCCTGGCAGGGCCAGATGGTACAAGCACTTTGGGAAACTTTGGCAGAACCTGCGAAAGTTATATGCAAACCATGTGACCCAACAATTCCATTCTGGGGCATACCCACCATAGAAGCACTACTCAATCTGGGAAACATCCAAATGTCTCCATCAGCAGACGGATTAAATAAAGTGGTTTATTCACACAGTGGAATGAAATAAAGCAATGAGACCACTACAGCTACATGCAATGGACAGATCTCACTAACGTGGGGTTCAGCAAAAGCAGCCAGACACAAAAAAGAACATGTTGTAAAATTGTATTTATATGAAATTTGAGGAAAGCTAATGTTAATTTATAGTGAGTTACAGGTCAGAAATGTGGTGCTCTTGGGGGTATAGTGACGAGAAGGGGCATGGTGGGGGAATCTGGGGTGCTAAGGATATCCAGTTTCTTGATATGGGTATTGGTTACCTAGTTGTTTATTTGTGGAATTCGCTGAGGCAAGGATTGGGGAGCATAGGGAGAGAAGGGTTAGAGTATAAGGATAGTGGGGCATTCAAGGTGAGCCAGGAGAAGGGGCTCTGGTGAACACCGGAGAGTAGAGGGGGCGCCCGGAGTTCAGTTCAGGAGAAGGTTAAGGAGAGGCATGGGCTGAGCCTGGTTTTGCAGACCAGAGCGGCTAGAGAGAGGAGGAGGGTGGGTGCCTGCAGAGGCAAAGGGGACATGACTGGACGTCCCCGCAACACACATGCATTCCTGGCTCCTACTCTTCAACTTCTCCTCTGGGTCTGAGAAAAAGGGCGTTTTCAGGGCTACTGGCCATTCCACCTGGCCACCAGCCCACAAACGATGAAAACGGAACAGGACCAGGGGATGGAGCGTTTCTACACTGAGAGCCACCCTGTGGGACAAAGCCAGGCGACAGGCCTGGCGTGCAGCCGCCTTTCTCTGGCTGCCTCAGCCCTTCTCTCAGCCGGAGTGTTGTAGCCTGAGTATGAGGTGGGGTGCTTCTCCTCAAATCCTGTCACCCTGTGTCTAAAGCCACGCATATCACAGGTGCATGCACACACAAGTACATGTACACGTAAAGTACACTTGGGTGTGCTCACCCACAAGTGCAAATATTTAGCCATACTCATACACACATATTCATGCAAACAAACCTGCATCTTTGCAGATGCGCGCACACACTCCCAATGTCCCCTTCATGCTCCTCCACACCCCGTCATCTGCGATGCCTAGGAAAGCTGATTTCTCCTTGGCTCAGAGGGCAGCTCTGAGAGTCAAAAAGCTTAGTTGGAGTGAAGGGAACCAATCAGGAGGCCCTTCTCCAGGGGGAACAGAGGCTGCATGGTGCCCCACAGCCCTGGTGGCCTTTGGGAGTTGTCCAGTCCCCCCCCACACACACACACACAATTGGATCCCAAGTCTTTCCCCATGTGCTAGGGTGAGGGATAGGGTGTCTGCAGCAGGCAGGACAGAGGCTGGGAAGTAGCTAGGCTGGTCTGAGAGCAAAGGAGTGGCCCCTGCAGGCCATACCACCAGAGCCTCCTCCCCCAACCCCCTCTCCTGCCCTGTCACACCACCTCTCCCTCCCGTTCCCCACTTCCAACTCTTGAAAGAACTCCCCTTTTCTCTCAGCATTAGGAAAGCAGGGAACTTGGGTGTCTCTTGAGTTTCCCCCTCTTCCCCCCATTGCAGCATCTGGGGAGCCTTCCTGCAGTGGGGATAGGGGACGTGGCCTCACCCTCTTGGCATCCGCCCCACAGCTGGACGGCTCGCAGGAGGGGGGCATCTTCCCGAGCTGTGACTCAGCTTGCCAGGTATTCATGCTGTGGCCAACTTTGACACTTGGCTCATCAGGGACTGAAGGTCCCCAGAGGTGGATAGAGGGCCTGGCTTCAGTGAGGGATGTTCCATGAGGTTTCCCCATGCCTCCCTCTGCCACACATGTCACAGGAGGGCTGAAGACAGAAGCATTCCAGGAGTGTGAGAGGAAGGAGGGAGATGAGGGGGTCCCAGATATTGGAATGGAACCAGGTGGTAAAGAGATGCCAAGCAGGGGCAAGTCGGGGGTCCTGATACCCCTCGTTCCGGGGAGCTACTGGGCCAGGGGAGTGGAAACAATAAAAGACAGGATTTCAGAAACCCCAGGGGGCAATGAGAGACAGGAAGGCAGATTTTGGTCCTGCACTGAGTGACCAGGACTCAAGGGCAAGGAAGTGTGAGGAATTGAGGTGCTGGGTCCCCGGGAATTTGGAGGCTGGGCTGGGGAAGGAGGGGCAGGCTGGGGACTGGAAGCGGACCGACGGCAGCTGCGGTGCTTCCGAGCTGCTTCCCAGTAGTTCCTTTCCGTTCATTTCCAGTTGTTTCCAAGCCATGAAATTCTTTCCAGGCGAGATAAGGGGCCCACCCGCCCCACCCGGGGTGTGTCACGTGTATGGGGGGTTCAGACAGACAGAAGCAGGGGGAGCCTGGAAGGGGGTTGGATGAAAGACGGACCCCTGGGCCCCTGGAGGCATCTCTCAGTTGTTCCAGCCCTGCTGAACCGTGAGTCATGGGTGCAGAGCTCTGGGCCAAGAACAAGTTTTAGGATCCTCTTTGCAGGCTCCGTGCCCTTCCCAGACCTGGGAGTCCTGCCTCTGCTCCATTTCAGCATTGCCTGAAGACTCAGGAACCCCAGCCTTCCCTCCCAGGCCCTGCAAACCACATGCTGTCACCTGGACAGTCCCCATCTGGATGCCCAAAGAAGCTCCAGCCAGAGCATTTGGGGTTCCAACAGCACTTTCCACCAACTCGGCCTAGCTCCTGCTGCCCCCCAGCCCAGCACCTCCGGGGTCCCTGAGCCCCCCTCACCAATAACCACCTCCACCCTGGTGCCACCATCTGATCCTGTCCAAACCCCACCCCTCCACCCATGCATTGACCCACCCTCCCAATACACCCTCCACAGGGAGTCCAGTCCCCAGTGCATGGTCCTGTTTCCTCTGCCCCAACAGAAAGTCCCTGCGCTGAGGACTCTCCTGAGACGGATCCTGCCAACCCTCCCAGGTGTGCAGGGACAGGACAGTGCTCCCCACCTTGCCCCCACTTCGCCCGACTCTTCCCTCTCTCGCCAGGGCTCTGTTCCTTACCTGGGCAGTGAGCGGCTGCAGTGCCTCTGCACCTGTCCTGACCCCAACCTTGGAGGGGGCCCTCAGGGCAGGGCAGGGTGGGCTCCCCTTGGCAGCCCTGAGCTCCCTGATGTCCCTTGCTTGTTCCCTGCAGCAGGGGATCACTGAGCCGCGCGACCCGTCGATCTGGGCAGCCAGCGACAGTGAGAAGGAGGGAGCCTGCAGCGAGCAGGGGGAGGAGAAGGGGAGGACCAGCATGCGGTCAGGGAGGGGAGCTGAGATGGGACAGGCCCTCCCATCCCTCCCACCCCTGCCCTCACAGGCTACCTCTCCTCTCCTCCCGCCGTCACCGACCCCTCTGTCTGGGACCAGTCACAGAGTCCCACACTACCCTTACCTCACCCCCTCTATCCTTGGCTCTACCTCCCGCATCCTTCCCCATCTCACTGTTACTCTCCGTCCCCACCCTAATTTCTGCCCAACTTGACCTCCTCCCCACCCTTGCATCATTTCTTCTCTCCCCCCGCCATTTCCCCACCTGCTGCTCCTGCTCTCAGACCCGTTCGTTTTTCCCTCTCTACCAACAACCTTCCCCATGGCCAGCCCCTCTCGTCCTCCCCTGCACCTCCCCTCCCACCTTTTGTCAGCTAGGTTGTTGCCCTGTCGCAGCCCAGCACGTCTGCGCCCCACTGATTCTCCCCTGGCAGTGCAAGGCAGCAGGAAACCTCCCTGCCGAGCCCAAATCCCCCTCGGACGTGGGGCCTTCTCAGGGACTCCTTGCCTCCCCCGCCCGCGCCTCAACCCCTTTGCTCCCACCTACGCCCTGTCCTGGGGTCTCCTACCTTCTGTGTTTGCCCTGCCCTGCCCTGCCTCTCCCCGTGTGTTCTGATCAGCCCACCTCTTCTTCTCAGCTTGGGATCACCACCCCCTTTTTATTCTCCCACCTCAGCAAATTCCTGGAGAAATGGCAGATGGAGTTTGGGCACTGGCTGGCCAATGGTTTGGCTGAAAACAGGACATATAAGACTTGGGAAGGCGGCTGGGGTTCCGGGGAGACAGAAGGGAAGCCTGGAAGTTAGGAGAAAAGGTTAGTGATGGAGAAAGAGCCAGAGGCAGGAGGGAGATATGGGGGTGGGGCACAGATAGCAGGGTGAAGCTGTGGGAAGCAGAAGGGGGCTAATCTCTGGGGGCTCCGGGGGAGCAGGGTAGGGAGAGTCGGGGGCTGGAGGAAAAAGGCACTTGGATCTCAGGCAGAGACGGGAAGACCGACACCAGAGGGCGGGAAGCAGACACACCCACATAAGCCTGCTGGCTGTTCCTCTGGCCTCATTTCCCCCATGGGCTTGCTGCGCTGACAAGGGGCTGAAAAGAAGACTTCTGACACAGAGGAGAAATAGCCAGGCTGAGGGAGACTCCACCCCATGTTTCACACTGAGGATAGAGTTCTTGCTACCCTGCTCTAAACCTCACCACTGAGGAGTAGCTCAGCCAAGTCACAAGTGAAAGGGACTTGCCCGAGTCTGTATGTGGCTGATGCTGCCACTTGGGTTGGGGCACAGGTGTCTGCACCCACGTCAGATCCCCCTTGTTACAGGTGTGGTGTTCCTGGGCCAGGGCACACGGGGCCAGCGGCAGCTGTGCTAGATGTCGTTAGTTCCCGGTGGCTGAGGACAAAGGCTCTCGCACGGTGTCCCTGTGTGTGTCCGTGTGTCTGGGTGTGTGTGTGTGTGTGGCTGTTTTTTCCTGGCTTTGATGGGAAGATGAAGTCAGAATTTTGGACGGAGCTGGACTCAGCTTCCTTCCTCTGCCTTGGCCAGAAGCCCCCAGAGCCTAGAGTAGGTAAAAGCTTCCCTGAGATCTCTGGGCGGGGGTGGGGGAAAGTAAAGGGCAGGGTGAGGGTCTGAAACAGCATGATATGTGACATGGGGAGAGCACACAGAATGGGTTTCCTCTGGTACCCACCCCCCTATTTCAGTAATTCTGTCCTGTGGTCATACCCATATATATATATTTTTTCTGTCCTGTGCCTTGTCTTGGTTTTGTTATTTAGGAAGTATGGCTGCCATCAAGTATAGCTGACCCACAGAGTGACCGGAAGACCCTGGACAGAAGCAGGAGCTGGAAGGGTGGTCCTAGGGTGTTTTGAAGTCCACTGCTGGGGACAGGCAGGGTGCCAAACTCCCCAGAGGGGAGCGCGGATTCCAGATGTTTACAAGCTATCGAGACATTTGAGGAAGCTACTGGAAGTTTGACAGGCATAATTCCAGGTTCTGAGATAATCACTGTCTAAAGTTTGATTCCCCTGGATTTTAAACCCAGGGGAATCAAAACTTGAAAGCCCCTGGAATTTAGGTTTTCACATCTGTCCAGGAGCTTATGTCTCATATATGTTTTGTCTCATCAGGACAGCACCAAGCCTTGCACAGACCAGGCGCCTGAGAAATGCGCATCAGCACTGAATTGTGAAAGGACTGGGCAAGGATGGCACGAAGCCCCAGGTATGAAGGCAGGGAAACTGTGTGGGGCTGCCTTCCCTGAGCTGTCCAGGTGACAGGCTCAAAGGTTGGGGCACTGTGGAGAACTGTGCACGTGCGCCGACTGCTCACTGACCCCTCAGGCCAGGTGTCTTCAGCTCTGGGCCTCCCTCCTTGAATGAACCTCTAAGTTTCTGTCCTGACATAAGAGCATAAGAGCTAAGACATAGGGAGGAAAGGGAAAGACAAAGAGAAGGGAAGGAAGACAAAGAAGAGTAAGGGCAATTAAGGGCAAGGAGCTGAAGGATAAGGAGAGGGGCGGAAGACCGGCCAGGAGCTGGGATCCAAGGAAGCAGTCCCCGAGAGGGAAAGACAGAACACATTTGTACTGGGCTTCCGTTTACAAAGCACTTTCCTACACAGTGCAGGCATTTTATTAATCCCGCTTTGTGGTCGAGGAAAGGGAGGCTCGGGGATGTTAAGTGACATGTCCAAGGGGCTTTGCTGGTGGCGATGATGCTGGGCCTCAGCCCAGGTTTTCTGATTCCCAAGACTGTATTCTCTCCCCTCCCTGAAGAAGAGCCCCAGAAAGACTAAAAACTTAAGATGGAAACAAATGCAGGGGCTTCTGGAAGGACATGAGGAGAGGTGGTGACCTGGATTTGTAGAGCTGCTTTCTGCATCGTTAGTATGCAGATTCAGTTAGGAGAAATTGCCAACTATTAGACGGGGTCAACAGTTCGTCATTGAGATTTGGGGGTGAGAGATAGTGAGGATGGGAACTTGGAGAGAAAAGACTGAGCCTGAAAGATGGGAAGAGAACTAAGAGGCTCAGGTAGGAAGGGGGCAAGAGGGCCACAGGAAGAAAGATTTTGGGCCCTTAGAACTTCCTTTGCCTGGAGATATGGGTGTGGGGAGAAGGGAGGAGGGAGGACATTTCTATCTCGTGACAAAAGAAGGTCACACAATTGTTTTGTTCTGTGCTCTGGGGCGGGTGGGCGCCCATGTTTACCAGAGGGACCGAGGTCGCTGTGGCAACCACACATCTGGGCCCCGGAATCCAGATGTGCCGTATCCAGAAGCCATAGCAGAACGATGAGGCAAACGTTAGGCTCTCCAGTCCTGGCCCCCACAGCTGTGGAGAGCACAGAGGACTGGAGTGGGGAAGTGAAGGGAGAAGGGGGAGGAAGAAGGAGAGGGCTGAAGTGGGAGGACAGAGGAAGTCATGGAGAGGGACAAGAACGTGGGCAAAGCAGTGGAAGGGGACCCAGGACAGGATGGCATGAAAACAGAGGTGAGAACAAGGTCAGCAGCAGCAGGAGATGAGAAGACCAAGGAAAAAGAAAGGGAAAAGAGACTGAAGCAGAGGAGAAGGGAGGGAAAAACACTAAAGCAGCAAGAAACAAAAAACGCACAAAGAATAATGGGTCAAAAGGTAATGACTCACAATGGGGTAGAGGGCAAAGAAAGGCAGAAAGAAATCTAGAGAAAAGAGAGGGAGAGACAGTGGGTCAGGGATGATAAGAGGGACAAAACGCAGGATCCTGAGGAAGGAAAATAGCAGAACAGAAAGAAAAAGTGGGCCTGGGACAGGAAGGGTCAACAGAAGGGACAGGAAACAGTGGCTACCATGTGAGGTGGCCTTGTGGGGGCTGGAGGTCCTCAGGGCCCACAGGGCAGCAGCCAAGACTGCCCTGCCTCAACCCCCAGGGCACACACTCTCCATGCCTCTTATCCTTCCTACCTCCCCGCTCCCTCAGACAAGAGTCTGACTCCCAATTCACACCAAAGTGCCAGCTGTCCCTTGCCACTCAGCCAAAGGAGTGCGTGTCCCACCCCAGAGCCCCCAGTCTGAGATGCCAACATTTCAAACACTTTCCTGAGCTGGGGTCAGGAAAGCGAGCGATGAAATGGTGATGGACGCAATGGGACAGAAGAGGACTCGAGAGAAGAGGATACTGTAAGTGGAGAACTGGGCAAGGGATGAGGGAAAGGTGTATCTGCTATGGACCCGGCTCTGGGAGCATCGTCCCCATCCTTGTAGCAACCCTGAGAAGTGGTAGGAGCACCCCGTATAATAGGGGAGGAAACTAAGGCTTAGGGTGTTTAAGTTACACAGCAAGGACATCCACTAAGAAAAGCTGACTCAGGTGGTCTGCAGCCAAAACCTTCGTTGTCCTTGCACTCACGGCCTGGATAGACCAGATAAGGCTTGAGGGACCTTGGGACAGGAAGTGCTAGCTGAGGAGCCAGGCTGCCCTCTGGAGGGAGGACAGGCCTAGTTCCTGGGAGCCCTAGTTCCAGGTTGCCACAGTTACTCAGTCTGTTTTCACCCCAAACACAGTAATGGGGATGGGGAGCCTGGCTGGACATGTGAGTTTCTTCCCCCTCCTTCAGGCCTGGGCTTGTGGCCTAGGTGGCCCCTGTCCAGTCATCTGGGCGTTGAGCCCAGGCCCGGCCCAATCCTCCAGCTGACCCGACACTCCTGCAGGGCTGGGCCAGAGGCACTGCTGGACAGGAGCCGCTGACAGGGATCCCCGCAGGTTGAGTGAGATGTGGCCCCTCACACTTTGTCCTGCTTTCCTTCCTCCTAATTAGAAAGCACAGCCCCTTCCATTGGACCCACTTTTGTCCTCTTCTTTCCACTGGACACTCAAGACTCAGTGTCCCCAGTTCAGGGCTGAAAGATGTTCCCCTTCCCCTCCAAACACCGCCCCCTTCTCCACTGTGGCCCCTCCTTTCTGGCTCACAGCCTTCTGGCTCCAGCTTGACTGTTTGTCCTGGAAAGAGACAGGAGGGAGGGAGGGAGGGAGGGAGAATCTGCTAGAATGCAGGGACCCAGGGAGGCTGCTCACCCCAAAGGGCGTGGAGCCCCCTGTCCTTCCTGTTTACTCAGGGACATTCCAGGGATCTGTATCCTGGCTGTCACACCATGGGACATCCCTGCCCCATCCAACCGCCCCCCCCCCACCCCTGCCTGCACACACATACCCTAGTGTTGCAGGGGCGGGAACAAGGGGATGACATGAGGTCTGTGATCCGACACCCACCCCGCCCCAGAGCCAGCTGTCTTCAGTGCTTAATTCTCTGATATAAGGGCCCTAGAGAACACACTTTCCCCCAATTCCCCTTCACGAGCCAGGAAGGCAGCCACCATTCCTTTAACTCCCTCCAAGTTGTTTATTTAATAATTAAAGATATGCACATACATAAATCTGATCTCCCTCCACCACCTTTCCTTTACTCCCAGAAACGAGCTCCAAAATGCAAAAACGTCCCTGTCCCACCTGGGGACTAAGTTCCCATCTCCACCCCCAAAACAGAGAAGCAAAAGAATCAAGGGCCCACCCACCCCAAACCTTACCCTCACTCGATACCGTCAAAGAAAGAAGCAGGGATTAGGGGTTCAGAGAAATGAGAGGAGCCCTATATTCCAAAAAGGGGTGAGAAGAGCGGTGAACCTCCTCACCTCTACATATGTCCTTCCTTTACCAATCGCCCAAGCCCAGGGATCAGGGGAATTAGGAACAGTCGCACGTGGTCACTGCCCCCCTCCATTCTAACTGAGTGTGAGAGGCAGGGGTCAGGGATGATTGAGGTAGAGGGGCTGACGGGTGGCCTGGTGCGCCTGGCTGGCTGTGGAAGCTGCCAAGGGGCCACCTGTGGCATTGCCTGGGGATGAGGACGGCTGTTTTCGGAGCGAGGGGGGCACCGTGGAGGTCTTGATGTGAATCACCCTGGTGTCCATGACCTCACACTCGATCTGCATCATCTCCTCATAGTCCCCAGGGGCCCCCCGGCCCGACAGGGTCTCTGTGAGAAGGGGGGAATTACGGAAGAGAAGGGGGGAATTACAGAGAGGAAGGGTCAGCAAAGCAGAGGTAGAAAGGAAGGAAAAGACGATGGTGACAAGATGGGTCCATAGTAAGAGTTAAATGAGAAAGTAGGGATGGAGTGGGAGGCAGGGAGAGGGAAAGGAATAGAAGAAAATGACAAGAGTGTGAGGTTATAGAGGAGAGGACACCAAGAGGAAACAGGAGGTGAGAGTCTGGCAGGTTCCCAGCCCGACCCCTCTGCCCAGCACCTACCCAAACCCCTTCACAAAGGACGGACCCGCACCTGCTCATCCTCCCAGCAGTCTCCTGCATTTTGTTCTTCTCTCCACCCATTTCCTGCTTCTTCTCACCCAGGAATCTAGCATCGCTCTGGAATGCCCCACTCTCCTCTCCGTCTCCCCTCAGCTCCTCACACTGGGTCTCCATAGCAGAACCTCCCCCTTCCTCAATTTCAGGACCCCTCCCCATGCCCAGTAAGGAAAGAATTACCATTGGGGGCCATGGCAGGCATCACCAGGGACATCTTGGGCCGAGAGGTCTTGTTGTGGCTGATGGCTGGGAGCAGCAAGTGGTCCTGGGAAACAGAGGGGCCAGGCACGGAGGGAGGAGAAGATGCTGGCAGGTTCCCCACCGCTACTTTTAAGCCTCAACCTGAAGACAGACTGCTAGAACACCCAGGGTGACAGGGATGGGACAGAGAGGAGGAACTCACCCGTCGGAAGGAGACGACATAAAATGTGTCTTCCCGTCGGTCAATTGCATCCAGGAACTCTGGCTGCGAACGGTCTGGGTGGCGATATAGCTGCAGCTGGCCCACAGAATCCCTAGGCAGGTGGGGAAACAGGATTTGGGAGGAACTAAGACCAGGACCCAGGAGTTCCCACTAGGGAAGCAGGGAGAACAGAGAGAGAAAAAGACAGGCGACCCCCAGTGGACGAGGGAAGTAGAACACCATGGGTGGCAATGGTGACAAGCACTGGACAGCTCTTTAGAAAGGAACCGCACATGATAAGGCAGCACACACACAGACTCACCTCTCTGGGGGCCCAGGGGGGTGGGTGGGGACTGCCTTAACTGGAGGCAACTTCTTCCGCAGCTGAGACTTCTGGAAGAAGAAGTATCTAAGGATTTGAAGAGGGTGAAGGGAAAAGGGAAAGAGACAGACGGCCCCTGGAAGCTGACGCCACCTCACACCCACCCTTCCACTTCCTCAGTAATTCCTCAAACCTGCATGAGATGCTCCCTCAAAATCCCCCAGGACCCTAAGCCCTTGTCTGCAAGAGGCCTTCCTCTTTATGTTCTAAGAAGAGATCTATAAAAAATGAAATTTTCGTCAACCAGATGGTTTGTCTGCATGATTCCAAACTGCCACCTGCTTAATAGCAGTTGCATGGGTAACTATACTGTTTTATTTTTATCCACACGTTTGGCAAAATATAGGAACAATCGCTATTTTATATACTATTTTCCTTAAAGCACTTACTGGTACGCCATACCTGACAGCAGAAAGTCTTTATATTTCATAAAAACACCACTTTTAACGACGTAAGTGGCCTTTAATGAGCAAGAGGCCTTCCTCCTTCCCACCTGTCTCTCCTGGGCCCTCTGAGGGATCTTCCGCCGGCCTCTCTGGTGGCGCTGCACCCAGCCACTCAGCTCGTCAGCAAGCCTGAGGAAGCAGAGAAGGGGGCACCTCGGTGCCAGCCCAAGGCTCCCACCTCCCTCACCCGCCCCAGGAGGGAGAAGAGCAGACAAGGACAGGTGGGGCTGCAGCACTCGGGGACGCCCCGGCCATCTGCAGAGCGGCCTTGGCATGACAGGGAAGATGGCCCAGCCGTGAGTCCCCCACACCTCAGGGACTCGGTTCGGTTGAAGTGCCGGCAGTCAGAGGAGAGGAAGAGCTGGTCCAGGTCTCTCAGCAGCAGCTCCCTGGCACCCCCGGGGAAGGCTGTCAGGTTCCTGGAGTGAGGCGGGGGCGGGGGAAGGGGACACAATGGTTGCACGCTGCCAGCACACCCGTCAATAGAGAAGGCAATGATGGCAAGAGAGCAAGTCTGGCTCCCTCAGGAATAAAAGGTAAATCTGGGGGGCGAAGATACACTCAGCACCCCTGACAGAGGGCCCTCTCCTCACCTGAAGCTTGGCCGGTCTTCGGGGCTGGGCTGGGGCTCCGTGGGGCTCTGGCGGGGCTCAACTCCATGAACCGGCAACTGTGCTGAGAACTCGAGCAAGTGTCTCCGGGGTCGAGGCTCCTGTTCGCTCATCCGAGAGGCGGGAGCCGAAGGAGGCTCATTGATGCTGTGGGCATAGAAGGATTCCAGCTTTATGAAGGGCTGCTTAAGAGCAAGGTTCTGCACGCAGCCCGCCTGGGTACCAATCTGTGCTACAGGACTGACTCGCTTCACCTGTAAGATGGGAATGAGAACAGTCCCTACCTCCCAGGGCCAGGAAACACCAGGAAAGGAGAGTGCTTAACCTAGGGCCTAGAACTCAGGGAGCACTTAGGAGTCTGTTTTTATCAATGTTATCACCATCACCTACCTAGCCCAGGACCTACCATCTGTGAGAGAAATCATGGAACAAGAAGGGACACCGGAGCTATCTGTGTGTGTGGGATGAGAAGGCCTGTGCCCCGGCAGGATTTAGGCGGCTGCGCGGGTGAGCTCCAGCCTGAAGGGTCTGGGAGGCAGGAGGCTCACCTGACAGGCCCGAAGTTGAAGGCAATGAAGAGGAGGAAGACCATGATGCAGACCGCCTTCCTGTTTCCGGACCCTAACTTGAGCTCGCTGTTCTGAGGCGCAGAGGAAGACACGAGAGAGGGTGAGTCCTCCCAGGGGGCCTGCGTGCCCCGCCCGCGTCTCCCCAGGACGGGTCTCACCTCGGCCAGCAGGGCCTCCAGCCGCCGCCGGAGGGCAGCATTCTCGCGGCGCAGCTGCTGGTTGTCGGCCAGCACCGCCTGCAGCCGGGCCTCCAGCCCCTGCAGATACTCCTTCTTCTTCCTCCGCGACTGGCAGGCCGACTCCCGGTTCTTGATCATTCGCTGCTGCCGCTTCAGCAGCTTTGCCTAGGTACCCAGATGGGTCAAGAAGAGAATGAAAGGTGGGTAGGAGAGGAGAACTAAATCCCCCAACTCCAGGTGCTCACTGATTACCCAAAGCTCACAGGGGCCACTCTCGTCTTCCTGACCTTATTTACACCCCCAGAGAGGGGGAGGGGTTTTCCCTCTCTACTAAAACATTTCAGGCTCTTCTCTCAACCACTCCCTGCTCCTGTTACTCAGAGCTGAGAGAAGTTAGACTGTAGGAAGAACTTCCTCCATCCTGGTTCCTGGAGGAACCTCAGTTACTCTCCTTGGTGGTTGGTTTTCCGTCTTCTCAATTTTCCTTTTTAAGGCCCTAAGTTTAACCTTGCTATAATTAAAGAACAGTTTAACTGGTGTTCCCCTAGGAAGCGGCTTCCTTCTTCCAACTTCTGCCACAGCCAAAGACAGAATGACTCCCCTGCCTTTGCTTTACTGAGACCACCTCCCATCCCCCATCAGCAGTGATAACAAAGATGAGGATCCTAAAGCTTCATAAACTGGTCCACTCTGACCTTCAGGATCACCTTAAGTGTCTGCTTCCTCACTTTCTGTTCTCTCCTCATTCCACAGTTCTCCATGACAGACTTTCCTCTTCTAGTCCCATTACTAGCTCTACTCCTCCCCTCCCCAAACTTACGTCCACTTCAGGCGGGCAGCAGTTCCCGGGCATAGGAGCAGGAACAATGGTCTTCCTCTCAGGCCGGGGGGCAGGTGGGGTCGGCCCCTCAGGCTGGACTCGAATAGCACCTTGGATGAGGACCACTGGGGACACTGGGGCAAGTGCGCAGGAGGAAGAGGTCAGAGGACTGTAAGTCGGGTGGATGCTGTGCTCACACCAAGCACCCAAAGGCCTCAGAGGCCGTGAGCTCCCTTAGAAGGGAAACACAGCCCATCTCCTTCCCTCCTTCTTCAGTACCTGGGGGTGGCTGGACAAGGGGCTGCAAAAGGACGGTGGTGCTGGGAGGCATGGCTCTGGGTGGCACTGGGACGGTGGTTATCACCACAGGTTTGGGCTGTAGTGGTGGCTTCCGGGCGGGCAGGGCTTTGCCTGAAGGAAGGTGGAAGGGTGGAAGGAAGGTAGGACTATCAGGACTACAGGCCTTTTGCCAGGGACCCCAGGTGTGAGGAGGCCCCATTACCTGAGGAGCCATCGGGGGATGGACCCATGCTGATCTGGACAGCTCCAAGTGGGGGCCCTGGCACATCCCGCAGGACACACCCGTGAGGGGATGGGGACTCGGTCTTCACTTCCAGTACCTCCTCTCCTACGAAAGGCTTACGGGGCATTCCAGAAAATTTGTGAGTCAGGAGGAGAGTCGAGGAGGAGCTGAAGAAGAAAAAGCTCATACCCGAGAGTTGGGAAGAACTCACTGTAGTGCCTAGAGGGAGGAAGGGGCCTCGCTGCTCACCTGGGTGGGGGACTCTGCTGAGAGCAGGGAAGCCTCAGAGTGGATGGAGGAAGACGGAGAGACAGGTTCTATCTTGGTCTGGACTTCTGTGGGGTGGCAGGATGAGACAGAAAGCTGGATGTCAGATAAACACTGAAGGAGAAGAGGGTTGAGATGGGGAAATGGGAGACACAGTCATTTCTCCTTGTTCCTACAAATAAAACTATTCTGGCCCGTGGCAGGCAATCCAGAGGTAGAGGTGCCATGGGCTACCGATCTGCAGGCTCTCCTCCTACCCCTTCACCCAGGACTGCCTTTCTTCTTTAGAGGCGCCTTCATTTTTTTCACCACTGCTCAGTTTTCCTCAAGGCTATCCTTGCCCTTCTGCTTTCCCCGTTTCTTCCTCACAGACCTTGTCCATTCACTAGAGGAGGGCCAAGCAGGGAGAGTCTAGCATTCATATGAGAATGAGAGTCTAGCATTCCATCCTATCCGGCTGGACTTTCACCTCCTCCTGGCCCGATGCTACCACACACCTCCATGCTGACAACTGCCAGGTCTGCGTGTCGACCCGTCACTGCTCCCCTACACCCTGATCCTGACTCCCAGGCTCCCTGCTTGTCCCTTCCATTCTCATGCCCGACTATTCAACTGGATTTATACAGGGCTCACTCCTTGTCCCTTCATACAAACTCCTTTCCTACGTCTGTCAGCCTCCCAGGCACCAAATCGCAAAGCCGGTCACCTCTGAGCCTTCATGGCTCCTGTTACAGCTATCTATAAGGCTTGTTGATTGCCCCATATAGGTGAAACGAAACCCATCCAAGGGCCAGATTCAGCCCCAAGGTCAACAGTCTGCCACCATCTCTGGTCCATACCACTCATTTTGGTACTTAATAATATGATTGCCATTATTGCTATTTTAAAATTTCAAATCAGTGTATAGTTTTGCATAGGTAATACAGTCACGTGATATGAAATTCCAAAGGAACAAAGGGGAATTCAGTGAAAAGTGCGTCTCCATCCTCAGCCACCCAGATCCCCTCCTAGACGCGACCACTACTTGAGCTAGTATTACTCATGTGTTATAACCCTCATGAGACTCTCCAAAAGCAAGAACTATGTCTTATCCTCATGTCTATCAAAGTGATGAGTAAAGTACAGGCCCTCAAAAAATACAAATCACAGGGGAGAGTCTGACTCCAGTAATACCACCACTTGTAAAGTCATCAACAATCTTTTTGCTATTAAAGGCTTTTCAAGCCTATTTTTTGTTTGCCCCTCTGTAACTTTTAATAATGTGCTGGATATGATCTGTTTGTCCCTCCAAATCCACTCTCCATCCTTCCCTGCCCTGCTCTGGGGCCCAGAAACAAAACATGAATGGATTGCATCATTGGGTTCCCTTGCCCTCTTGCTGCTGATTGGAGTTCAATGAGAGAGGCAGTGCCAGGAAACCTGGAAGGCACTGTGAAACCAAGAATCAACATGTCCCAAAAATACAAACAAGAAAAAGCAAAAAAAATAAACAAAAGAGGAAAAAGAAAAGAAGAATCAACATGTCCAGCACTGACTTCATCACGCTCCCCGCCCAGAGGGCCCTGCGCTTGCAGTCTCCATCCAGTGAATGGTACCACCCCTACTGGATGGCTGCCCCTGCCAGAAACCCAGGCTCCCTTTTCAGCTCCCACCTCTCTCCAACGCCCGGGGGGGGGGGGGTGTCACTGCAACTCATGTGTTCTACTTCCTCCTTTCTGCCTTCTTCTCAGCATCCACATATCTTACTTGATTAACTGGGTTTGTCTTCCTTGGTCCACCTCCTCCTGCCTCTCTGCAATCCATTCTCTACTCTGCCACCAGTCATCTTCCTAATCATACTGCTCCTCTGCCTGGTTCTTCAGAGGTACCCAACTGCCCCCAGGATAAAAGCTAAGAGTCCCTTAGCAGGATCCCCACCTGGCCCGCAGCCCCTGCCGCTCCTTGTCATGTCCCACTCCCTGCTCATATTCACTCTGAAGAGATGTACTTTCCTTACATATACACGCCGGTCCCCGCATTCTTCTGCTGGCCAATTTCTATGTGTCCTTCAAAACTCAGCTCAGGAAACTCTTCCTCCCGGAGCACATCCCTGATCCAGCCACAGTCAGGTGAGATGCCCCCTCTGAGCTTCCATGGCACCCTGTGATGATCTCTCGCCTAGAATCAGCACACCTGTATTCACTGCTACTTGTCCCTCTCCTCCCCTCACATGCTACAGGATCCTCAGGTCAGTGTGTGGTCACCTCCTCATCTTTGCATTCCCTGCACCCTGTCCAGTATCTGGCATGGAGCAAGTGCTCAATACATGTTTACTGAATGAACACATAAAGAGTACATAAACTTGAGCCGAGCATAAATAACATTAATTGTAGGATCTAGGAATTGGCTATATAGTATTCCCACTTTTCTATATGTTTAAAATTTTTTATAACAAAAAGTTGGGGTTAAAAAGTAATATAAATAAATATACCCTAAACTGTCCATAGGTTTAAAAAAATGTAAAGCAACAGGAAGTTAAATCACGCAACAAGATACTAGGAACAAGACAAAGAAAGAAAAATCATTCCCTTCTCTTCGGTGCTGCCCCTGCTGTGGTTTCCTGAAATCTTCCCTCCCACTCCTGGCCTCTCCCGATTATCTGCCATTTACGCTCCGTACCTTTTCCTCCTTGTCCTGCTGCCTGCCTCCCTCCCCCTCCACACACACACACACACACACACACACGCATGTGAGTGAGAACACACATTCTACCTTCATAAAGCCTGGGGGTGGGGGCAGGTCATTATTACCTGAGGGATTATCAGAGGTGGGGCCCACATTGATGTGGACGGTTTCAAACGGGGATGTTGGATCATCTCCCAAGAGGCAAAGTGGGGGTGCCAAGGACTCTATCTTCACAACCAGCACCTCCCCTACACCAGGGGCCTGGTGAGAGTAGGGGTGAAACAGGAGGGCAGAAAGAAGAAAACAAGGGAGGTGTTGAGAGTAAGGACAAAAACAAAAAGCTTTAGAGCTTACAAACCACCGATTAACTGACATTCTGGTTTGAATGGAACTTGTGCCTCCCTAACCTGTTTCTGGCCCCTTGTTCTCTCCTTCTACCTTATTCCTGGGAGGGCTGATGAAGTCTCATGAATTCAAATATTGCCTCAGAGTGGCTAACTTGAGCAGGAACAGTTCCGTGATCTTCAGCACTTAACAACTCTGTTTTTCCCAGCCCCAACACAGCTGCCACATATCTCTATATATTACAAACATTCCATTTCACTTCTAGAAACCGGAGTGGGCATGTAGCAAATGAGAATGTTAAAGAAATGACAAAGGCAGGGAAGAAGCTCCCCTACCTATGACTCATAGTACACAAATCAATCCTCAGCACCTATGGGTAAAAGGAAGGGAGCAGAGCCCCTGCCACACAGAGAGGAGCAGAAGGAGGGCGATGGCTCTCTCACCTGGCTGGAGGGCTCTGTGGAAAGATGCGATGATTCGGAGCTGAGAGAGGAAGAAGAGCAGGGAGAGGATGGCTCAGACTTCACCTGAAGATCTGGGGGGAAAAGCAGTTCAAAAATAAACAGCAAGCAGAGCCTGAAGAGTCCAAAGAGTGTCCAAGGACAGGCAGGGGAGGACACCCTCACGGGGGCAAGGGGAAAAGAACATATATTAGGTGTTAGAGGAGAGAGGAGTGCACTCATGTGGAAGTGTGAGGACACAGAATTACATAATTTCTGGAAAACTGGGAAGATCGGGGTTTCGGGAAGGATGAGGGAATCAAAAAATATCTTACCTGGGAAGATAGGCAGGGGGTCCCATGGGGGTTCAGGGGGGCTGACATCCATGCCCACATCCAGCATGCTGCTGCCAAACTGAATAAGGGAGGATATTAGATGGCAGGAGTGTGAGAAAGATGGGGTGGCTCCAGACGACCTCTGGCCTGGGGATGAGTCCGGTTCTGGGACCATCCCACCCACCAAGGCTAAGAGACAAGGCTGCCGGGGGAGCAATACCGGGACATCCTGCTCCGGGCAACGGAAGAGCTGCGTCTGCTCCTCGGCCACTGCATCCAGGCCGGTGTACAAGGTGCAGTCTGCAAGAGGTGCGGGGCGAAGGGGGTTGGCCGGTGGCCCAAGCCTAGGGATCCACACACAGCCCTCGCTCCGTCCCTCATTGGACCGGCTCGGCCAGGCCCACGCCCGCCCACGTGAAAAGTGAGACAACCAAAGAACGTAAGCCCCTCCCCCGACCCCGGAACACTCGACGTTTCGGTGGGGAGCGGAGGTCTCCCCCAACTCCCGCATCCCGCGAAAGAACAACGGGCCCCCCTGCTCCGCCCTCCTTCGAAAGGTGGACTCCGTAGTTGCCCAGCCTTCTTCCTTGGGCCTCCGCTTCCTTCCTGCGTGCCTCAGGGGTACAGCATGCCACAGCCCTCTCCCCTCCCCCAGGCCCCACGCCGCACACCCCAGTCCTCCGGGCTCAGCAAGTTGTCGGTGAAGAAACGCGTCGGGTCCGCAATCTCGCTGAGGAGCATCAGTTCCGCCATCTTTCCCCCCTCCCCCCCAACCATGAGTGGGTTCCCAAGGCCCGCCTCTCCCCATCGTCAACTAATCAGTTGACTCTTAAAAAAAAGGGGCGTCACGGATGCTCAACGGACCAGTAATAGGCCTGGGTACTGAGTACATGAATCACTACAAGAGGCGGCTGTACAGGCCGGGCCAATGGCAGCACAGCAGGAGACACACAGTACCGGGCCATAGAGTGCGCGCATGCGCGAATGGGACCCTGGGAGACGTAGTTCCCAGGATTTAAAGGTCTGCCCTCGCCCCCAGCCGATCCTAAATTTAGAAGTTTACACCGCTTCTAATCATCTTCGGAAGTGGATAAGCACCCTCCACCCCCACCCCCACCCCCCAAAATAACCAAAGAAAGAGCGGAGCACACGTGATCATATGGCTTTTTAATGGTAAAAAAGGGAAAGAGGCGACTGAGACCACTGCTACCTCCCCTAGGAAGGCAAAAGCAGGGAATAGGATATGGTGGGCTGAAACATTCCCTCTGAGCCCCCCCAAAGTCTCACATCACCCATCACAATTCACAGGTTCCTGTCTCTTTTAAGTATTAACTTTTAATCATCCAAACATCTTGCGCAGACCCTGAGCTAGCCCTGCATCCTGTTTCTTCCCCTGAAAGATCACCTTTTCCAGCTCTTCCTGCGCTGCCCGGTTTTTTGGGTCTACCGCAAGCACCTTCTTGAGGTCAGCAGTTGCTTTTTCTAGGTTCCCAAGAGCAGCCTGGGCAACCCCTCTTCGGTACAAGGCCTTTAAATGCCCAGGCTCCCGCTCCAACACCCGGTCACAGCTCTGGGCTGCCAAATGGGGCTGCCCTAGCAGCAACTGACATGCAGCCAGGTTGGCATGAAGGACAGTTCGTTCTGGAGAGCCAGGTGGGGGTAAAGTCAGCAGCAGCCGTAGGGCCCGTCCATAACATCTGGCAGCGCCTTCAGGGTTGCCAGCTCGAAATAATTCTGTGCCCCTTGCCCGTTCTTGCCGGGCCAGGGTCTCTTTCTCACTGGCCTCCAGCTCCCAGGAGTCCTGGCCCTGAGTGAAGGAGGCCAGTGTGAGTCGAACAGGAGTTCCAGAGTGCCCAGGGAGCTGAAGCTCTGCCTCCTCGCCTTGACACATGGATTCCAAGCATTTCTCTATGATCTCCCCCCAAGTTTCCTCCCTCCATGGACCTAACCCCATAGTTAGCTCTGTCCAGCCGTCTGGAAGCCCTGACCCAAAAGGAAACCCAAAAGCCAGTACCCGGCAGCGGGAGCCCAGCTTGGGTTTGTCCAAGCCACGGCCACGGATTATGATCTTCTTGACAAAGCTCCCATCCGGACAGTACCAGAGATCAGAAGCGTGGAGGGGCTCTGGCATCTCACTGGCTGATCTAGGAGACTTATCAGAGTCTTCTTCAAGTCCACCAGCCAGTTTTTCAGTCCCTTGAGGATTCTCTCGAATTTGGCTGGCTGGATCTGGGCTCACTTTCAGCTCAAGAACTTCAATAGGTGGCTTTGGGGCCCGCTGCCTAATCTGAGTAGTTGAATCTAGGTTCTTCTGGGGGTCCTTTTCCCATTGTTCTTGTGGTTGACAGGTGTCTTTCTCTCCCACTGGAATGATTGGTGGCCTCTCCATGTGGTTGCCTGGTCCCTTCCACCGTGGGTAAACAGTTTTGGTGGGACAGGGATGGACCAGGTTCAGGTCAGCACCTGGAAAAAAAAAAATCAAAACAATACTAATGGTAGGATTCTTATTTAGACTCCTTTCCCGTCCTTCTGGGATCCGGGTCCTGGTCCTCAAAGTCCTCTTTTTTAAATTTTTCCTCCAAAAATCTCTGTCCCCCTCGAGCCTCGGTCCACACAGAACTAACGCAGAACTATAAATTCCACAATTCCCTGCGGTTCGGGTAGCCGCCCCAACTACGGACACCGATCAAGTCAAAAAGCCCCGGGGACGCCGAGGCGCCTAGCCTGGTGGCGACAGCCGGACCTTTCGGATCACCTCTCCTTCCGAAGCTACGTGCTTACTGAGCACTGTCCTTAGAGTCGTGCCTCCGGCGGAGAGCCCGGCCGGCGGAGGGGCCGCGGGCATCAGACACCGGCAGCTGACCGTGCAGCGCGCACGTCGGCGAAGCTGCTCAGATTCCTGGCAGCCAATCCGGAGGAGGGAGAAGCCTGCTGGCCCCGCCTTTTGGACATGACGTCATTTCCCCCGCACCTGGGAAGCTCCAGGCCTTAGCAACCGAACTAGGCCAAGTCAAACCGAACTATCGAGGTCCGGCTGGCCTGGTTATTGCGAGTCTGGAAAGTCCTGAAATGGGAGCTTGGGGTGAACGCGGATGGAGTGGGGAATGGTGGAGCTGGTGACGAATAATAGCGGCAGCAGACAAATCAGTCCTTTTATCTGGTGCCCTCAGGCCCTGCGCTGTTCACTTTATCCCTATGTTTGGGGCTCCCAGCCGTAGCCATTCTCCTGCTCCTTCTCCTAGTCTATGCAGGGCGCTCCAAGATAAACCCTCAGTCCTCTTTCTTCTCAACCGGCCTTATTCCCGTGGGGGACCACCTGAGTCTTCTTACCTTTTCCCTCATAGTCATCATTGCATTACAAGCTCTTCTTCCTCGAGAAATCTTTGACAGTCCTTTCAAATTTTGACGAGCCTATAAAAATCACCTGGGAAACTCGTTAAATTGCAGGTTCTGATTTAGGAAGTCTGGGGTGGGGCCCGCGATTCTGTATTTCTAACAAGCTCTTGGATGATGATGATGATGATGACGATGGTCCCTGGAGGACACTTTGAATAGTATGATTCTAGAATAACCTCATTCTCTTTATCCCTTGTTCTATGCTCCTTCAGTGCGTCCTATATTTTGCATATATAACGGGTATAACCTGCTCCACTGGTTGTATCAGTGGAAAACTGGTCTTCTTCCTCCTAATAGAAAATGTAGGTCCCTGTCGTGCGGGGCGGCCTGCGGGGTCTCTGCTCCCGCTCCCCACATAAGAACACAGGACATGGTGAGGCCAAAAAGGAACACCCACGGAGCCATAAGTAGGGGAGTCATATCACTATATTCTCACTGGCGGCATCCACCTCTCTGCAATCCACTCTTGCTAGCCCCCATCTCTCTGCTAGCATAGCCACAGATATTAGTGGCTAATGGCTCACTGGTTACAGCTGACAGCCACCTAGCCACAGCTGATGGCCATCTGATCTGATGGCCATTTACTACCCGAGCCAGCACCTTTCTATGTGAGGCCGAGAGCCTGGAAACTGCTTTCTGGGGCTCTGTCCCCACAGTCCCTTTGTGATTCAGCCTTGCTTGCCCAGCTCCCTGCACAGGCTGGGCCACCACAGCTCTTCAGGGAAGCAGAATCCCACTCTGTATTTCACTTGGGCTCATTTAGTTTGCTCTTTAACACCCTGCCATTGCGCCCCAGACTACAAGGACCATGGCAGGATAGTCAGGAGGGAAGGTAGTTTCACCATTATCCACAGATATGTGTCAAAACAGTCCACTCCTGTTTTATGTTGAGACTCACTAACCTAGACTTTTTTTTCAAGTTCTGTTTCTGCGTTCTGTGCCAGAGTAACCTTGGTACACTGCCAAGGGGGAGTACTAAGCCCCTCCCCCTATGGCTTAGTACTCTGATTCTTGGAATACCTGGGTTCCTGTTGAAAATTAATCCATCTTTTCTCCCTTCCTCTTCCCCTATCCATTTCAGAGATTTTGGGGAAAGATGTCACAAAAGGTTTGATTACACCTTAATGCCCAGACAAAGATTGCTAATTTGTATTATGTGTGTATTACTGAGAGGGCCACTCCAATGACCCTTCAAAGATCAGCTTCTTTCAGTTAAAAGAAGCTATACTCTGCTACAAATGTATTGCTTTGAAATGTTCTCTTGTTTTGTGTGTGTGTGTTTTTTTCCTTTCCAACCTACTCTATAGGGCTGGAACTCGTTTCTATTTCTTTTGTGTTTCATCTCATTCATTCATTTAACAAATACTTATTGAGCACCTGTTATGTTCCAGGCAGCATGCTAGGAATTGGGGATACATAGGTTGGTGAGACAGACACAGTCCCTGCTCTCATGCGACTTTCAGTCTGGCCAAGGAGAATAAGCAATTACAGTGCTATGTGGAAATGTGAGGTGCTATGGGAGTGAATGAGGGATGAGGGAATATTCCTTGAGGATGAGAGATTTTTGCTGGCATCGAAAGGAGTTAGAACGGAACCCCCGAGAACACACCTCTAGACCCCATATTGAGAAACACTGAATTAACTGGTCAACTTTGTCTCTTCAGATGATCCCTTTTCATCAAGGTGACTAGAAAAAAAATACAAACGTTGGCACTGAAACTCCTAAAAAAGGAAATCCAAATCATCCAGAACAAATATTTTTATTTTTTTAAAAACCCATCAAAATGAAAACACAAAATTTAAGTTTTTAAGAAGACTTCTATTAAAATATAGTTAACATACAATATTATATTAGTTTTCAGGTGTACACCATAGTTATTCAACATTTATACACCTAAAGAAGCGATCACCATGATAAGTCCAGCAAGCATCTGACACTGTACCACGCTATCACAGATAAAATTTAAGTTGTAGAAGAGGACTGAGAAGTCCCCAGAAGAGACATTCATAGATCTGTAGATTCCCCCAGGTCTCAGCTTGAGAAACAGAAAAGGAAGGGGCCGAGGTGTGAAGACTCAGAAATGGAAAGACCGCAGGCTTCAGCGAAGTGTCACTGCATGAATGTTGACTGACTTACACTGCTTGCTTTCTCCCAGCTCCCTGCCCCTTGAGTCTCATGATGCCAGGGCTCAGCTCTCTGGGAATAGTCAACAAGGAATCAGGGAGAAGGAGGGAAAGAAGCCAGGAGGATTTGATCCCCGGGCCTGTCTAGAGAACATGGGATCTGAGGAAGACATAAAAAGAGGATGACAAATGAGAATTTACTTACCTGTTGGAATAGAGGCTTAAACTGGGGAGTGAGGAAGGAGCGACATCTCCTCTCTTTTTCCTAAAGATTTGAGAATGAAATGGAAGAGCAGCCTTGAGGGGAAGAGTTGAAAAGAAAGCTTCTGCCCCAAGTGACTGGATTCATTCCCACCCTCTCACTTCAAGTGCTCTCTGCTCCCTCCCTTCATTTTGTGTGGCAGGGACTAACTTCACCAACATCAAAGTGTGTGGGTGCAACTGGGACGTGACTTACCTTGTACCTAAGACATTTCCCCAGCTTCAGATGAGAGGGACGGCAGGGAGGAGCACACAGGAACCCCTGGAAAGGGAGTGAGATTATGGGAGACTGGGTTAAGCAAGTCAAAGAGGCATCTGGAGGAATGGAAGGACTTGGCAGGGAGGAGTCAATAGTTTGGCTAGCTGTTATTATGGAAGATGAACCCTATTCTAGAAAACGTCTTTTTTCCTCCAAGTCATCATGCAGGCACTTAATGCTTTGTGGATGATAAGTTTGCGGGAAAACCCGTATCTGACACGTTTCTGAGGATTTACCTGCAAATAATTGTTTTACACTCCACTTGGAGTCACTTCTTTCCTTCCTTCTTTCTGAGTCCCTTCTTTCCAAAGTGGCTCAGAGAATCTGGCCATATTCTGCTACATTCTTTTCCCTATCCCATAAGGGCATTGTTTTGCCTTCAGTAAAGATCTAACCCGATGGCAGAACCCAAGCAGAGGTTCAGGAGCTGGTGCGAGGTGATTGGTGAGCTGGTGTTGTGTCCACACACAGAGCATAGGGTACCTGCCCTGTAAGTGGGCAAAGTGAGGTTCTTTTCTTAGTCATTCAATAATCCTTACTGAGTACTCATAATTCATCAATGGAACATGGAGATAAATACAGAGAATCATAGTTAAGCAAAACTCCAGATGCGAGGGCAAAAGTGGTAAGTGGAAGGGAAGTTATGTCCAACTGGGGGTGATCTGAAAGGAGTCAGGGGGTTGAGGCTTGGAAGATGGCCTTAATTTTGACATGCCATGATTGAAGGGACTTACTGGAGGTAGAGGAAGCAGCACAAGGCAGGAGAGATAAGGAAAGGAACGTCACTTTAAGCCCCGTATCGCTCACCTCTGCATTGTCAATCTCAGCTTTCCCAGAGCACTGTAATACTCGTTCATGCTGCCCTGTCATCGAGCTGCTTGGAAGGTTTGACAGCCTCACAGCCATACCCATCCCATGGAACCATATGGGGCACTTGCTCTCTGCCATTTAGCATCAGAATGGGAGACAAAAACTCCAGCTTTCCAAAGGCTAAATTAATTTCCCCTTCTGTTCAGTTTTGGTGGTTTCTGTGGTTTTCAGTTCTGGGATTTATGTCAAAATTGTTCCTCCTGTTCACTCCCAAAGCATTTTGCTTGTGCTTCCCTTATAGGCAGGGTTTTCAGGCAGGACGAAGCAGTGAAAGGCAGCCTTTACCTCAGTGAAATGTTTGATGATGAGAGCTGCTCTTTTTTGTTTTTCTATTACAGTTGATATACAGCATTACATTAATTTCAGGTGTACAACACAGTAATTAGACATTTATGTAACTTACAGACTGATCACTCATCCAGTACCTGTCTGACACCATACATAGTTATTACAATGCTACTGACTATATTTCCCATGCTGTGCTCTACATCCCCACTACAACTTTGTAACTACCAATTTCTACCACTTAATCCCCTCCCGCCTCACCCATCCCCTGAACTCCCCCAATCCAGCAACCATCAAAATGCAGATGAGAACTGCTCTTTACCGCATTATGACCCAGAAGCAGGCCTACTAAGCGTCTCGTGTGTATCACCTCATTTTCTCCTCACATAACTCTTTGAGCTACCTACTCAGTCATTCCACAGATCCGTACTGAGGGCCTCCTCCATGCCAGGCACTGTGCAAGGTTCTGGGAATAAGGCAGTGGGAAAAGCCCCGATCTCTTGTAGTTTATATTCAAGTGAAGGTAACAGGCAATAAAAATCAACCAGTAAAACACATGCCAGTTCTGTAAAACCAGGTAGTATTATTAGATAAATAAGTAAGTACATCAAGAAAGAAAAATAATATAATGCCAGGCAGTAACATGTGCTATGAACACAATGAAACAGGCTGAGGGAATGGCCAGGAAATGCTCCCAGGGGTCCGTGGTGCTGTTTTTAATCAAGTGACAAGGAAGGCCTCCTTGTGCAGGCAATGTTTGTGCAGACATAAATGATGTAAGTAAGGGAGCAGACACACAGATATCTGAAGGAAGTGTCCAGAGTAAAAACAAGAGCCCAAAGACCCCAGGCAGGAAGGAATTGGATTTTTATGCTAAATTCATAGCAGTTGGAAGAACAGCAAGGGGGCCAGAGTGGGTTGAGCAGAGGAAGGAAGGGAAAGAGTGGGAGGGGATGAAATCAGAGAGCTGGGAAGGAGTAAGACTAGATAGGCTGCACAGGCCCAGGTGAGGCTTCTAAGTGAGATGGAGAATTGGGCATTTACAAGCTCACTCTGGTTTCTGCATGGAGGAATGACTATATCCATCAAAAACAGAAGCAGGAAATCCAGGTAAGGGGCTAGTCATGAGAGCTTGATTAGGGTAGAGGAGAGGGCCGAGGACAGAGTCCCAGGGCCCTCTACTTCTTAAGAGTCTGGAGGAGCAGTAGGAGCTGTCAATGAAGACCGAAGGAGCAGCAAATAAGGAACCAGGGAAGACTTTCTTTGGTCGGATCCAGAAAGAGCATTTGAAGCGAGGAAAGCATTTCAAGGAGGAGGGAGTGATGAACTGCGGTCGTATGTTGCTGAAGGGTCTAGTCCCAGATTTGTCAACCTTGGCACATATATATTACAAAGTAACCAAATGAACATGACTGCAGCTTAAGAAAACAAATCTTCCTGCCATTGTTGAAGCTCCCTGTGTGTCCCTCTCCATCAGAGTTCCCCTCCCACCAAAGGGTAACCACTCTTCTGAATGCAATGCTTTTACTATACGTAGGTAAGTGGCAAACTAGGGTTTTCTTTCTTCCCAAAGACAAGCTATGTTATTATAGTATGTTTGTTCGAAGATGGAAATGTTTCAGAAAAGAGAGGAAAACTGATTACGTAGGAGAGATGGGGGATAATTTCAAGAGTCCTCTTTCTGAGCCAGTGAGAAGGGATGGGATCCCAGTGGACAGACAGGGTGGGGCTGGGGACAGGTTAGCTTCTCTGCGTCACAAGGGGAAGGCAGTGAAAATGGTAGAGATGCACGGCCTGGTAGATTCGGGGGCCGGGGTCATGAGGAAGTTCTCTTCTGAAAGTTTCTATTTCCTCACTGAAATAAGAAGAAAGGTTGTCATCTTGTGAAACTGGTCTCAGATTTGGGGAATGTGAACTGACTGTGGAAATGTGGGCTTGCAGCCATGCTGAGGGCCCCCAGGAAGTGAGACCAGTTAGTGTGGCTGTTTTCCCCCAGACGAATTCAGCTGTTGGGTGCAAGTGTGGAGCAGGCTGACTTGGATCTAACCAGGGATATAATGTGTTGGAAGGAGAGGGGCCAAGAATATAGCACAGGAGCTGAGAGGTGATTACTGTGTTGAACCTGGAGATCCACGCTGGGTGACGAGGGAAGCACAAAATGGAGGGGATCAAACATCAAAGAAGAGTGAGAGAGTCACTGGATGGGAGGTCCGGGTGGGGATGAAGGATTTTGGGGATGGGGTTCTGGGTGGAGGAGGGGGTGACATAAAAAGACTGAAGATATTTTGAAGGGTAGTAGTTATTGGTGCCAATCAAGTCAAAGATTTGACACAGGAAGCGAGTGGCTGGGGAGAGGGAAGAAAGCTCAATGCAGGTACTGAATTTTCATGACTGAAGGGGAGTGGTGACCCAGAATTTCATCATGGGGTAATCAGAGCTCCAAAGTAGATTTTTTTTTTTAAGATTTTCTTTTTATTGGGGAGGGGAACAGGACTTTATTGGGGAACAGTGTGTACTTCCAGGACTTTTTTTCCAAGTCAAGTTGTTGTCCTTTCAGTCTTAGTTGTGGAGGGCGCAGCTCAGCTCCAAGTCCAGTTGCCGTTGCTAGTTGCAGGGGGCGCTGCCCACCATCCCTTGCGGGACTCGAGGAATTGAACTGGCAACCTTGTGGTTGAGAGCCCACTGGCCCATGTGGGAATCGAAGCGGCAGCCTTCGGAGTTAGGAGCATGGAGCTCTAACCGCCTGAGCCACAGGGCCAGCCCTCCAAAGTAGATTTTAGAGGAGGCCAGGGCCTCTGCTGGAGGACAGAATCTTTGTTGATAAGGGTGCAAGAGCCAAAGGCACCATGTTCAAAGGGAGTGGAGGTAAGGTGGAAGGAGACTCAAATTGGAATACGCCTCCTGAAGGAGGAGTCTGGGTGAGGTAAAGAGACCTGGGAGAAGTCATTTTCAGTCACTTTTTTCTCAGCTGAATTCCACTTAATTCAATTGAATTCAAAGAGGTCTTATCCAATAAGTGTCCGAAAACCAGAGATGAGCCAGATTTGTCTCCTGCCTTCACAAGGAAAGGTGAGTACACCAAGGTCTCCGGTGGGAAGAGACGAAACAACAAAAAACAAACAAAAAATGCAGATAACATGAATAATGGGTAGGTTTTAGACCCAGATACCTTTCTCCTAGAGAAAGTTGCTCTGGTTGAAGCCACAGCTTGTGGCTCTCCCCTACTTGTTTGTGGTCCCTGAAGTGCCTCCAAACCTGTGATTTGCAGTCTTGGCTGCCATGGGAATCATCTGGGGATGTCTTAAAAAATGTCGATGCCTGAGTACCACCCCCAGAGATTGTGATGTAATTGGTCTAGATGCAACTGGGGCGTTGGGATTTTTAAATGCTCCCCAGATGACTCTAATGTGTAGCCAGGGCTGAGAATCATTGCTCTAAGGAATCCCTGGGGCTCTGTTTAGAGACCCACTGCTCTAGTCCAACCTGTAGGAGAAAGAGATTCCTTCTTGCTGGAGTGAGGGGGTGAGATTGGGCCTTGAAGGATACGTCAGTTTTGGCCAAGCGGAGAGGCAGATGTGAAGTGGGGAGGGACATCTTAAGCACAGGCTTAGATCAGGTCTGAAACACATGACGAGCAGCAAAGGATTTGGTTTATAATAGGCAGAGAGGAGAGAAAGCGGTCTAAGATTTGAGAACAGCCAGGCAAAGGCCTGGAGGTGGAAATGATAAGTAATTCAGTTTGGTTGGAGATTAGGTTGATTTTAAGTCAACATAAGCCGGATAATTTTAAGTTATGGAAGGGGTTGAAGGCCAGATTTAAATTTTGTAAACAACTGAGTAAGAAATAGGGAGTCCTAAAGGCCTGTTGAGCAGTGTCAGGGGAGGACAAGGGTGTGTAGGGAGGATAACCGGACAGCAGTGGGCAGTGTGGAGGCAGACTTGGAGTAGGGAGAGCAGGAAGGAGGGAGACCTGTTAGGGGAACTGCTGCAATCGTCCTAGATGAGGTCATTTTTCTGGCAAGGGCTGGGGGAAAGGTTACAGATTCAACAGATACTGTGATGGCAGAATTGACTGGGGTGACAATGCACCCAAAGTACACGCTGGAGGGAGAAGGGGGAGGTGTCAACTTTTCAGATAAGGGTGCTGGGGAAATGGTGCCATTGATAGAGACAGGGAAGCAGGGGTTCAGTGGCATTTCATCCGTTTGATTTCAAACATGCTGAGTTTACAGGACCAGCAGCATGATCCAGGTGGGTGTGTTCCACAGGCCCTGGAAGAGTGTCTGCCTGTAAATATATAGGTCAGGTAATGTCTTAGTCAACTCAGGCTGCTGTAACAAAATGCCATAAACTGAGCGGCTTATTAACAACAGAAATGTATTTCTCACTGTTCTGGAGGCTGGGAGGTCCAAGATCAAGGCACCAGCAGATTTGGTGTCTGGTGAGGGCCACTTCTGGTGCGTACGCGGCTGTCTTCTAGCTTTGTCCTCACATGGGGGAAGGGCCAAGGGAGTCTCTGGGATCTCTTTATAAGGGCATTAATCCCATTCATGACAATCTACCTTCATGACCTAAGCACTGCCCCAAGGCCCCACCATCACACTGGGGATCAAGCTTCAACATATGAATTTTAGGGGAACACAAACTTTCAGTCTATAGTTGAGAAGCATTAGAAATGATGTCTGAGTTTGGAGTGGATGAGATTTTCAAGGGAAAGTCTCAAAGAGAAAAAGTCCAAAGATAGGCATTCAGGGGAAAGGAGGAGAACAAACAAGGTGGAGGGAGATGCTGAGAGAGGTATGTGTGGAGGTCGAGGGTGAAGAGATGGCATGTCCACGAACCCTGGGGGCGTGAGGAATCCAGGGTCTAGAGACAAACATAGGAGGGTTCAGGAAGGCAGAGAACTGTTCAAATGCCATTTATTTTGGCTCCTGGTAATTTCTGGTCACTGGGTACTATTTGAGAGAGCAGTGTCAGGAGAGTAGGAAGTGAAAGCATTGTTCAAAGCGTTAAGAAACAGTGGGTATGAAAGAAAGACAGCACCAGACACATCTGTGACAGCAATACTCCCTATTTAAGGGGGGAAATGAGTAGGTTGTGAGGAAGTAGAGATTGCAAATGTGAATTCTTTTTTCAAGAAGTTTGGTGAGGAAGGCCCATTCAACCTGAAATGTCCAAAGGAGAACCCGTGATTTCCAGACCCCATCCCATCCTCCTCCCTTGTCTCCTATCCTGGTGCATGGCTTTCCTTCTAGATTATTAACGCCACAAGGTCAGTGTTCACATCTGCTGTCTCAGCAGATGTCTCACCAGCATCCTGCATGGTGCCTGCATGTCGTATGAGTACAGATGTTCAGGATAGGACCCTGTCCTGCAGGTATACAACTGAAGATCCCAGGTCCACTGTTTGTGCCCCTGCCTCCACCAGAGGCTTCCTGGCTGACCTCAGGGTGGAAAGCAACTAGACCCAACTGAACTTGAGTCTACTGACTTCCTCGCTGGGGCTGTGGTCTGTTTGTGTTCCCCCCAAAATTCATGTTAACATCCTGAAGTGCAGTGATGATATCAGGAGGTGGCGCCTGTGGGAGCAGCTTAGGTGATGAGGGTAGAGCCCTCCTGAACCAGATTTGTGCTCTTGTGGAACAGACCCCACAGAGCTCCCTAGCCTCTTCTGCCAAGTGAGGATACAGTGAGAAGGGCCGCAGAACTCAGAAGAGGGCCCTCACCTGATGGTGCTGGCATCCTGATTTCAGACTCCCAGCCTCAGAACTGTGAGAAATAAATTTCTATTTGTAAGCCACCTAATCTTTGTAAGCCACCTAATTTTTGTTATAGCAGCTGGAATAGAATGAGACAGGCTCCTACAGCTCTCTGCTCCCTTTGTCTTCCCTATACTGGTACAACACACCACTTAGGGCTCTAATTCAAGTTGTCTGCCACCCTCCAGCCTGCAGGCAGGAACAGCTGTGGGTAGTTAGCATCTTTTCCCTGCCACCCTGTTTCTGACAAACTTCTTCAGAATGCTCTGCCCTCTTCTTTCCTCCTGACTTCCTGGAGTTCTAGACATAGATCTCTGGGTCTCCTTGTACATCTTTCTTCTTCAAAGCCCTAAGCCCAGTGTGGTAGGGAGTGGAAAAGGTGTGCTGAGGAAAGAAACCCCCACTGAGAATGGACGCCAAGGTCTTCCCAGGTTGGATCCCAGGGAGTCAGTCCTCCCTCATATTTGTGTCTGTCTCTCTGGTGTCCTGGAAATCTTTCTCCTCCCACTTTTGTGTCTGTCAGTTTTCTGCCCCCACCATCACACCGAAAGGGAAATGAGGGGAGTCGAAAGGGAGAACCAAAAGAGTAGGGTCTCTGCAAGGCTGCAGTGTTCCAAATTGTGGATAATGAATCCATTTAGACTCTTTAATATAGTCTTTCAGAAATTCACACACACACACATACACACACGCACACACACAGATCAGAACAAAGCAGGGACTGTCCAGGAGAGCGGAGAGCGGGCGGCTTCCTCCCGACATTGGGAGGTCAGGACCCTGGGTTCCCTTCTGCCTGGCTGTCCAGGGATTGGGAGAAGTGGAAAGGACTATTTACAGAGAACCGGGACATAATCTTCATCCCAGGGTAAAGGGTCCTAAACTGGGAACCTCCCAAATCTCACTCCAAAAAACGAAAAATAGAGGTTCTGGGATTATCAAGAAAATTAGCGGAGACCAGGTGTAGGAGATGCGCAACTGTACAAGCAAAAACCGGATTGAGCTTGGGGGCGTGGCTACCCAGGGGCTCGGTCCTCGTGCTGGGAGAAGCGGAAGAGTCGGTTGGTCTGGGAGCGAGGCCTGGCACCACAAACCCAATCATCGGACTGAATCACCCCGCGAGGAGGAAAAGAAGGCGGAGCCTGCCGACCTGGAGGCGGGGTTTTGTCAGAGCGGGGACGGAGCCTATAGAGGAGGCGGGGTTTGGGGGCCCAGTCTCTAGGCTGCCAAGCCTAGAAACCCTGGGATCTCCGCTGGGGGCGCTGCATTTAGAGGGGGTGGGGGTCTGGAGCGACTGGGGGCCCGGCATTTGGCTGGGATCCGGGGAAGTGGCGCCCTTGGGGGTGTGGGGTTTGGCTGGGTTCCTGAGGAACTGGATTCGGAGCGTGCCCGCAAGGCGAGAGTTTCCGTGGAAACCGAGTTTCGGATGAATCGAAGTCCGGTAACTCCAGGGGCGGGTGTGCAGGGCGACCCCTGGATCTGCGGCGTGACTGCAGAACGCGCTTGGGAGGTCGAGGGGCGCAGGGTGGGGCCCGGCCGGGGGCGTCCTTACGGATCCCAGTAGTTCTCGTGGTGCTGCGCGGCAATGATGATAACTACTGTGAGGATGGTACAGAGCACCATGGCTGCGATGCCCACCGCCAAGGAGATGAAGGAAAAGTTCCGGGCCTCGCGTGAAGCAATCTCCGCTGACACTATGTCTCCGCGGGCCAAGGCCGTGCGCACCTGCAGGGGAGGGGTGGGGAAAAGTGGATCAGAGACCTGCACGTCTCAGCCTCCCTCTAAGATGCTGCCCAGAACGGCCAGCGCTCCCAGGGAATAAGAAAACCCGAGCGAGCCTCATCCCCGACCCTCCCACCCCCACCTGCACTGCCTTGAAGATGGCGATGATGCCCGTGGGCCAGAAGCAGCAGATGGTGGTCAGCACCGCGATCGGCATGTAGTCGTGCGGCGGGCGCCTCGGTTCCAGCAGGGCTAGCCCTGGACCCTGGGGCGGCGGGGGGAGCGTGGAGGTTACTCCCGTTCCCCCCGGGGTCCCGCCTGCATAGGGCTGTGGAAGGAAGGTCGGGGGAGGAGGGAAGAGGACGTTACTCTGACCCTCTCTGAGCCCCACAATGTTCTGAGCGGAGAGCGGTTTCTAAAGCACAGACAGTTCTTGCTTGTTGCTTCTCAAAAAACCTGATCATGAACTCCCCTTCCAGAACACCCATAAATTCCAGCTATGTCCGTCTCCTTCCCTCACTGCTGTCATTAACCTCATTCTCCGGTGTCTCCACGCGCCCTCTCCTAAGGTACGGCCTCACCAGCGCTGTCCTGGCCTCAACTCAGACCTTGTTTCTTAACTACCTGTCCTCGCTCCTCTACTCACTCAGTCCCAGGTTTCTTCTCCTTCATCTACGCTGTTCTCCCTCCTAGGCCATGATCTCTGACCCCAAGTGACTGCCATACACCCCTTCCCTATTTTCAGGCCTTTGCCTAATCCCTCCTCTCTCTAGACCTTAACCCCACCCCCGGTCCTTAACCCCAATACAGCCCGGTCCCCTGGCTCTGTTTTTCTATCCCACCAGGCCCCAGTGTGTCCCCAATTCCAGGACCTGCTCCACTGGACCTTCCCCTTCCTCCGAGGCCCGTGTCCTCCGGTACTCACCGTGCCCACCGGGTAGACCGGCACGTAGGCAGTACAAGGCTGCAGCTGTAATGGGTAGCCAGGGGCCACGTAGCCCCCCAGAGGCAGCGTGCCTACCGCTCCGGTGTGCGTAGGCACCACGAAGCCTGGGGCCTGGGTAGTGTGAGAGGGCGCCGGCGGGGGTGGGGCGGCTGCAGTGGGCGGCGGCGGGGGCAGTGGGCCCTCGAAGCGAGTCTCCTGCAGGTAAGGGTCGGGTGGCATGCGGGGCAAGGTAGCACAGCCGGGTGGGGGCGCCCCGGAGGCTGGGCCCGGCGGGGCGTGGTGTGGGGGCCGCGGCAGAGTGGCAGAGGACGAGGGACCGCGCTGAGCTGTGGCCCCGGCGGAAGCAAGGCCGCCAGCCCCTAAGCGCGGGAGAGTAGCCGTGCCAGACTGGTGGTAGTGGTGGTGGTGGTGATGGTGTGACGAGGGGGCTGCCTGTGGGGGCGGGACAGGGGGTTCGGCTGGCGGCTGGGGGGCATTGTAGGGTGGTGGAGAAGTGTGAGGGACTGAGTCCGGGAGGCCTGGGGGAGGTGAGCAGAGGAGAGGGTACCGGGAGACATAAAACACAGATGAGATATGGAGGGGTATGGGAGAAATAGAGGGTCAGGGGTGGAGAAAGGTAACGGGAGAGACAAGAGAGGAGATGGGTGAGAAGCTATCTCTCATTCTTGGGGCAGCAGAGGGGTTGTATCTAGGCCATCTGTGCTCCCCCATTTCTGTCTTTCAATCTAGTTTTGAGGTCACAACTCTCCTCTCCTCCTCTCCCTTCTTCAGCAAGGGGCACACTGCTCTCACCAGCAGACCTGATCTCCTGTCCTCCTTGGCAGTAAGGCTGGTTGCCTTTGGATTTGCCCATCCAAGCTAGTCTTGCATGTGCACATGGGTAGACATGCAACTCTGTTTTAGCATGTGCTCATTTCAACAGTTGTATAAACACATGTAGGGTGACATGTTCCACTCTGCAATGCCTTCAGTGGGGGAGGGGTTACCCTAGACTCCCTGGGAATCTCAGTACTTTTAGGGCTGATAAAAGAAGAGTCTGCTGGATTTTACTCCCCTGACAACCCGCATCTGATTGTGTCTTCATATTTCCCCACAGGACATCTCCATGCCAGCCAGTGTCATCTGTCCATCTGTCACTTCCAGTGATGCTATCCCTGTAGTACCTGCTAAGCCACTCTTGGACTGCCCTCACTGCCTCAACCTCCCACCCCACCAACCCACCTCCCACCCCCCCCCACCCGCTGCCCATGTTGTTGGCAGGGGGCAGAGGCTGAAACTGGAAGGAGGAAAGGAAGAGAAGGGAGGGATATAGTAAGAGGAGGGGGATTTGGGGGGTGGTTGAGAGCTGGATAGAAGGGAACGACCTGCTATGGAGGGGTAAGGGAGGGGGTTGGAGCCCAGGGTGGGGGTAGAGTCAGGAGACTGTAGAGAGAGAGGGTGGGAGGTTTTGTTGTGGTTTTTTTACCTGACTTTTCCGATGACATGCCTGCGGTCTTGTTGGGACAGGGTCCTGAAGCTGGAGTTGGGGTCTCTGGCAGGCGCCGGAGTCTGAGTGCACGGATTGCGCAGCCAGCGGCAGCGCAGGAGATGGAGAGAAGACAGCAGCGGGGCGGGTGGGGGGGGTGGGGGGGGTGGAGGGCGAGCAGGGAGGGGGGACAGCTTAAAGGGACAGAGGCGAGGGGGGAGCCCTTCAGACGTCCCCCCACTCGTCTCTCCTCCTCTCACCCCAGCATTCAAGCCCCCAGTTTGGGCTCCCTTGGAGTTGTCATGGAAACAGGGAGGCAAGAAAGACCAGGCAAGGGAGGTGCGACTAAGGAAAGGAAGGAGGGAGAGAGAACTCTCTAGAGTCTTCCCCTCCCAAACTGGCTGTAGTGATTAGATTGTGGGAAGAACTGAGCAGGTGCTCAGTGGATTCAATACCCCAGTTCCTTGCAGGTCTGGTTCACGCCAGTGAGGTCTCCCTTCCTCAGTTTTCCTCAGAGTCCCTGCAAGGTCCCCAAATCTCCCAAATCCTTGGCCCTAGTTTCCCCATTTTAGGAGAGCTAACTGTGTACGAGAGAGAACTGTGTGCAGAGTTGAGACCTGCGATGGCCTGCAATGTTCCCAGAGTTATGGCCTCGACCTGCCACCCTGGCCTGGGGTGAATGGGGAGGTAAAATGGAAGGCTTGGGTCTGTAATAATTCAGAGTACGCCGGCCCTGGGTGGGGGCAGGAGACGGAAAGACGGAGAGGAAGCTTAAGGAAAGCACAGATACTTCCTCCAGGGTGAAGGAGCTAAAGCGCTTTGGGAAATGGGGGGGGTGAATCAACTGCTCATTTTTGGCAGCTCGGTTTGGGAATGCATGCTTGATTCCCTTTCCCCCTTTGCTTTTTGGGCTTCTTAGGGTTTCTTAGAGTTCCTGGGCCTGTCTGTGTTTACACCCATTCCTCAAATCCCACCCATCCACCACCCCCGCCAAGACAGAGCGCCACCTCCTGAGCCGACCTGGGGGCACATCGGTATTTCCAGTCTTTTTATTTGCTTATTGTATCTTGGGAGTGCATAGATGGGGAGAGGAGGTGAAGATCAGAAGTCCACCCAGGCTTACAGGAGTTGGGCTTTTTGCAAAAACACACCTGGGGAATTATTATTACCCGCCACCTTTGGACTAGTACTTCCCAATTCACACCCCGAGGCAGTCCCTCTCCCCAGGCTGTGTCTTTCTCCTCTGTGTCTAAGCAGAGACTACAGAGTTGTACAGAGACCCTGACCTAGGCCAATCCCAGACTGCAGAGATTTAGGTAAAGGCCCAGGCCAGTCATTCTGGGTTCCATGATGTTTGTGTGGGCCCCTAACCCTCCACCCCCCACCTCATCCTCATTCTACACAACTCAGGGGCTCAAATTAGTTTTACTGGGAGAGATTTTAGACTGGCAAAGACCCTATGAACAAAGGGAAGGGTTCAGACAAGCCAGGAAATCATTTTCTCAAGGGAAATATCTTTAAATACTAAGAAAAAGACCTAACTGGGGCACCTGGGTGTCCAATAAACTCAAAAAGAGTCTGGAGGCTTTGCTAGAAAAAAAGGACAAAGATTTATTCAAGGGTCTTAGGGTTTACGAACTGGTAACATATTTAGGCAACATCCAGAGTGTTCTGAAGAAGAAAAGCTGAGGGCTCTTATAGTAAAAAGTACATTCTTGAGAAGAATCAGTTTTGCATTCTTAGCCTCTGGATTGGTCCTCAAGATGACCAGTGATCTGGATAACACATGTCAGGTGGTCTGGGTATCTGAATATTCTTTCCTTAGCCCTCAGGGGGTAATCAGGGTTATCTAGAGGTCTGATGTATATACAGAGATTGATGAAGGACGAGAACATTCAAAAGTTTAAGTTAAAACTAGAATAGAGGGTGGCCAGTTGGCTCAGTTGGTTAGATTGCAGTGCTCATAACACCAATGTCGCCGGTACGAAAAAACAAAAACAAAACACAAGAATAGAATCGTTTCTTCATACCTAAATTTACTTGATTTTAGTAATTTAGCAGCGTGGCTATAATGAGTCCATTTTATTTCTTCACTCTATGACTCATGGGTATTGGGTAGGGGTCACAGATGGAGAGGCGAGGATGCCTAAACTTGGAAGTCTGTACCGAGCAGAGGGTCTGGGTAGGGAGCTTCCCACAGGAGCTCCCTGCTAAGGGCTAGGTTGTGGGGGTCACTCTGGTTGAAAAGACAGTCGAAACCACACTAGGTAGCATGAGTCAGTGCTGCCTCAGGGGCCCTCCGCCCCTTGGGGGTGGATCATTTATGGGGAGCTGAGTAGAGTAGCGCAGGAGAAACTGGGCCAGACTGCTCTTTTAGCTCGAAAGGCCTCGAGGACTCTCCGCGTCTGTGGAGACAAGGGCACTACACGCACTTCAGAATGAAGAGTTGTAAGAAGCTGACCTGGGGCGGGCGGGCGGGCGGGCAGGGGTGGGGTAGGGTGCTCCAGGACAGGCTCCAGTTCTCAGCAGGTGGACGCACCGACCAAGTGCAGAGTTCTGCCTCTCCCCATCCCCCTCAGCGCCCCGCTGGGGAGAAAGAACGTCGAATTCCTCTGCGGAGCCGGACCCCAGAATGGGGCAAATCCAGGAGGGGAAATCGGACTCCTGCGTCGCTGGAGCAGCAGGGCCTAGAGAGGCTTTCTCCCTATTTCCAGGACTTTTTTGCGGCTTCTTCCTCTGCTCACCGGTCTAAATGGATCGCTCCTGCTATTTCCTCCCCCGCTCCTAGGGCGCAATGGAAAGTTCCACTGCCCCTCCGGTCCCCGGCCTGCGTTGCAGGGGACGCTGGCACGGTTGCCAGGGAAAGCCCCGGACGTGACGGCTGAGCGCTACTGCGAGCAGCCGCCCCTCTCCTATCCGTCATTCCCCTGCGCAAGCTGTCCTCACCCCCTTCCCCTCCCCCTTGGGTTCCAGACAAGGGAGCCCTAAACAACGGGCGGAGCGAGGCTCTCGGAGCCAGGCCAGGTGGGAGTTTGCACTCTCCCGGGGACCTGAGCTGCGGCTCCGGGTACTTTCTAGCAAAACCCCAGGTCGTACATGGCTAAGGTCGTGCTTTAGAAGATCCTGGGCCTAGGAACCCAGTCCTGGCTGAGTTGGGGGCGGGGCTTCGGGTGCACGTTGGTGCGTCTTCTTGGTAGGGGGTGTGTTTGTGGGGAGATGACTGGAGTAAGTTAAAAGTTGGCTAGTTCGTGACAAGGACCCCGCACGGGCGGGGGAGACTGGATTGCCCGTTGTCTGTTCCGAGGGGAAGGGACATTTGTCATCTCTCTCACAGGCCCTCATCGCCCCTTCTCAGGCGAGAGCATGGTGGGGCTCCGGGGGCCACGGCTCCCCCCGGCGGGGATCCTGCTCCTGTTGCCCTTCCTGCCGCTGCTGCTGCTGCCTGCAGCCCCCGCGCACCATCGCGCTTCCTACAAACCGGTCATCGTGGTGCACGGGCTCTTTGACAGCTCGCACAGCTTCCGCCACCTGCTGGAATACATCAACGAGGTCTGGCAGGGAACACTTAGTTGTGGGGCGTTAGAGGCCTCTACAGCGGCAGGGGAGGGAGAATGCGGAACTGAAACCCGCTCCTCTGGGAGCTGGTGCTCGCGTGGGGAGAGTTGGGTGGGGGACGAGAGCCTTGGTTCTAACAGGGCACAATGGGCATGTGGGCGCTGGCCAGGGGGTGCTGTGGAGGGGCTTCATAGTCCATCCCCCGTTGCAGCATTGCCCCTCTCCCACAGACACACCCTGGGACTGTGGTGACAGTGCTTGATCTCTTCGATGGGAGAGAGAGCTTGCGGCCACTGTGGGAACAGGTGCAAGGGTTCCGAGACGCTGTGGCCCCTATCATGGCAAAGGCCCCTCAAGGGGTGCATCTCGTCTGCTACTCGCAGGGTAGGTGCCCCTCACTAAACTCAGCACTATCTGCAGCGGGATCCTTATCTGAGGGACACTTTCTGTGTCCTTTTCTGAACCGCATTGCTCCAACAAGGGCCCTGGTGCTTGAGCCCTCCTTTTCTGACTTTCCTCAGCACCTGGGTCTCACCTCTGTGTGTGTCCTCAACGGGAGGGAGGCTCCCTGCACTAATGCCCCTTCTTTCCCCATTACCCGTGGTTCTTGGACCTAAGGGATAGTGGGGCAGTAAAATACACCCTACAGTTAGAGTTAGAAGACCCAGAATCTAATTCTGGCTGTCGCTTAACATGATGTGGGACGTTTTGCCACAGGGTGGACCTGCGTTCTTTGGGCCTTTCTTCTTTTTGTACATTGTGGTGTTCTGCCTACAGGGGGCCTGGTGTGCAGGGCACTACTGTCTGTGATGGACGAGCACAATGTGGATTCTTTCATATCTCTCTCCTCCCCACAGATGGGGCAGTATGGAGGTGAGTGGCTACTGTGGGCTTCATAGGGGCCCTGAGTTTGGGGGACACAAAGGTTGGGGGGTCACTTGGCACTGCTGTTCTCTTGCCAGACACAGACTACTTGAAGTGGCTCTTCCCTACCTCCATGAGGTCTAACCTCTACCGGGTCTGCTATAGCCCCTGGGGCCAGGAATTCTCCATATGCAACTACTGGCATGGTGAGTAGGGGGCGTAAACTGGACCGTGGAGCCTGCTGCTGCGCCCTCACCATAACCAACAGCAATGGTAATGATGCGAACACATTTATTGAGCACTCACTGTGTGAAGAGGCACTGTTCAGAATGCTTTATGAGTATCACTTATTGTCTCAGAAAATACAGTCTGGTTGCAGGGGTTGGCAAACTTTTTCTTTAAAGGGCCAGATAGTAAATATATTTAGGCCATATAGTCTCCGTCACAATACTCAGTTCTGGCACAGTAGTGTGAAAGCAGCCGTACACCAGGTGTAAATGAATGTGTCTGAGTTCCAATAAAACTTACAGAAACTGGCAGTGGCTGGATTTGGCCCACGGGTCATATAGCACGCAAATGCCTAGTGTAGTTTTTCAGACCATGGATGCTGGGTCCAGATTACTTGGGTTTAAAGCCTGACCCTGCTGGGTGACTTTGGGTGTTAGCTAACCTTCCTGTGACTCAGTTTTCTTCATCTGTACAATAATAATATAGCACTTACCTTATAGGGTGGTTGTGAAAATTAAATAAATTAATGAATGTAATGTACTTTGAACAGTACCTGGCTCATCGTAGGTGCTAGATAAAGGTGTTCACTAGCATGTTTACAATTATTACTGTCGCTACATTATGTTCCTATTCACCTTGTGTATTACTGTAGCCTCCTGACTTGTCTGCCTTCTCCAGTCTTGCCTCCTCCCCCTACTTCTCTGACTATCTTTCTCAATGCTGTTTGTACCCAGACCCCCACCATGATGACTTGTACCTCAATGCCAGCAGCTTCCTGGCCCTGATCAATGGGGAAAGAGATCATCCCAATGCCACTGGTGAGAACCCAGGCTCCTGCGTGGGTCCCATTTCTGCTTTTCTGATCCCCTATGTTCCCCTCTCAAATTTGGCCTGAACCCTGTGACTGACTCAGGCTCTCTTCTTCCCAACCTGCAGCATGGCGGAAGAACTTTCTTCGTGTGGGCCGCCTCGTGCTGATTGGGGGCCCTGATGATGGTGTTATTACCCCCTGGCAGTCCAGGTAATAAGGGAATGTGTGGCCTGAAGATTGGCCAAGGATAGCCCCTAACCTCTACCAATCTTCATCTCTTGCCTACAACTGTCCCACTCTTCAGTTAACGTTCCCCATCCTCCACTTATCCTGTCACCCAAAACTGAAACCTGGGAGTCATCTCCCAACCCCTTGTATCTAGCCAGTCACTAAGTTCTGCTGACTCTACTCCCTTCCATCCCTGTCATCCCCGTTTGGAAAAAACTTTGAATTGCGGATTCAAAGGAAATTGCAAAGATGGTTTAGAGAGGTCCTGTGTATCCTTCACCCAGTTTCCTCAGTGGTCACTTCCTATGTAACTATAGCACAATAGCAAAACCAGGAAACTGACACTGGTACAACAGGTGGAGATAGTTCCAGGCCATTTTATCACATTTCCTATCACCTCTTGTACTTTTCTGGGCTGCTGTGATAGTCTCCACACTTACCCCTTCCATCCAATTCCTCAGGAAGACCCATGGCTCCATGGCATTACGTGCGTATTACAGATCATGACGAGTGACCTGAAATGTCACCTGGTCTCCTTTAGTGACTCAGATACTTACTGAGCACTGTGCAATGGCACTGTTCTGGGCCCTGGGGATGCAGCTGGAAATGAAAGACAAGTCCCTGACATTATGTAGCTTATGGGGGGCGACAGATAATACATGTAAATATACACGTCGGGTGGTAATACAAGAAGGCAGGGAAGGGGTTAGAGGATGACTGGAGCCTATTTTAGAAGTAGCCAGAGAAGTTCCCCTGGAAGAGTTGCCATTTGACCAGAGACTGTAGGAAATGAGGGAAGAAATTGTGCAACGATCTGGGGGAAGAATGACCCAGGGAGAAAAAGCAGCACCTGCACAGGCCGTGGGGCAGGTGTGAGGAAGAAGAAGGCCAGTGTGGCTAGAGTGCAGGGAGCCGGGGAGACGGTGGGAGAAGCTGAGAGAGGTAGCAGGGAGCCAATGACGTGGAGCCTTTGTAGGGCAAAGTAAGTGCAGTCCTTGATTTTTTTTTCTTTTAGTCTAAAATATACACAACATAAAACTTACCATTTTAAATGCACAGTCCAGTGGTATTAACTACATTCATATTATTGTGTGACCATCACCACCATCCATCTCCAGAACTTTTTGTTTTCTTCCTGAACTGAAACTCCATACCCATTAACACTAGCTCCTCAGCCCTGCTTCCCCCCAGCCCCTGGCGAGCACGACACTTGGCTTTTTATTCTAAGTGAAATGGGAAGGCATCAGAGGGTTTTGAGTAAAGGAGCAACATCCCTTATACTAAGAGATGGGATTTATTTATATTTTATTTCAGATCTACAACAACCCTATTGAGATAGTTATAGCTCACACTTATAGCACCTTTTATGTCCCAAGACACTGTTCTAAGTACTTTTCAAATAAAGCTCATTTAATTCCCACAACCCTGTGGGTGACTACGATTATCCTCATGACATATTAGGAAACTCGGGTACAAAGAGATTAAATAATTTGCCTACATTCATAGAGTTGGTAAGTGGTGAAGTCAGGCTACCTGACTTAACCACAGTGTTTTACTTCCTCTTTACAAAGGAAGTATTTATTATATAGGGCAAAGAGGATAAGTAACATGCTCAGCAGCACACAGTGGGGAGTGTATGGCAGTGCTGGAGTTCAAATCCAGGTCTGTGTGTCCCTACTGCTCTCTTACACCTTACGAAACCCAGCTCTTCAATACGGCCTCCAGGCTCCAGCTCAGCTCCCCCTGTGCACAGCTGTGCCTCACCTCTGCTTTTGCTCCTACTGCTCCATTTGCCTGGGACGGCCTTCCCTAGGTCAAGGTCATCCCTGGGAAGGCTTCGTTGCTGCTCTAAAACTAGTGCAGTGGCTTCTCATCTTTGCTCCTGTTGCCCATCGGACTTAACACTGTTAGCATCTGTTTAGTGATTCATGGCCAGCGGGCACTCAGGGCTCATGCCAGTCAAATATGGATTAACCAAATTTGAAGACCTTTCTATTTTGAAGTAATGTCATACTTAAGAAGTTACCAAAGGAGTACAATGTGATCTTGTATACTCTTCACCTAGATTTCCCAAATGTTAACGTTTTACCATGTTTACGTTAGCGTCCTCTCTCTCTAAACACACACACACACACACACACACACACACACACACACACAGAGGGTGCCCCCAAAAATGTACACACATTTTGAGAGATGTTATGTATGCTCAAGCAGTAGTTCACCATCATCAGAAGTGTCCGGACGCTGATGGTCACCACTTTGAGCACCTCTTGTAACTGCAGAAGTCAAACGTGACTATATATGGAGTATTACAGTTTTAATACAGTTTTTTTCCTTTCTTAAAACGGGTATACATTTTCTTGACACCCTCTGTATAGTGTGTGTGCGTACCATTTGAAAGTAGGTTATAGACATAGTATCTCTTTATCCCTAACAGTTCAGTATGACAGTATAGATCTCCTATACGCAGGACATTTTGTTACATATCCACCATAGGATTATCAAAACCAGGAAATTAACATTGATATGGTACTCTACAGACCTTCACATTTTTCCAATTGTCTTTGTAGAAAAAAACAAATGCAATGCAAGATCCAGCCCAGCGTCATGTGTTGCATTTAGTTGTCATACTTCTTTAGGCTCTTAATCTGGAATACTTCCTCAGTCTTCGTCCATGACATCGACAGGTTTGAAGCCAATGGGCCAGGTGTTTCCCCATGATTAGCTTCAGGTTGTGCATTTTGATGGGAATTCGGCAGAAGTGATGCGGTGTCCTCAGTGCATCACCTCATGAGGTACATGATGTCCGGTTAAATATTTTGAGTGTCCCCCCTGCTGCCTGTCTCCCGAACAGGCCCGTGAATTCCTGAAGGACCCTAGCCCACCTTGAGTTTTTCCAGCTCTCCTGATCACCACCCTCCTTTCTCTTTGTAGCTTCTTTGGTTTCTATGATGCAAATGAAACGGTCTTGGAGATGGAGGAGCAACTGGTGAGTCCCTGGCACTTCTTCCTGTCTTCATGCCCTGTCCCACCTCAGTCTGTTGACCTCCCTGCCACTGAGCCATGAGCTGAAAGGTTCACTCTGTGGGGAGGGGGCCTGGGACACCAGCAGGAACTCACTTTGTCTCTCCCTGTGTCTTTCTTCCATGCCCCTTCACCCACCTCGAAGGTTTATCTGCGGGATTCTTTTGGGTTGAAGACTCTATTGGCCCGAGGGGCCATAGTGAGGTGTCCAATGGCTGGGATTGCCCACACAGCCTGGCACTCCAACCGCACCCTTTATGAGACCTGCATTGAACCTTGGCTCTCCTGAGGACGTCCCCAGGGATCCCCCAGGAACTCCCTGGCCCAGAGGCCAAGTGGTGGCCTTGAAAAGCAGATGCCAGGCTCTTTTGTGCCTGTGACCACACCATTGCTCCCACACTGCCCCCACCAACCAGGGCTCCCAGGACCTTCCTCCTCTGCTCCATGAATGACAAAGCCTGGTCTCCCCCACCTCATGTCTTCATTTGCGGGTTGCTCCATGCTCTCCTATCCTCCCAAGGCTGAGGTTGGGAAGTGAGAAACCAGGTTTTTAACTTGTGGCTGTTCCTCCATCTCTGGCTGTACAGGAGGAGAACCCAGCCCCTGCCCACCACAGGGGTCTCCTTCCAGGCCGCTCAGGACATTTTTAGCTTCTGTTCTCTCCATGTTCCCGTTTCCTCTGAACTCTTCGTTGTCAGCCCTCCCAACCCCCAGGAAGGATGACCCATAAGAGTGGGGTTCTGAGGCTCCCCTATGGGGACAGTTCCATTCTTGAAGTGTCAGTGTTGGGGAATATCTGTGGCCTGCAAGGCCCATCTCAGGTTTGGGGATCCCCCAGTCCCTATGTTCAGTGTTGGGGTACTCCCTGGGAGCCTAGTTTCTTTGAGGCCCCAGCCCCTCTTTTAGCTACCCTTGAATGGGTGTTACCCTTATATTTATGGAAATAAAGTTCCATTTCCTCAGTGTGGCTTGGCTCATTTCCAGGTGAGGGGGACCTGGCTCCCCAAAGAGGGTGGGGATGGAGACTCCAAGGCCTGGGTGCCCGGATGCCTGGTCTGAGGTGGACCCCCTTGGTGTTTCCGCTCTCTCAATGCCCATTCTGTGTGGGTTCCTGATTCTCTGTGGGTTCTTTCCTGCTGAGGACAATTCTCTTCCTGTCCCAGCATAAGATTGGGGGACTGAGCCCAGGGCTGCAGTGGTTTGTGCCCCAGCCTCATGGATGGAATGCGCCTGCCACCCCCAGGCTAGATGAGGGGGCTAAGGGTCAGGGTGGGCATTTATTGAGCCCCTTTTCAACTTCTGTGGGCCAGAGCTGGGTGAGGGGCTGGACAATGAGCCTCCTCTTCCTTGATAGAAGGAATTTCGGTAGAGACAATAGGGCCCTGTCTGCTCTGGCATGGGGGGCGGTGGCTGACTCAACTCTGCCTCGCTAGGCCCTAACAAATGTCATCAAGAAATGGGGTCAGTTTTCCCCTTGGTGCCCTGGCTGCCCCCTGCCCCTCTATGACGACTTGCCTTTCTTTCTTTCCCCAGCTGATCTTGCCTCTTCTCCCATGACCTGACCCTGCTTTGTTCTCTGCCAGCTCTGTCTCTCCCTGCCCCCCCTTTCTCCCCCAGTCTGTGATGGGTTGAAGGAGGGAGGCAAGAGCCAAGGGTACTACTGGTGGTGGTATAGAGCTAGGAGTCTCCGCTGATCTGGGGGGGTTTCCAGAAATAAGGGGCCTCAGAAGGTTGGGAAGATACTTCTAGGGGGCCTGTTGCCAGAGTCGGGGTGAAGGTAGTGGGACTTGGAGCCCCCTGAGCTGACCAAACTGGAGCTACGGAGGAGGCGTGTGGGAGGGGGCAGAATGGGAGGACTCTGTCTGGCCCAGCCCCTCCTCTCCCTTGCAGCGCCCAGCCTGCCCACCAGTCTGAGCTGCTGCTGCTGACACTGGTTGGCCTGAAGTCTCTGGGAGAAAGAAGAAGGCAGGTGGGGAGGGAATGTCAATGGGGAAAGAGGGGGGGTCACTCAGAGTCTTAGAGTGAGTGCGAGTTGGGGGGTGTAATCTGAGTGAGGGGTGTATGTGATGGTGTGAGCATGGTAAGAATGTGTTTTAAGGTGTGGACTTTCTAGTTGTGTGGGTTCAAGCAAGGAGGGAGGGGTATAGTGGTGAATACTTGAGGTTTTGAAGGTAGGAAGGTTAAGATAGAAAAGGGCATGTTACAGATAGGAGGGTCGTGAGGGGGCTGTGTGTAGAGGGGAGGTGGAGGGAGTGTGTCCGGGTGTGAGCTTGTATGGTGCTGCATGGACCATGAGATGCTAAAGAGAGGGGCGGCGTTAGTTAAATGTACACACAGGGGTTGACAATCCTGGTGACTAATGCATGTTTGTACGAATGAATGTCCTGTCACCCTTAGAGGGCACCAACGGATTGTGCTTGTGCCTGGTGAGCTGGAGAAGTTAATAGAGGGCAAGGGCCTTCATTAACCCCTTCTTGTCTGCAGCCAGCAGTCGAGTCAGAATCATGGGGCCCAGGGCTGAGCTGTGCACTCTCTTAGGCGGACTCTCATTCCTCCTCCTCCTGATGCCAGGCGAAGGTTCCAAGGGTGGAGTCCTCAAAGAGAGGTGACAACAGAAGGGGTGGGGCCAGGGGGAGGTCTTCTGGAAACTTGCTGGGGTGGGGCTTCACAGGTGGCAAAACAAAGTTTAGAATGGGGTTGAAGCTGTCACCTGGAGCGAGGGCGGGGCCTCAGTATACCTAGAGGCACCTGGGACTCCAGGCTCCCCAGGGCCTGGCCTACTCAATGTCTCCCACCTTCTCCCACATGGGTGCAGTCAGGGGGTCTGCTCCAAACAGACTCTGGTGGTCCCGCTCCGCTACAACGAGTCCTACAGCCAACCGGTGTATAAGCCCTACCTGACCCTGTGTGCTGGAAGGCGCATCTGCAGCACCTACAGGTGAGGGTTGAGGAGCCTGGATTTGGGGTCTTTCAAGAGGAACCCCAAGAACCCAGACCAGGACCCATACGCCAGGGTCCAGAGCCCTGTGCTGTGCTGTGTTCCAGGACCACTTACCGCGTGGCATGGCGGGAGGTTAGGAAGGAGGTGCGGCAGACCCACGCCGTGTGCTGCCAGGGCTGGAAGAAGAGGCATCCAGGGGCACTCACCTGTGATGAAGGTGAGGCTGGCTCGTCCCAGGTCCCTTGGTTGGCGCGCCCAAGGGTCTGGGGAGCCAGCGGCGGCCCAGTTCCCGAACAGCCCTTCCTGCGCCCGCAGCCATCTGCACCAAACCCTGCCTGAACGGAGGCGTCTGCGTTCGCCCGGACCAGTGCAAGTGCGCCCCCGGCTGGGGTGGGAAGCACTGCCACGTGGGTGAGTTGGCTCGCCCTCCCCAGCGGTGGCACCAGGCCCTCCTTGCTCACCCGGGCGCCCGCCCCCCGCCCCACTCCCTCAGCTCTCTCCTTTTTCCTATAACTAGACGTGGATGAATGTAGGACTGGCGTCACCCTCTGTTCGCACCGTTGCTTCAACACGGCAGGCAGCTTCACCTGTGGCTGTCCCCACGGCCTGGTGCTGGGCCTGGACGGGCGAACCTGCACAGAGGGGTCCCCGGAACCCCCGACTAGTGCCAGCATCCTTAGCGTGGCGGGTGAGCGGCGGGAGTGTGGGCCGCGGGGAGGGCCAGGCTGGCGGCAGGGCCCGCGCGGTAGTCATGCTCTCCTTTGCCCCAGTTCGGGAAGCGGAACAGGGTGAGCGCGCCTTGAGGCGAGAGATTCGTGAGCTGCACGGGCGCCTGGAGCGACTGGAGCAGGTGAGCAGGGGCGCCTGGGGCCAACCCTGCTGGGCAGGGCTCACCCCATCTGCAACACCCTGACGTGCCTCTCCGTTTGTAGTGGGTTGGGCAGGCCGGGGCCTGGGTCCGAGCTGTGCTGCCCATGCCACCCGAAGAGCTGCAGCCCGAACAGGTGGCAGAGCTGTGGGACCGGGGCGACAGGATAGAGTCTCTCAGCGACCAGGTGCTGCTGCTGGAGGAGAGGCTAGGCGCCTGTGAGTCTTCATGCCCCTCTGCTGGGACCCCATCCCCCACCAGCGGCCCCCAGCTCTTCCCAATTCAGTTTTTCTTTTCCTAAAACCCTTCCCCAACACTCACTGTCCCCAGATATCTGCATTTCACCACTCCTTCTGGTACTGTCCCCAGCCTGGTGGTTTCACTTATTGTTGGGTGTCAGCCTCACACCCACTCCAGGCTGGAGGCAGTCCACAGCCAACATGTCTGCCTGTCTCCTTGTCATTAACCAGGCTCCTGTGAGGACAATAGCCTGGGCCCAGGCCTCAATGGACGACGATGAGGAACCTGTGCAGAGCCCCTGCCCCCTAATTTATACAGAAACTGGACCCACTAATGTTTTGGGATTCACCAGCTGGGGAGCTGCAGTTAAGGTTATCTGCCACTAAGGTGCCATGAGCATGGAAACTTCAGAGAACTGAAGGGGAAGGCAGCGTGCCTTGGCCTGTTCCAGTCTTCGAGCTGGGGCAGCTTGCCTGGGGATGCGAACTGCCCCTTCAGCTCCTTAACAAACGCAGCCAGAAAGTTTGCAGATCTCTCTCTCAATCTTTATTCTCGGGGCCTTGCTGTTATCCAGATAATTAATAAAAACCAGCCACGCAAAACTGAGTCCCACCCTCTCCTTCTGCTCCCAGCCCACCTCCCTGTTGTGGGCACAAGTCTGGGATGGGAGGCAGAGAGTGGTAATGCCACAGGGAGGAAATGAAAACTGGCTCAGAGGGAGGAAGCCTCAAAAGAAAGAGAAATAAATTAAAAAGCCCTCCCATCTTCTCCAGCCAGGGTTCAGTTCCTTCCCCCAAGTCCCCAGGGAGCAATGAGTGCAGCGCCTAATGTCTGCCTCTTCCCCCTGTGTCCGGTTAGACTGGTACGACAAGGCTGCAGAGGGATGGGTAGGGTCAGGGCCACGGAACTGCACCACAGGGACAGGGAAGCGGAAATGTGAAGACCAAACTGGCATCCAGGAGTGTGCTCAGTCCTGGGCATGGGCAGGGATGAGACCTCTGAGTGAGAAGAGTCCAGCCTCCACTGACAGGAGGCTCCATGGGAGGGAGCGTGAAGGTGCTGAGAAGTGTTCCCAGGAGGAGCCTGGGAGGAGTGTTCCAGGCATCGGCTTCCAGCCACAGCATGAGTCCTCCACCCCACAAACGGATGAGTCCACTGAATCCATGGACCTGGGGGCGGGGGTGGGGAATTGTTCCACAGAATGGATGAGTCCACTGGCCAATGTGGGGTGAAGGGGGAGAGAAGACCACAAAGGAAGAAGGTCCACTGGGGACAGGATGGAGTGCTCCACCCTTGTGTAGGCTGAGCCACTGGAGATGAGGGGGAGGCAACTGTCCCACAGACACGATGGCACAGGAGGTGGGTAAGGGTCAGAGTGGGGACTGCATGGAGGCAAGAGAGTCCATGTGGGGAGCTGGGGAGGGGCAGGGACATCCACTTCAGAAGCTGAGGATTCCAAAGAGGAGGCCGAGTGGGGAGAGGGGAAACGAGGAAGAGGGCTTGGCCCTGCGTCAGGACCCGCTGGGCTTGTATGTAGGTGTGTGGAGGAAGGCGGGGGAGGTGGGAGGGGTGCTCAGAGCCTGGCCTCGCGTGCTCCTCCGGGCTTCTCCAGGTAGTCACCACCGCCCTTGCCATCACTGGAGATTTCCCGGAAAATGGTGAGCATGGAGTGCCGGACTCTGTCGGCCAGAGCTGGGACGTCGTCTGGTGTCAGCCCTTCTGTGGGCACTGGGGGCAGCACCCGGACCTGACATCGCCCTGGGAGGGGGTGAGCACCGTCAGGGCCGGTCTCCCCAAGCCTCTGCCCCAGGGTGGGCCCAGTTTGTGAGCTCTCCTGCTACTCCCCTCCTCGACCTTCCAGTTCTCTTCCCCGACCCTCGACAGGTGCCCCTGTGCCTGCCAGATGCCACCTGCTCTTTGAGGGCCTCCTGCCCAAAGCGCTCAAACCCTAGTCCAGGCACAGCACCTTCCCAGCCTCCGTTGTCTAGGCTGAGTGTTTCCTGCTGAGTGTTACAGCTTCACGCACACAGGCCTTCTCTCTCCTGGTCTCTGACAGGGACCAACTGTTACCTATCTAGCAGGGCATGGTGGGTGCTTAATAAATACTTACCGGTTGCTGTGGGGCCACACTAGACGATCCGGTGGACACTGCCTCTGGGGACATCCCTCTAGCCTCTCCCATGGCCCTTTGCCACCGCCACCCCAGATGTGCTGCGAGCCCTCACCTGAAGTGAAGCGGCGTTCCTTCTTGCAGTAGAAGTCCTGATAGGAGGACATGACTATGGGAACAATGGGAACCTGGGGGGTGGGGAAAGCCATCAGCTCACAGCTCCCTTTAGAGGACCCCACGACGAGAGAAAGGGACAGTCGGGGGCTGGGGGCTCAGCAGCAGAAGGGGAGGTAGTAATTACCTGGGCCTGCACGGCAAGATGAAAGGCGCCACGTTTGAAGGGCAGCATGGAGCCGTTGTGGTTTCTTGTACCCTCAGGAAAAACCCAAACCCGCACCTGGGGAAGAAAGAGGGTCCAGAAGCCACACACAGGGCTGTGTCACAAAATGGTTGTGATGCTACCATGGGACTTTTGAGGCCCCTTGGCCCTGCACATCAGTTTATTTACAACTGTTCTACTCCATAAGCCCCCCCCGCCCCACACACATCCCCAGGCTGACTCACGTCCTGGGTGAGCAGGGTCTGGGCGACCTCAGACATGACACTGATGGCATCCCCAGTGCGCTTTCGGTCAATGAAGATGACTCCAGCCAGCCAGCAGGCCAGCCCGGCAGAGCCGGCCCACAGTAGTTCACGCTTGGCAATAGGCACACAGCGGCCTGGCAGTACCTCCATCATCCCTGGGGTACAGGTGGGGGTGGGGTGAGGCAGGGTCACCAGAGGCGGCCCACCTTACCCAGGGCATCCCTCACACTAGGGCCTGAGCATAAAGGAAGAGAGACCAGGGGGCAGGGGCGGGAAGCCCGCAGTGGAGGGAAGGGTGACTAACGGTCTACAAACCCTGCTTCTGAGGGAGCTGAACCCCAGGGAAATACAGCAATGTCCCAGGTGACGGGGACTTGAGGACCCCCAGGGGAGGAGATTCTGGGGAAGGTTCCAGGAGGAAGGGCATGGATGGGGGAGGTGTGTCCCATGCGGGGTCTCACCAAGCAGGTCGAGGGAGCTCTGGTGGTTGGAGACGACGACATAGGGCTGTGAAGGAGGGAAGTGGTGAGCCCCTCGCACCTCCACTCGGATCCCATACAGGTATTTGATGTGAAGCAGCATCAGACGCAAGATCCTACGGGGTCACGGCAAGGGGTTCCAGTGGGACCCACCCACATCCCCCTGCATGCCTCAGGTCCCTTCCCGCCCCCAAACTCCTTTTGACCATCTTTGCAGTCCTCTCCCGTCTCTCCTACACACACGACGCTCTCCCCATCGCTTCTGACCCCTAGGTCCCCTCATCACCCGACGCCCCGGCCCTCACTTCATGTTCTCGACATTGCGTCCTCGCACGGCACACACGGGGATGGCGAGCACAGCCAGGAAGAGGATCCAGCCGTTGTAGAAGGCCATCTTGAAGAAGTACTTGGCACTGGGGCTGCAGAACCACAGGGTGGGCAGCAGGAAGAGTAGCAGCAGGAAGAGCAGCAGCAGTACCGTCCATGACCCTGGCCACAGCTCCATTCTGGTCACCTGCAGGGGCAGGGCAAGGGACATGGGCCTGATTCCTGGAGGGGGGTGAGGTGGGCAAGATGCAGAAGGCAGGAGACATAGGATTGGCCCAGGGCTCGCATCAAAACCCACCCAGGAAGCCTCTCTAGGATGGGGTACAAGGAATGGGAGCTCGGCGCTTGTCTCCCAGCCCTCCCTCTCTCTGAAGGCTCCACATATGTTCAGACAGCCGAGACAGGAGACATGTACATCCACAACTCAGACACAGGACGATAAAAGGACAACACACATGAGAGCTAACGCTAGTAGCTGGGAAGGATCTTCCAGCGGCCTACATCTGCGCTGGCCCATGCAACAGCCACCAGCCACATAGGGCTCCTGAGCACCTGGAAGGGGGCCTGGTTCGAATCGAGATGCGCTGGAAGGATAACACACGCATCAGATCTCAAAGACTTTCAATGAAAAGCAGAATGTAAAATATTCCGTTAATAATCTTTTATATTGATTACATTGTGAAATTATAACCTTTTGTACATACTGGGCTCAATAGAGCATATTATTAAAATTAATTTCACCCCGTTACTTTTTACCCTTTTCAATGTAGCTACTAGAAAATTAAAAATGACACAGGTGGCTTGCATTCTATTTGTGTTAGGGCTCGTCTATATACTATATACTCTATTAAACCACAAAATTTACATTTTACAGGAAACAGAGAGGTTAAATAACTTCTCTGAGGTGATACGGCTCCTAAGAGGTGTTCCCCAGCTTACACCTAAGCAGCTGTGCCCCTAACCACTGAGTCCCACTGCCGCCTGTATGTCACCTGCAGGCACAGCGGAAGGGACGAAACGGCCACAGACATTCTCAAGGGCCGACTGGCAAGAATAAAAGCAGTCACCCGGCCATACAAAGACAGACCCGTTCACACACATATACAAATGTACAATAACACCCGGGAACAGATGAAGGATTGGAAATGCATACCTAGAAAAATCCCTGTCTACCCGGGCAGCCTCCCCCATTCCCAGGTAAACCCATGGACATACCAGGAATAATGACATCCATCAATCCTGCCTCCACAGACGGGCAAACAAATCCCACCACCCCTTCCCTCCCTTCAGCAACACCGGAGGCAGTTTGGTCAGCAGGTACAGAGGATAAGGCCTCACCAAGAGAAAATGGGGTAGAGTAAAAAGGACATCACACCGCCTGCCCAGGGAGAGGAAAGAGCTCAGGAGGAAGAGGCACAGCACCCAGAACTGCCACCTGGACTCTTCCTCCTTCCTCCACTCGCCTGCCCCGTGCCTAGGGGCAGGGTCACAATTCACAAAAGTGGTGTTCAGGCAAATACGAGTCACTCCTATCAAGGCCAAAGGCACTTCCTTCCAATGACAGGCCAGGCTGTGCTCAAAGGTAAGCCCACTGCCAAGAGTTAAGGTAATAGGCAATAGAGGAAACACGAAACCCTGCCAGCTCTAAAATGGGCTTCTGCGCTCTCCATGCTACTGCCCCTGCAAGTTCAGAACAGCGTTTCTCCCCTGGACAATCTGGAATGGGCTCCTAACGCTTCCGCTCCAATCCAGCTTCCACATGGCAACACAGAGATTTTTCTGTAACACAAATCTGGGCATTTCCCTGTCTTGTCTAAAGGCCCTTCTTGACAAGTTGACTTCTGCTTATGTCTTTGGCCACGTGCCCACAAATGCCTTTTTATCCAAACTGATTTACTTCAGTTCCTCAGACACACCACGATCTTTCATGCTTCCGTGCCAGTCAACAGGCTCTTCCTTTTGGCTGGAAAGCCCTTCCATCTCTTCACTTGCCTCACTCAGCTCAGTGTCACTCTTTGGAGGTCTTCCTGAACCTCTCCAGGCCTGAGTTTTCATTACACTCTTATCTTGATCACTGGTTCTCAAAGTATGGAAATGCGACTTCTTGGAGCTCACCCCAAATCTCCTGAATCAGAAATTCTGGGCATTGGGCCCATCAATCTGTATTTTAACAAGCCCTCCAGGTGAGGATGAGAACCATTGATCTTGACAGCACACTGTGTATAACTGCTGACTGGCATTTCTGTTTCCTTCTCTAGTTTGTAAGTAGCTTGAAGACGGGGACTCTGTCTTATCCCCAATGCCTAGGACAGAAGGAGGCATGGAGGGTGCTCGTAAACATTTGCTGAATAGATCATGAGGCATATATATACCCACACAGCCAGAATAAATGAGAGGTGACGGTTCTGAACATGAATAAGACAGCTACCGTCTTGAGGACTCTTAACCATGAAAAGTAAAGTCACGAAGAAAGCAGTGAACACACCCTGCCCAACAGTGACCTACACTGAATATACACATTCAACACACAGCCACAGTGAAGGCAGAATGACACCAAGATGGCACATACCACTGTACACACGAGAGAAACATACAGAATGGGGACTAACGTGCCCCAGGGAAAAGATACTGCTGTCATCAAATACACACCAATAGTGCAGAGTTGGGCACAGATAAAGTCACTGCAAGGCTGACCCTGTGGCAGGCACTGGACCCAGCCACCAGAGAGAGAATGTGCAGAAGAGACACAGGCCAGGGAGATCAGCAAAGTAAGGCACACGGGACTGTTCTTTGGGGAGGCCCGTGACCTTCTCTAATGCAGTGACCCTCTTTGGAGCAGAAATAGCCACGGATTTATAAACACGATGGAGCGCCAAATGGGTTAATGAGCACACGGTTCCCAAAATACACCACCAATAACATTAAGAAATAAACAGTAAGCGTACCCATAAGCACACATGCTTTGGGCATGGCACGGTGTACTACGCGTAGGGGCACACATACCTGCGGTGCGAACCTTGACTGCGAAAACACAGGCAGCAGAGAGGCTAATCTGATCACAAAACGAGAGTGTGCTAGTCAGGCAGGCCACAGAATAGCACCCAGGAAGACTACTGCATATGGCGGGACCATGGCCATAACACGTGAGCCCAAACAAAGTAATCTTTACATGCTCAACATGCATAAATACACCAGGTGCAAGGCACGTGAAACCAATAATAGATGCAATATGTATATGAAAACACACACTTGGACATGTCAAGACTAGACAGGAGACATGGACAGAAGATAACAAGAATGAGAATGGGCAACTCTGATGGAAAACAATGCACCATTTCTCCACAGCCTCTGGACAGCATAGGCTAACCTAGCAGCACACAAGCCATTCGGTATGTCAGAGGTACACAGGCTCCGTGTAGAAAACATGGCCTCCCACAAGGCGTTCATGTGTCAGTGAGGGTCTAGCAGTGTGGCAGAGCCCGGGAACAAGAGGCCCTGGGCCCAGATGGGAACGGACCTGTCTGAGGGCATTCCTAGGAAGCAAATTCTGCTCCGGGAGCCGGGCAATAAAAGGCTTTCTCCTCGGCACAACTGCCCTAGAGTCATGTGGCGCCAAAGGGCCAGAAGAGGAATTGGGGGAGGTTCAGGAACTCCCTGCCAGGACTGCCTCTCCACACCCCCATCCCAAATGCACAGGGTCTCCGTCGCTCCTTCCTCTCGTTTCTTCCATCCTTTCTCCGTCAGGCCCCCTCGCCTCCCCCAGCCACGCTCCCCCCAGCAGCTCCCATCCTTTTCTCAGCAGCCCCTTCCCCGCCGCCCTCCCAGCCCCCATCTCTCCCCCACCCTCTCCTCTCCCATCCCTTTGCAGCCCCCACCTCAGTGGGGTGGGGAGCCTGGGGGGCTGGCCCCCTCCCCAGCCAGTCTGCCGCAGCGGTGGTGGCGGGTGGCTGTGTCTCTGCCTCAGTCGGGGTGTCGGTGCCAAGGGGGCGACAGGATTTGGGGGTGTCCTAGCCCCGGCCGGTGGAGGGGAGGTGAGAGGGGGAGGCTGGGCCCATGGCGGCAGGAATGGTGGGGGGTTGTCCCCCCGGCTCCCTCCCGCCCTTCCTGCCGTATCTCTGAGGGCTGGGGCTGCCGCTGCCGCTATCCCCCCACCCCTCCCCACGCCCGCCGGCTTCCGGGGCTGGTCAGGAAGTAGGGGGCGGTGATGGGCGGCCAGTTTTGCCAATCGCTTCCCGGGAAGCCAGGCGTCTCCTCCCCGCATCTACCAGTCTGGTGTCGCTAGCTCCGCTCCGAGCGCGCTGCTGGGCTCTCCCTCCGTCGCTGTCCGCGGGCTCCAGCGGCATCTTTTCTTCCTCCATGAAATTCCCTCTCAGCACACATGCCTCGCGCGTCCCTTCGTGCTGGATGCCTCCCTTGGCCCGTTCCTTCTCAGTCTCTGTCAGCTGTCCTGTCACTGTTCCTTCGTTTCTTTCTTTGTCCTTAAGTCCCACACCTGCTGCTCGCTCATTCCCGCCAACTCTTCTCCAAGCGCCCTTCTCCTGCCCTCCCTTCACTCCCAGATACCTACCAGGCGCCTGCTACATGCCGAGCACCGACCTCCCCACCCTCGTCGTCCCTCCTGGCTCCATCCCCGTCCTCGCGCCCTCCAGCCCTCTAGTCTGCTCTCTGCCCTTTGTCCCGCGCACTGTGTCGAGCAGCCCGGCTCCCTCCTGCACACCTGCCCCCGCCTTGTACAGAAAGGATACTCCCTGCCCGTTTTCCATGCTCTTTAACCTCAGCACTTTTTCTTTTCCAGCCCCTTCCTATCAGTCTCCTTACTCACCTAAGCTGAGACAACCCTCTCCCCAGCATAGAATCTGGCTGCCTCTATTCTTACAATAGAAATTGGGCGTTCAGGTTGCTTTCTTGTAAGAAAAAGAAGTGACGAAGAACGCTGATTCTTCTGGGATACACATGCCTTCTGAATTCTGCAGCCACCTCTCTAGCTCCCTCTCTAGAACTCGTTCCCCACACTCGCATTATCCTTCCAGGATCATGCCGTCACTCCTCCTTCCTTGGTCTCCACCTCTCCTCCACGACTTTCCCCGAAACCTCTACAGAACTTCTGAACCCTCACTTTCCCTGCCCTCCTCTAGGCAACTTCTCACCTTGCCTCACTTGAATCACGTGGGACCTTTTATCTGGCTGCCACAGAACTGCCCGCAGCCGCGCCTGCCCCGCCCCGCCCCACAGACACCTTTGCCCCGCTGTAGTTTACACGCCCTGAGGAAGCAACTGTAAGCACAGTGGTGGTAGTGGGAGGACTGTTACCTAGTTCTGCTCCAGGGCCACAGTGAGGGTCACTGAGTGTAGAACAAAGGCCCAGACCCGTAGGAAAGGCCCAAGCGCTGAAGCAGCTTTGCCTAAGTCCCAGGGGTCCCGCCCAGGAGGAAGACCCCAGTTCTGCGGGCACCTTCCAAGAAGGAAGGGGTGGGCCTAACCCCATCCCGCCGCGGGTCGCTTTCCAAAGGGGCGGGCCTTGCGCCTTCAGCATCCACTCACAAAGGGGTGGAGCTAGGCTTTTTCTCTTGTAAAGGTTGAAAACCGAGTCGAGGTCAGCTCTGTTCTACTTTGTCACTTTAAAGAGGGCGTGGGCCTTTAGTTCATTTCTGCTCCGTAAATCACCTAAAGAGGGGCGGGCTGAGTCGTCCAGCCGAGGGAGGTGGGTTAACACCGGCGCCGCAGATCGATGTCCGCATCATGGAAACGTCGGGCTATTCCCAGTTCTGCTTCCTTCTTCACTAAGAGCGAGGGGCGGACCCAAGTTCTGCTCTCTACGTCACCGAAGGAGGCCGGAGCCATTTTGAACCCTACGACCCTAGTGTTTGCCGTCTTTTCTGAGTTCTTTGCCGTCTTTTCCGATCTCGGCAAATCAGAGGCGAAAGAAACGGCCCAATCAGAGGAGAGAGAGACAGAGTGAGAGACAGAGAAGGAGAGCGAGAGAGAGAGAGAGAGAGAGAGAGAGAGAGAGAGAGAGAGAGAGAGAGAGAGGGAGAGAGAGAGAGAGAGAAACCACAGCCGGAGGACCCGGATGAGGCTGAGCGGAATCCTTTGAACACACTAACCCAGCCAGTTGTAGACCAGTCACCATGGCGACAAGATAGAGGTGGAGGGGGTGGGACCAAAGAAGGCTCAACCCTCACGAGATTGGCCCACCCCTTCCCGCCGCTGGCTGCGCACGCGCATTTTACCTAATCATTTTCCGTCGAGTTCTAGCCAATCAATTGCTTTGGAGCCATACGCTCCAAAGTCCAATAGGAATCCGGACATTCTGTAAAAGGGGAGCGAAGGAAAGAAAGGTTCTAGCGGAGGAGGTCTATGTAGTCCCGAGCCAATTGCTTCTGGCCTTTGGTTATGACTGGCAGATACCCAGACGAATAAAACCTTCCCTGGACCAGCGACAGGACGTATGACGTTGCTACCAATCCCCTGAGATTCCATACTGACTGCTACCGTATCAGCCAATAGTTATTGTGCAAGGGCAGGACCGCATAAACCTCTTTCCATCCCCGCCCTCTGGACCAATCCTTTCTTTTGAATCCTGTGTGATTGGCAGGCACTCAGACCAATCCTGATTAAAAAACCTTGAAGCCTCCCAACGATCGTGAGAAGGAGGCGGTTTCTCGTTTGTTGGGGCTTGTATATGTGTTTGCGAGGACTAAGGGGTACGTGGGGGCGAAATAGAACGGGCCATGGCAGCCGCGGAGGAGGAGGACGGGGGCCCCGAAGGGCCAAATCGCGAGCGGGGCGGGGCGGGCTCAACCTTCGAATGTAATATATGTCTGGAGACTGCTCGGGAAGCTGTGGTCAGTGTGTGTGGCCACCTGTACTGGTGAGAATCGGGAAGGGGGCGAAAAGGAGTGGGGCTCACCTCCCTAAGTGGGGTCTGGGGGCGGGCGGAACGTACACTCATACGTGTAATCGGAGGGCACATCCCCATGGGTGAGACACGTCTTTTCGGGCATGTATGGGTGGGTGGGTGGGACAAGTCCTTACAGACGAGACCTGTGGAGAGAGGCATAGGAACTAGGAGCTGGGACGTGCGGTGTTAAGAGGAAGTAGGGCGGGAGGGTGGACACCGCACATCTGTACAGGTGAGACTCGAGCCACCTTAACCCAGAGAAGTGAGGGGTCTTACCTTGTTTCCCCAAAAATAAGATCTAGCTGGACAATCAGCTCTAATACGTCTTTTGGAGCAAAAATTAATATGACTCAGTGTTATATTATATCATATTATATTACATTAAGATCTGGTCTTATGTTATAGTAAAATAAGACCGGATCTTATAGTATAAGAGCGGGTCTTATATTAATTTTTCCTCCAAAAGACGCATTAGAGCTGGTTGTCCGGCTAGGTCTTATTTTCGGGGAGACACAGTAGTTATACAGGTGGAAACGGATTAGACTTAAAGGGTAGGGGAGGCACCCATCAGTTGAGTAGGAGAGACGTAGGGAATGTGGGATCACATTCAGGTGAGGTGTGGAAGGGGGTGGTGTGCCTCGCGGACAAGGGCACTGGAGGGACAGTCTTAAGAGGTTACAGGATTGTGGAAATCGGGGCTTTATCGGGCCTGGAAAAGGAAGAGTAGTGAGGGAAGGTGCTAGTGAAGGGGTTTGGTTTGGGAGGAATGGGGGCAAGGATGGGGCTGGGATTGAAAAAGATCTGGAAAGGGGTGGTTGAAGAGAACTGGAAATTAAGTCAGAAGGCAGAGAAGGGAGGGAATGAGGATGTGTGTTGGGGGAGAGGAGAGGATTGAGCATGCTGAGGATGGATGAAGCTTTAGGTATTGGTAGACGAGAGAAGCAGGAAGGTCAAGTTAGCTGGCACAGGAGAGGTGGTGGAAAATATGAAAAGTAACAGTAGCTAATACTTGGGAATCGGGAGTGAGATGGGACTCTGAGGCCGGGTCTATGTCTCTCTTTCTCTAGCTAGTCTGACCTTTTTTTTTTTCCCTCCATCCAGTTGGCCCTGTCTTCATCAGGTGCGTACTCAGAGGAGATGAAGAGGGAAATGGGGGAGGGGGGGGAGTCTGAGGAGATGGAAGACCCTGCTGCGTACTGGCGAGCACTTCATTTTTTATCCCCAGTGGTTGGAGACACGGCCAGAGCGGCAAGAGTGCCCAGTGTGTAAAGCTGGGATCAGCAGAGAAAAGGTTGTCCCCCTTTATGGGCGAGGGAGCCAGAAGCCCCAGGATCCCAGGTGAGAGAGAGGAGGGTGCTGGGGGAAGATGGAAGACTTCCTCCCTGCGAGTGGGGTGTGAGAGTGGAGAGAACATTTCCTGCTGATGTCCCTATCCTCTTCCTCAGATTGAAAACTCCACCGCGACCCCAGGGCCAACGACCAGCTCCAGAGAGCAGGGGGGTGAGTCTTGTCTGATTGTGTTCCTTCCTTGCTGAAGATCTTCCCAGCCCCCCTCTGACTTTCTCTCCCTCCTTAGGGATTCCAGCCATTTGGTGATACTGGGGGCTTTCACTTCTCATTTGGTGTTGGTGCTTTTCCCTTTGGATTTTTCACCACCATCTTCAATACCCACGAGCCCTTCCACCGGGGTGCAGGTAAGAGCCTTCCCTCAGCTCCTGTCAGGGAGCCCCTGGATCCCTTCAGGCCCCTTTCCGACCCTGGAGTGGGTGCTTCTTCTGCAGCTTTCCTCTCTCCCACAGGTGTCGATCTGGGACAGGGTCACCCGGCCTCCAGCTGGCAGGACTCCCTCTTCCTGTTTCTCGCCATCTTCTTCTTTTTCTGGCTGCTCAGTATTTGAGCTGTGTCTCCTTTCTGCCCACCGCCAGCCAGAGGAGAATCAGTATTGGGGGTCCCTGCTGACCCTCCTTACTCCTGGACCTTCCCCTGAGCCCCTCCATTTCTGTTGGCTAAGGCCAACCCTGGCCATTTTCCAGGAGGGTGTGGGAGGAGTGACATCTGTGCGTAGGATGGGAGAAACGTGCTCTGAACTGCTCACTCAGTAGCATCGTATTTCCCAGCTGTGGGAGAGGAGGACGGACTGTAGAAAACGTCTGTTTCTCCTCTCTCCTCATCCTTTGCTCTCCCCAATTTCTTGATTTGATGTTGAAAGGTGGGCAAGGCTCCCTCTGACTCTCCCCTACTTTCCCCTTGTTGATTTAATTTAATTTGTCTGTCCCCAGTGTGTGATATGGGTTCTGACTTTAGTGCTTCCTTCCCCTCACTACCTCCTTTATTACAAACTCAATAAACAAGGAGATGTATTGATGGGAACTCTGCCCACCTTTGTCCTTCCCTCCTTCTTTCCCGGTCAGGAACATCCTCTCCCCACCTTGAGTAGATGTTTGGAGTGGTGTGGGGAAGCGTGGGGGTGACCACTCTCCTTCAGGGCTCTCAGGGTGAGGGCATCTCTCTCTCAATCTCTCTCTCTCTCTCTCTCTCTCTGTCTCTCTCTCTCTCTCTCTCTCTCTCACACACACACACACACACACACACACGAACAAAGGGGGTGGGATATGTCAGATGTTTACTCATCACTGTTTGTGGGAGGCTCTGGTTGTGGAAGAAAGCTTGGCGGGGTGGGTAGAGGTTATACAGGGGAACTGTTCTGGGGCCAGGCCGTGTGGGGAAAGGAAAGGGAGCTGAGGGACGGGGGGCATGGGGAGCTGTGGGTCCTTTACGGCCCCCCTGCACTGCTCTCGGCTGCCTCGGGCTCTTCCGACTGATTCAGCTCTGCACGTTCTTCCTCCTCCTCCTCCCGGTTCTCTGGGGCCTTCCTGGGGAGGAGGATTGGGGAGAATTCTGCACACGGATCCTAGCACTTCCCCCACCTCTTCTTGCTGCCAGGGAGCCCCCCCAAGCCTGAGGTGTCTGGCTTTCTCCACTCACCTCTCCTCTCCCCGGCGTCGCCATCTTTGCCACATGATGATTCCAATGAGCAGGGTGGCTGTCCCCAGGCCTCCTAGGATCCCCAGGACCAGACCTAGAGTTCCTAGCCCTGGGCCTCCCACAGAGCCTGTGGGGAAAAGGGGAGCAGTGAGGGCACAGCCTCCACCACTCGCTGCTCCTTTCTTGTTCATCCTCCCAGTTACATTGGGGTCTGTTTGCTTCTCTGACATTGTCCAACCCCTCACCTGCAGCCGGCCCCTCCTCGCCTGTTTCTGGAAGACAAAGAGCGAGTCAGAAAAGAAGGCTTCAGTTTGGGAAAGGGCTATGTAGTGGGAGCCCCAGTGGAGTCTTCCCTTTCTTCAGAGTGGCTCTCTTGGTAGGTTTGGGTGGGGCAGCCAAGGCCTGGGTGTGGGTCCCCTGAGGGAGGGGTGGGGTGGCTCTTGGGGACAGTGCCAGAATGGGGTAGGGAACTGGCGCCTGCGCAGGGTCCCTGGGATCTGGGGAGAGGTCTCCTCACCGAGGAGGCTGATGCTGATGGCACGGCTTTCCTGGGGCCCGTGGCTGGGATGGGTGGCCACACAGCTGTAGGTCCCCTGATCCTGAGGCCCTGCCTCAGAGAGGAGCAGCACCGGGCTGGGCGGCAGGGGCAGGGGTGTGCCCTGGGGGGTGGGGGACAGGAGGCTGTTACGACGCGGCTACACATCTCACACTCCTGTGTTTGTCTTCACATCTATACACACCTGTCTTCCTCCCCAGCTCGTTGCCTGCCTCTGTCCATGAGCCCCTGTCCTCCTAGCTGCCCATTATGGATCTCTACCTCTCAACCTCCTCTCCAGGTCACTCACATCCTTGATCCAGTGGATTTGAGGAGGAGGCTGGGCGGGGGCTTCACAGGTCAGGGTCACGGTCCCACCAGGAGCTACTGCTCCACCTTCCGGGTCCACCACCAACTGGACCTCCAGAGGCACCGGCTCAGGGGCTGGGAAGGGGCATGAGGCAGAGTCACCCTGTGTGTGGTCCCTGTGGCCACACTTTCAGGATGTACTAAGCCGAGCTTGGGGCCCTCCCCACCTCTGTGCTCACCCCAGACATTGAGCTTGATGGGGGCTGTGTGTAGGGCTCGGCGCCGGGGAATGCCAGGGCTGAAGCTACAGGAGAAGGTCAGGTGGGGCGTGCCTCCCCGGGCTGGGGTCATTGTTAGCTCCGACTGGAGTGTGAAAAGCCCTGTCTCAGGGTGTCTCCTGGTTTCTTCCTTCACAGACACTCCTATGGTGGGGGAAGGAGAAGGCAAGATACCCATGGTGTGTGGGGGAGAGGGATAAGAAAGAAGGCAGCTCAGAGGGGAGGACTTGGGACTTACCTTTGCCATCAGGTGTCAGGACTTTCCCATCCAAACGCCAGCTCAGCGTCCCTGCAGGGTAACCCCCCTCAGACACACATGTCCCTACCTGGGGAAAGAGTGACCTCATCATCTTTAACAGTAAGACTCCATACACATGCACCCAGCTACACTCCTCTCCCATTCTCATGACCACTTTCTACTCCCCTTTTCCTCCACTACCTTATTGGAGACACCAGCCATGAGTTCAGAGGCAGGATCAACAATTTCTGGCTTCCTGGGAGTCTCTGAAGGAGGAAAATTGCAATCAGAGGCTGGAACTGTGAAGATTCTCACCCCCCCCCCATTGTGGGGATGGGGCAGCGAAGTTAGAGGCTCACACAGCAGGGCCAAAGACTTAAGGGCTGGGATTGCAGGCTCTTCCTTAGGTGAGAGGTGGGCCTTGGGGAAGGCCCTGGGCCCCTTACGGTAGACTCGGACTTGGTAGTTGGACTTGGTCTCCTTTCCATTCCGGCTCATTGCCCGGCACCGGAAAGTCCCCTCATCCTGGATCCCGATGGCTGGCAGGAGGAGAGAGCCATTGGGGAGGACCCGAGCCACGCTGTCCCAGGGGCCTCCCTGGGGAGACAGGACCTTCCAAGCTTCTGTCCGACCTGTGTTCTGGGGACAGAGAAGGACCCTTTGGGAAAGGACTCAGGAGGCAGGGAGGTGGGGAGTGTGAGCGTGCAACGGGAGCCCTGCTTACCAGTTTCCATTCCAGCTGCTGGGGGGGTTTCTTGGGGGCACCCTTACAGTTCAGCACCAGGGGCTTCCCGATCCGGGCTGTGACGTTTTGACCACCTACCACGGTCCCTGGGAGACAGCACCAAGGAGGAGGGGCAGGAAGAGAGATGGGGCTTGTACAACCAGCACAGGGTGGGTGAGGGAGCTTAGAGAGCAGTGCCCAGGTTCCAGGAAAGTTCTGGGAAGATTTGGGGAGGGGGTGGAGTGCTTTCCGCAGGGAGGAGAGGTGTGGGGAGTGGCTCACCCCACAGACTGAGGACCAGCACCCAGGCTCCGACCGCTGTGCCTGCTGCCATCCTGCTTCCTTCCCAGGCTCCTGGCTCTGTCTGCCCCTCACTGCTGTGGCCTCGCCCTAGGTGCGGCTTGTACCCTTTCCCCTGCCCCCATCTCCCCATCCTGTCCTGGCACAGGGAATGCTAGGAATTCATGACTCTCGGACAAGAGTCCTTCAGACACTAGGAGAAACAATTATCACCCCACCCCTGGGCACTGCCACAGCCATGGGGGTGGGGAGTGCACTGCCTAGTGTGTCCCACCCCCTCAGGACCCCCAACCTGTTCCATCAGTCAGCTGAGGGCTGCCTGATGGACCACTGGCGCCCCATCTCAAGGAGGCAAGGTTGCCAGGCAACAGGGTTCAGGCCAGGCTGTTTTCCACAGAGAAGAAGCAAGGGTACAACCTGGGGCCTGGGTGGTGAGGGCAAGGCTGGAGGGATGGGGGAAATTATTTGGGGCTTTATGAGAGAAAAATACGTATTTTTTTATGGGGTTTCTCATGTTTTTGAAAATAATTCTCAACTAAACCCAGGGAAAAAAGAAATTTCTTTATTTAAAACTTTTTTCTGTGAAACTACAAGTTTACAAGTGAGGAGAGAACTGCCCCCGGCCCGTCCTCCCACCTCCCCACCCATCACAATTCCAACCTGCTCCCATCTTGCCCGGATCTTTGACAGGAAGGGTTCCCCACTATGACAGTCTTGTGAAATCCTGAGGATGTTTGAGGGGTTCAGATGGTAGGGTTCAGGGCCAATCAAGGATGGGGCAGTGGTGATTTTACTTCCCCCTAATACCTGGCTTTTTGCAACCTCCTTCCTCTCCCCACCCTCTCAATTTTGGACTGAGAAAAGAAAAAGAAAAAAACGATACCTCATTTCTGGGGAAATTGAGGGAGATACATACACAAACACTCCAACCCATACTTAACATATTTTGCAATAACCCCCTCCCCATTCTTCCCCCTCCAATCTGCAAATAGTTAAAAAAAAGATCTAAAGACGTGTAACGGGAGGGGTGGCATTTCCTCAAAATCACCGAGTCTAACTCTGCCCAAGGGTTGTGGAAGAGGGAGAACAGGCCAGCCCAGCAAGCCCTGACTGACCGCCTCCACACTAAATGCAGCAAGAAGCTGCCTGCACAAGCAAAGAACACCTGGGGTTTTACAAGCAAAGGAGAATGCCTAAGTGATTTTAGGGGGCAGGCTTGGCGCCCTGCTAAGTGTACTTCCTGATGGACAGCACTGGGAGCCAGGTGGGCCTCTTTACCAGTTCTATTTGTTCCCCTTTCTCTTATGACCCCTTTGGCTATCACCCCTAATATGGGAAAACGAGAAAAAACAAAAACAAGAAATCAACATTTATAAAAGCATCTACTTCCCCAAACTAAAAATTAACAACCAACAAAAAAACCAAAACATTTTTTAAAATACAGATGGGTCCTAGGGTTTCTTTTTCTCCCCCCACCAAAAAAAAAAAAAAAAAAAAATCAACCCCAAAGCCCAGTCAACAATTCCCTAAAGTAGCAGAAACTCCCTCCGAGGTAGATATCTGAGTCAGACACTCTCGTCCACCGAGCGATTCTATTGGTTTAAGATGAGCTGCGTATGAGGTAATAAAGCCGTCTGGAGGGGCAGGGGGTGGGAGGCACGGGGCGTGGCCCAAGTCCTCTGTCCAGAAGTTGTGTCCCCATTTTTGGCATCTCTGGTGGGGCAAGGCTGGCGTCTCCACAGATCCCAGAGTAGATAAGGGGTGGGGGAGGAGAGTGGTAGAAACCAGAGAGGGAAACAGAATAGCTGTACATGTGTATATGAGATAAATCTGAAAAAGAGAATTATGGGTGTGTTTCTGTGTAAGAAAAGGAGAAGAAAAAAAGACTGAACTAAAGCAAAAAAGGGGGAGACCCCACTTTCCCCTTAGGGGACCCCATTCTCCCTGCCATGTACTCAGTACCCCCAGCACAGAGAATCTGGTGGGGTAGGGGACGACCCCATTGCCCTTCTGTCTTGTGCTTCTCCTGTGTCTGGGGTTTGTCCTCTGGATGCCTGCATCCTATTCAAGAGTCACCTTGTGAGCCCCCACCCCTGTGGCCCTGAGGGACGAGATCAGTTGGAAGTGTCAGAATGAACGCTCCCTGGTCCCTCTGTCGGGGATGTCACGGAGGATGGGGTCACAGCCTCCTGCCAGCCTCCGTTTGCCTGAAAAAAGATAAAGAGACAGTTGGGGTAAGGCTCTGGGAAACTAGTGTGGGGGACAACAGTGCCAGGGAAAAGGCCTTTCTGTCCTGGTGAGAGGTGGAGGGGGCTTCAGGCATCCACTCACCCTCATTTCCCGAGGGCTGTACATCTGGCCTCCCCCGAGGTTATCCCCATAACCCCCTGGCCCCATTGAGTGTCGGAGTGATTCCACCTGTGGGCAGCCAAAGGAGAGTATGACACAGTGACAAGCCTCAAAAGAAAAAAAGTCTCATCCCGAAGGGAGGGAAACCAAATTTGGGAAAAATCCTACTTAGGAGGAGATGGGCCACCTGACCTGGGAAGCAGAGTAGGAATCTCCATTGAGCCCGGGCATCCCCAGAAACATGTCTCCGGATCCTGAGAGATTGAAAGAGCCGCCAGAGCCTTGGGGGAGCAGAGAGGGAAATAGGGGAACATGTAACAGAACGTCTGATGGCACCCAGGAGAAGCACCACAACTGTGTCCAAAGAGCCCTCAACTAGCTTTGCAGGAGTGTGCAACTGTGCACAAATTATCCACAAAACATTTCAACACTCAGAAGGATCAGGCTGTTTCTGAGCCTTCCCTGGCCACTTGCTGAAGAACAAGACATAACTGTCCAGTGGCCTCTGTCCCCGACATCCCCACCCCATCTCAGGTTGGTTTCTCTCACCCCCCCCAAGACCCCTACTCTGTGACCCTGCCTAGGCTGGAGGTGGGAACAAAAGCAGGAAGCGTGCAAAACAGCCGGCCGGGGGAGGCGGAATCCACCTGCGGAGGAAGGGGGTGTCGGGGAGCTGGTGCGGCTGTGGCCCCCCTGGGTGACTGACACGGCGGTCTTGACGGCATAGATGTTTGCCTCCTCTTGGAACTTCCCAATATTTTTCTTATAGCGAATCCGCTTGTTGCCAAACCAGTTGGAGACCTGTGGGGTGTTGGGCAGAAAGGAGGGTCAGGTGGAAACCTTTTCCTCCGTGCGACCCTCAGTCAATAGGGTCGGCGAGTTTTGCATTTTCGTTTTCGTTTTTAACCAGAAAACTCCTCCCAAAGCTCCCCAGTACCTGAGAGACAGTGATGCCACACTTCTTGGCGAGCTCCTCCTTGGCCTCCTCACTAGGATAGGGATTACTCAGGTGGGAGTAGAAATACTCATTTAGGACCTCAGTGGCCTGTTTGCTGAAGTTCCGGCGTTTTCGTCTGCAGAGCAGGGAGATGGGAGGTGAGGACGTTGTCCGAGGAGGGCCTCCATGGTGTGCATCCGGAGGATGCCAGTGTCACGCAGTACCGTGTTGTGCAACAAGGTGGCCCAGGGACTTGGAGAAGAAGGGGAAGGCGCCCCGTGCCGGGGGCAGGCCGGCCCGTGCGCCTCACCTGGCATCCAGGAAGCGGGAACGCAGGATCATGACGGCCTCACAGGTGCTCTGCTTGAGCTGCATCTGGATGGCGCTGAACTTGCGGTGGATGATGCTGACCATGCGCTCCATCTCCTTGGGTGCCACGGGCCGCGTGCGGCTCTGCTCCCTCAGCAAGTTCATGACGTGGGTGGTGAACTCGTTACAGGCCTGCAGGGGGCCCGTGGGCTGTGAGGGCCCCCTGGCCTTAGGACTCCCCCAGGACTGTCCCTGCACCCCACTCAGCCTCCTCTCCTCACCTGCTCATACTTCTCCAGCTCCGAGTGGTAGATATGGCGAATCTGGGCAAGTTTGCTGCGATAGTCCGAGTGTTCAATGGAGTTGTCAGGGGACACGCCGCCCCCGGAAGCTGCAGCGGCCGCAGCTGCTGCGGCTGAGCCCCCCCCCTTCTCCGGCCCAGCCACACCCTCTGCCAGAAGCATGTTGTCCAGGCGCATCAGCTGTGGGTCCACCGGCTCCTCCTCCTGGGAGCTTCGAATGCTGAGGCCTGGTGTGCAGGCAAGTGGACTTAGGGACCCTGGGACCCCACACCCACTTCTCAGCCCTTCCAGTGCCTCCTGGACACCCAGGTTTCTTTGGTTCCCTCCCCAGTCCTCCTTAGCAACGTCCCTCACCCCTTTCCTCAGGGCCCCAAGTTGTCAAACTCTTAGCCCGAGTCTATAGTAAACAGGGTTCCATCCTCAGAGTTGAGGAAACAGAGGGGGACCCACGTACCGGTTTTCTCCTTGATTTCACACAGGACGCTAAAGAGAGCGGGCTTCATTCGGTGGCAGTTTAGGGCATGTTTCCTTGAGAGTAAAGAGAGAGAAAGTTGAGCTATAGCAACAGACGTGGGGGGGGGGCACCATGAGGTTGAAAGAGGGGAGCCTCGGAACAAGAAGGGAGATACAAAGTGGGTTTGGGGTCAGAATGGAGCTGAGGGGTTCTTGGGAAGAGGGTAGCTACCAGAGCGTGGAGATGTGCTTTTCCAGCAGACAGGGAAGGTGGAGGCAGCAGGCTGAAGGCCCAGTGGGAAGGCTGGGGACTGTGGGAAATGGTCAAGAAGGGTATAGAGGCCGGGGTTTGAGGGTGACTGCAGACATGAAGGTGACTATGTAGATTTCAGAGGAAGAGACATGGAGACTGGGGAGAAGAGTCAAGAGTTTGAGGTGCCAGAGAGGGGTTTGGGGTACCAAGCTAAAGAGGGGAGTTCAATTCATTAGAGATGTGTGTGAAGGGTCCTGGGACTGAGCAGGGGCAAAGGGTGGGTGAGGACCCTTAAAGGAGGAGCCATGGTGGAGGAGTAATAGGAGCTCTGGGGAGGGGTGTGGAGGTCCCAAGGTCTGGAGAGGAGGGGGCTGGGCTGGGTGGAGAGTTAGGGGAGAAGACAGCATAGCAGTTTCTTAGTCGGGGAGCCAGAAGGGGGCTCTGGAGATGGAAGAATGTGGGGAGTGTGGGGGTTAGTGAGAGGTTAGGAGAGGGGGTGAGACCACCTGGGGTTCCCTTCTTTAAGGTTTCAGGGCCTGGGCTGAAGGGAGGTTTGAGAGGGATCACTTATCTGGGGTCTCCCAGGAGTACCAAGAGAAGAGATCTGTAGGATCCTGGAAAGGGTCCTATAGTTGGGGTGGGGGGGCTCACAGCTTGTGAATGGGGCTTCCGCTGGGTCTGTGTGGGGTCCCGGGGTGGGGGCACTCACTTGGCCTGGGCCTCATCCAGGCTCTGGTCGGTGATGGTCATTATCTGCTGCAGAATGTCCCCGATGTCTTGCTTCCCTCGGCCTCCCGGGACCCCCCCGCTGCCCCCACCGGGGTCTCCGCCACCGGGAGGCTCGCCAGGGCCCCCAGGCTCTCCACCCACCAATCCCAGGCCCCCCCGGCCCCCGCCTGGAGGGGGCGGCCCCAGCAGCCGCTCGTCCATAGTTGGGGGGGGGCCCTGAGGCCCCCTCCCTGCTCCGCCCCTCCCCCGCCTGGTTACTTCCCCCCCAAACTCGCTGGGGCCGCTGCTCCCTCCGCCCCAACCCCCGCCCGTCTATCCCCTTCCCGGCTCCCCCGGGGGTTCACCCCGGCCCTGAAGGGAGACCTGGGGTACCGGCTGGACCCCCCACAGGAGACCCCGGCCCCCGGCGGCGGAGAAAATGGAGCCGGAGAGAGAGAGGAGGCCCAAGCGGGGGTGTGTGAGAGAGGGAGGAGGGAGGAGGGAGAAGGGGGGAGCGAGGGAGGGAGGCTGGGGGAGGGGAGCCAGGGAGGAAGAGGAGGGGAGGAGAGGAGGAACGGGGAGGAGCTGGGGGCGGAGAAAGCCACAGAAACAGAGGAACTGAGACCGAGTGGAGGCGGGGAGAGGGAAGAGGACCGAGGCGGGGAGGAGACTAGCCCTGCGGGGAAAATATGGGAAGGCCCCGGGGCTGGACTTCTGCGGCCTGGGAGGGGGGCGTGTTGCGGGTGGGGGGGGCCTGCCGCCAGGGTTCTGAATTTGGAATCTAGGTGGTGTGGACCCTGGCCGCTGGGATGCCGGGGTTCACCGACAGCTCAGTTCATATTTCTTGTCCTAATGACTCCTCTCCCTGTTCTACTTAATTAAAACCAGGAGAGGGGGAGGCGGGGGGGGGGGCTAATTAGGGAGGTCTCCAGCCGCTGCTTAATGAGCCAGTAATTAACCAGCCAGGGAGGGGAGCTGGCCTCAGGCCAGGCTGGGGAGAGAGGCAGCCTCTGGCCTCACTGTCCTACCCTCGGCCCGCAGCCCGAGACACCAGTCTTCAGTCGAGAGGGGAATTACATTTATTCACACAACCAAAACATCAGACAGGGTTAAGTGTCCATTCGCAGCCTGTAGGCCCCTTAGTCCTGGGGCTGGGCGGTGCTGGTGGTGAGGGGGGGAGAAGAGTCTTTATCTCTTTGCTGTCCCCACCCTCTTTCTTCTTACTGGGAAGGAGGATGGAACTCTCTCAAGTCATAACTTAGGAAATTTGTCTTTTCTCGGGGATGGAGGACTGAGCCCTTAGATCCTGCCTAGTGGCTTGATTACTAGGGATGAGCCTACATCTCAGGACCAAGACTCTAAGCCGCTCCCTGAGATCAGAGTAGGTGTCCCTGGGTAGCAGGGATGCTCACTGCCTCAAGCTCCCCAGTACTTGGGGAGGGGCTTAAATGACCGTCATACCTTGACTATTCCCAAGGTCTGAAGACTTTTCACCCCCTCCAGTTCCCAGGGAAGGTGGAGGAAGGCAATGAATATTGAGATTTCTGCTGGGTCTTCCAGTCTCTGGTGCCCCTGCCAAGCAGGGTTGAGGGCATGCAGTAGGCTGCCCAGCTTTGAGTCTCAGGACTTATGGAGGGGCTGGTGGGGGGCTCAAGTCTCAGCAGGTGTGTGGAGGGGGCCGGGATCTTTGTTCCTCCATTCGACCCCCACCCTGAACTTTCAGCAGCAACTCCAGGAGCTCCTGCCCCCCTGGGGGTAGGGGAGGCTCTGACCGCTGGGCTTCCATCCGCTGGCACTGGAGGAATGGAGGGAGGGGAGGGTGTTGGTGAGATTCTAAGAGGAGCAGGCCTTGAAAGGAGGCAGGGCTGGTGTGAGGGGCATACAGGACACCTGTGATGGGGATGAGGGGACTAGGGCCTGGGGAGGGGACAGAGGCCTCGGGAGAAGGAGGGGTAGGGCCCCAAAGAACAAGGAGGGCAGAGAAACCAGGAAGCCTGGACCTCACCTCCTAGGGAAGGGGTGCTCTTACCTGGTGACTGAGGATAGTGCTGTAAAGCTGTTCTCTGTCCTCAAGAGGCCGAGGTGGGGCTCTGGCTAGGTTTGGGGGATTTTGGGAGGCGTGAAAGGTGGCTCTCTGCTCCTCAAGGCGGCGGGACTGGGCCTCAGCCACCAGATCCAGAAGGAGCTCTGTCTGCAGGGAGAGCAGGGAGGCCGAGCGCAGCCCCAGGGCTGGGAGAGGAGGGGTAGGGTTCAGAGAAGTTGGCTGAGCGGTGGGGGGGAGACGATGGACGGCAGGGTGAGGTGACTAGGAACCAGTGGTCAGACGTAAGGGTGTGCAATGAGGAGTCCAGAAGAGGTGGGGAGAGAGCCCCTGATAGAGTGGACCTTGGTAATGGGATCAGGAAGAATGGGGGCACCGGGGTCAGGGAGCTCCCTGGGTGGGGTGGGGGGTTACCTGTGTGGCGGGTCCCTGGAGGAGGGGATGGAGGAGCAGATCGCCAAGGCCGACCAGTGGTGTTCACAGGAGGCCAGCCATGCTGATCCTGATGAGGGCCCTGATGCCGAGACAGCCGGTCCAGTGAAGCAGGGGCGGGGTGGGCAGGGTGCTAGGCCAGCGGCCCATTTCCTCTGTGTCTGTACCTGCCTCAGTGTGCCCAAGCCCTTCCAAATTCCCAGTCCACCGTTGCTAGGTCTCTGTCTCAGGTCCTCTCACCTCCCTCCCTCCCCGTGTCAGCCTCCTCCACCCGGTGCCCAGCTCACCTGCTCACCATCTTCTTCTTCCTGGGGTCTCTCAGCCTCCATCCCCTGGAGGGGAGAAACCGATGGGGGAGGGGAGCTGGGATTTGGAGGAGGGCCGGAACCCTGAGTTCCTGAGGGGAGTGGAGGCTAGAAGGGGTGGGGGTGAGCCGGGGGCTGGATGTCTGGGTACTAAGCAGGAAGCTGGGTTCCTGGTCAGCCCCCCCACGGGCCCCGCCCATCCCTGTCAACTTCCTCCAGTTCTCTTTTCCCACCCAAACTACTTGCTGGACCTCGCTTCCCCCCGGGGAGTAGAAACTGGGAAAAGCTCCTCCAGCAGTAGTGGAGGGGCTTCAAGGTGGGGAGACTTGGCCTTCTCACCTCGAGCTTCAGTAGACCCCAACCCCTGGCTCTGTTCCCTCCATCCCCTCCTCCGCTTCAGCTCTGTCAACACAGGAACTAGCTACACAGGAAGTGGTTTTACTCCTCAGAACCCCCCCACTCCTAGGTCCCTTCTCTCCTTAAGATGGACCCTGGCACAGGATTCAGCTCTCCCGCTGCTTCCCAGCTTCCCTGAGGTTTATTGGGACCGGTAGGTGCATGGTTCCAGTGGGAAGCGTAATACTCAGATCCAAGGAAGTCAGACCCTCAAATATATGCACATACATCCCCCTAGCACTGGGTCCAACACCCAGTATTCAATAGATATGTTCAATAATTATCTCAGCCCTCTAGACGCTTAGTCTATTGGGGTGGGGGTGGAGGGGACTCGACATATGTACCAAATGTGAGACAAGGAGCAGGGGAAACTTTACTTTCTTCACAAATGAATGAGGGATACAGAAATGGAAAAGGGGAGGGCCACCTCCCTGGTTTGGTCTTTGTCCACGCTTCTCAGGCTGGCTGGCACCAAAATGGAAGCAGGACAGACACAATTTGGTCCTCTAATTGGTAACCTGTCATAGTAGGGAAGTTACTGCTGAGTAACTTTGAAGACAAAATGTGATAAAGCGATCTGGTTCTACCACCTAACGCCTTGCAATCTGGGCCAAATAAAATCTGTGCCTCAGTTTCTGAAAGTAAAATGGAGTTTTAATAGACCTACCTAATAGTGGATGTGAGGATTAAATGTGATAAAGCATTTGGCACATACGGAATGCTCAGTTGGTAGTTATTACAAGGCATTACCTCAGAGATTTTCGGGTTTTGGTTCCAGACCACCGCAATAAAGCGAGTATCGCAATAAAGTGAGTCACACAAATGTTTTGGTTTCCCAGTGCATGTTGTTTACAACTATACTGCAATCAAAATATTGTGTGCAATAGCAATGCCTTAAAGAAATGTATACACCTTAATTAGAAAATACTTTACTGCTAAGAAATGCTAATCATCTGAGCCTTCAGTGAGTCATCTTTTTGTTGGGAGAGGGTCTTACCTTGATGTTGATGAAAACACCTATTGGTGAAGTGCAACAAAGCAAGATAAAACAGGGCATACTTTATTAACTTTCAGAATGCCTCCTGCCCCCATGTCTTAGGCCCATTACTAGGTGTAGCTACATTGCTGAAAGGTGGATAAAGTTTGAGATGCCCTCTCCGCCTTCCTCTACTTGACGTGATTGAGCCCTTGGGAATCTCCCAAGTGGTTATAACTAAATGCCCTTGTGAGAGGGACAAAAGGTGTGAATGGGCTAGTGTGTGGTTTCACCTTGGCCTACTAGACTCTTCCTTTCATATGATACCCTAAATTAACATAGGATCCCCAAATCTACTTATTCTTGTTCATAAACTATACTCAAAGCCTCCATCTAAAAGCTGAATTTGGGGCACACAATCCTGAAAACAGGAATGCAGTCACTCCCTTATTTTTTCTATTGCATTCCCCAACCCCTTCAAAACAAGGTAACACTTTAAATCAGTTTTATTATCTGGTGACAGATTTCGGTTATTTGAGCTAGCAGTGGCTGGAAGAGTGGCACTTCATCCCTGCAGTGGTTTAGGGGGTGGTGAGAATGCAAGGAGTCATCAGCTGGAGAGGCCCTTGGTGCTCTCCCCCACCCCAGCACTCTCAATACCTGGCTCAATAAATATTTGGTAGCTCTTTGTGGGTAGTGTGATGGGTGATACACAGGCTCCCTTTGGGAACCATGTACTGTATAGGAAAGAACACCTTACATCCTCTCTGTAACTCTTGGTTCCAGTTCAGGGTACTTAGCACACTCCACCCCACCCTCCTGTAGACCTTCACCCTTATTTCCTGGGAGAGCAGCTGGGCCCGCTTCATCCCACCACCCTAAACCCTCTCCAGGGATGCGGATTCTCCACGTGGAAGACAATGACGGGTGTGAATGCGTACACACTCATTTCTGGGAAGGACTCCATACTCACGACTCCCTACTTTTGGGGCTCGAGAACTTTAAAATCTAGAGGACTTCCACCTGCCTGTCAGTTAAAGGTACTCAATTTTAGAATCCCTCCCTGCCATTAGCCTTCTATTTTTGACCCTCGCCTCCTGCATTTAAGGGTAACACTTGGTGGGTTGGGGGACTACAAGCAACCTGAGGGGATCCCCGCTCTGGGGACGGAGTAAGGCAAGGAGGCGGAACTGGAGTGTTGGAAGCAGGACCGCATGATCCCAGGGCCACCCAATCGCAGAGCCAGTCATCAGCGGAGGCCACACCCCCACTCCCGACCACGACACCAGATCTTCCCCGCAACATTGCAGGGTTGGGCCGAGGCCCGCGCATGCCTGCAGAAAACCTCCGGCCGCGGCGGGGCGGGCCTCCTCCTGCTCTTTTCAATAGGGTCCGGCACTGCGAATAGGCCCCGCCCCCATGAGAGGCCAAGTCTACGGACAAAGTCCGGGTTTGCAGACCTGCTCCGCCCCCAGGCGGGCCTGCTCCGGCTGACAGCGTCCGGCAGCGCGGCAGAGCCCCGCCCCCGCGCGGCGGCACGCTTCCCGACGCGGTCCGCGCACGCGCGAAAGCGCCCGCCCCGCGGCTGGGCGTGGCCTTGAGACGCGTCTCCGGTGGCCCCGCCTCTTCCAGCAGCGTCAGCAGATCCCAGTGGTTACGCTGGCGGGCGATGTCCTCGGGCGCTAGGCCAGCCTGGTCTCGCAGACCTCGGGCCGCCCCCAGCCCCAGCAGTAGCTGGGCTGCCTCTACCGCCCCTTCTCGGGCTGCCAGGAACAGCGGCGTCTGCTCCTGCGCGGGATAAAACCGCCAGGGGCGCGGTCAGGGAAGGCCACGCCTACAGGACTGGCCTTTCGTGACTCCACCTACTTGACTCTCGGCCCCGCCCCCTTCAGGTTTTGGGGGTTTCCTGCGCTTTCCACCTCTCTCTGGCACTGTTTCTTTTTCTTTGTGGGGAGCCCTCTACCCGGTCTAACCCTGCCGTCTTGGGCGTCTTTATCGGCTCCGGCCTGGAGAAGGCAGTGGGCGGCCCGGGCGTTGTTCACGGCGGCGGCCCAGTGTAGCGCGGTTTTCCCTGGAGAATGACGTGGGAGGTTGTTACCCCGAGGCTGAGGGCCAGACGCCTGGGTTCCCGTTTCCCACGGCTCCTAGGCTTGGGGGAAGGGCTCCTCGGGCCCGCCGGGTCCCTCAAAGGCGGAAGCGTTGCCCGGGTGACCGCCGACGGGCAGGAAACGTTGCCCCTGGTGATGTCATCGGTGTGCGGGAGGGACAATGGGGCATTGTTCTGGGTCTGTGGGACCGGGAGACCCCTCCCCATTCTCAGACAGGACCATCCTAGTTTCCAATGGGCTAGGGCAGTGTGTTGTTAAGGGTGTTGGGGGAAGACACGTGCTTCATACTGCCACTGCACCGCAAATTTACCACCCTGAGAGCAGGGTGAGAGGGATGGGAGGGAATCCCCCAGCCTCCAGTCACTCCTCTGCTGCTCCCTTCTTTTGCATTTTATCTCACACCCCATCTGCTCAGCTTGTATATAGCAAGCACATCTACCTCCCCAGATCCATACCCCATTTATCTCTGGCCCCCACATCTGCTTGGGCTGCAATCAGTTCTTCAACCAGGTCCTCCACCGCCAGCCTTGCCGCTAGCATCAGGGCGGTGGTCCCGTCCTCTGTCCGTGCATCCACTGCTGTCTGTCTGCTGCGGAGTAGGAGCTGGGGGCCAGAGAGGGACAGTGATCTCTGGTAAGTCCTGGGTTGCTAGCTCAGGCCCCTCACATTGTTAACCGCCTCCCAACTCATATTTGGCTGTCTGTTCTGGTTTCCCTTTCAGGCCCCCAGTCTCACATCACCTTCCTCTTTGCCAAACCCTAGAGGATGCTTTTGCCCAGCTTTACTTGGAAGTTTGCTCCCTGTCCTCTTCAGTGACCCCAGTGTGCACTGACCTGGCAGACCTCCCGAGCATCAGCAGCCACAGCGGTGTGAAGGGGGGTGCGCCCTGCTCGGTCTGGCTGGTTGGGGTTGGCTCCAGCCTCTAAGAGACGGCGGGCAGCAGTTGGCCTGGAGAATCGTGCAGCCAGGTGCAGGGGCGTCTCCCCAGTGCCCACTGTGTGAGCCTGGGGACAAGCCCCTCCACCTAACAGAGGTTCCCAGGGCTCAGGGCTTCCCAGCCATGTTCCCTGGAAGGTCCTGGACTCCACTCCCCCACAGTAGACTGCTGACATCAGGGGTGTCACCCCATCTGTGGGTGGGAGAGGAGGAATGGGAGACAAATCAATCAAAAGGACATAACTGGGGCAGGGTGGGGAGAACATGGAGGCTCAGGAAGAATCTCAGCCTGAGGTGTCAGGAGGCCTACCTAGCTCTTGATTTTGTGTGGCTTTAGTCAAGTGACTTCTCTACTTTTCTCTGGGCTTCAGTTTCCTCATCTGTGCAAGAAGCCAGCAGGCTTTAATTTGCTAACCTTCCAGAGCGGTGGTTCTCAAACTTGAGTGTGGATCAAACTCACCTGGAGGGCTTGTTAAAACAAGTTCCCTAGTAACTTGAAGTTTTGCATCAGTAGCTCTGGAGTGGAGCCTGAGAATTTATCTTTCTAATATTTTCCCTGATGATGCTGATTCTTCTGTTCAGGGACCGCACTTTGAGAATCACTGTTCTAAGGCATTAACTATAATGGTTGATTTTCCAGGTCTGATTATCAAAGCATTTTTGATTCTAAACAGGTTAAGGGGAGTTTTCGTCTTGGTCTGCTCACGCACCAGGTCCACGGGTGTCCACGTCAGGGACATCTATCTCAGCTTCCTGGGGAGGAGTCAGCATGGCTGCCTGGGGGAGCTCCTGACAGTCACCACTCAGAGGCCAGAGCTGGCACTTGGAGCGTGAGGCCCTTTCTTCAGCCTTGGGATCAGAAAAACAATCAGTGAAGGAGAGAGGCCTTGTCCGCTCCACCCCTCCATCACCTCAGGACCACTCATGCCCCAGTGCTTTTACCTGGCCTGCCTCCTCTTCTTCCTCAGGGCCTAAGCACATCATGATTCCATCCTCATCAACTTCTGCCTCTGGTTTCAGTGCCCTGGAAGAGGGTGGGTGGGTCCATGAGGTTTCCAGCAATCTTCCTAACCCTCTCCCCTTCCTCTGTCTTCGACTTCTGCAATCGCATCTTGTTGCTTCTGATCATAAATATCTCCCTAGGGAAGAGCCCCCTCCCTGAGCCCTGGCTCCTCCTCACTCTCACTTGAGGCCGATGCTGTCCTCGCCCAGTGGGGGCCGGCGTCGGCGGGGAGCTGGCTGAGTCCCAGGCCTTCGAGTGAACCCAGGGGGCAGCCAGAGAGCCCCGTGCTCTCGGCGCCGCCGCCGTATGAGCTGGAGGACGAGAAGAGCCCCGAGGGCCAGGAGTAGCACCCCGGCCACTGGTGAGCACAGCAGAGGCCAGGGAAGCTGGTTGGCAGGGGGCGCTGTTGGGAGACAGTAAAAAAAAGAAGCCATTCCAGGTGAGGCTGGGTACTACTGTGAGACCTTTAGGCAAGTGCAATAACCTGTTAGCCTCAGTGTCCTCATCTGTAAAATAAGAATAATAGCACCTACCTCAGTGGGGTTGTTGGGAGGATTAAAGGAGTTAATGCTGTAAAGAGCTTAGAGCGCAGCCTGGCATATACCGTGTTTCTCCCAAAATAAGACCGGATCTTACGTTAATTTTTGCTCCAAAAGACGCATTAGGGCTTATGTGTAGGGGATGTCATCCTGAAATATCATGCTAGGGCTTATTTTCCAGTTAGGTCTTATTTTTGGGGAAATAGGGTAGAGAGCACCATAGGAGAGTTCTTACTCTTTCATGTACTCTGACTGTTTGATTGGATACTCTTGGTCTAGTAGAGAGGATGGACCAGAACCCAAGGTTTGTTTTTGGGAGGTCAGTGACAGAGGGAAGGATAAAATACTCGGGAAATAAGAAGATTGTAGAGCAAATGGGCTACGAGGAGATCCAGTTAGAGAAAGAGGTGAACAAGGATAAGTTCCCACAACACGTATTTGGGTCCCAGTGGTCCTGTTTCATGTGCTCTCCATTGCTGGTTGCTGGCACGAGAGCTGGTGTGGGAGCAACATCCGGGGAACTGATGGGGGTCACCTACCAGTGTGTGCCCGAGGGTGGGCAGCCAGCAGGGGTCCCGGCAGCAGGGGCTCCAGGGCCTCCACTGCAGCCATGGCGGCAAGGAAGCGGAGCAGGAGCCCAGGGTCCCAGGGACAGCGGGATGCAGGGTGGTCAGGGCCGCAGTGGGACAAATCCACACCCATCACCACCACAAACCTATGGGGGAGGCACCTCAGATTCTTGTTTTAGTCCCTGGCCCCCTTCCCTCTGCCTGTTAAAAGTGTCTGGCCTGCCCCTCCACCCAGCCGCCTTACCCTGTGTTGAGGGAGTCCTCCTTGCCCACAGGCTGTGTTTGAGGGGTTGCTCTCCCCTGATGAGAGAGGTCTGGGGTTCCTCCTAGCTCCTCTTCGGCCTGGGCCCCAGGATAGGGGTACACCATGGCCCTGCCATCACTATCTTTCCTCACCCAGAGTCCCACCCTCAGAGTCAGGGAGAGCACCCGGGCCAGGGCCAGCAGCTGCTGGTCCAGGGCTGCGGGGCTCAGCACCACCAGGAGGGCCAGGGAGGGCTCCCCGCCTGCATCCCCGTCTTCGGGCCTGCAGTCGCCCCCATCCCAGCCACATTCTGGAGAGTTGCAGCCCTTCTCGCAGAGTCCATTGTGGAAGTGGTCACGGCAGAACTGGTCATAGGCTGGACTGTGGGGTGAAGAGAGGGGGACTCAGGACCCCCAAAGAAACCTGACTCCCTTCTTCATCCCAGAGTGCAGTCCTGATATTCCACAGTCTCTAGGGCTCTGTTGCTAGGTGCGGACAGCTCCAGAGCAATGGGCCGTCAGGCCCTGGATGGTAGGTGGTGCAGACACCCTAATGTCTACTGACTCCCTTGTCTCCTAAGACTGTCCCTTCTCCCTACCCTCCCGTGCTCTCCTGTCCCCTGAAGGAGGCCCTTTCCCTCAGGTATGCTTGTTGCTAAGGGAGATACTGCATGGCAGCAGGGCTTAGAGAGAGGCTTGAGGCCAGAGCTCCTACAATTCTCAGAGAGGAGCCACGGCAGAGGCAGTGCCCTTTTTCTTGGTCCCCCATTAAATACTGATGCTGCCCTATCCCCCTGGGTTGGAGTCTAGGGTCTTCTACCCCTACTTAGCAACGGTTGTGAGGGTGGAAAATCCTTGGATCTTGAGGCTGTGGTCACACTGTAACTCACAGGCATCCGTGTCCTTCCTCCTGCCCTAACCCTGCCCCACCCCCCACCCCAAGTCAGGGTTTCAGGCTCACGTGCAGGCTGGAGGAGTTTCACAGTCATAGCCATCAAACAAGCACTCTTCAGAGTCACACTGCGGGTGGCACTGCCCATCCCGGAAGAGAAGCCAGCAGCGGGAGTGGGAAGGGCAGCCCTTCCAGGGGTCCAAGACCCCCAGGGAGCAGTCCCCCCCATCCCAGTTTCCTTCTGGTCCACTGCAGCCAGTGTCACAGACCCCATCTCCACCTCTGCCCTCACACCCCTTTGCTCCGGCGCTCTGACAGCGGGGCCCTGGGGAGCTGGGAGGGCAGGAGCATCGAAAGCCTGGGCCCCCCAGCAGGGAGGTCTCTGAGCAGCTGCCATTGTGCAGGCATGGAGAAGGCGGGCCACAGCCTTGAGGAGCAGGTGGGGTCAGGCAGTCAGGACCCCCGTAGCCGTTGAGGCAGGCACAGCGGGGTGGAAAGCCAGACTTGGGGGAGGGCAGGCACAGGCCACCATGGTGGCAGTGGTGGGGGCCGCAGGAGGGGGCTGCCTGGCTGCAGGTGGGGCCATCAAAACCCTGTGGAGAGAAGAGGTGGGAGGCCCTTGGGTTATTCCTCTACTCTTCCTCTCCACTTCCTCTCACGCAAACTCCTGCATTAAAATAACTCAGAGGGTCCTGGAGTCTCATATTTGGAAGGGGCCTCAAGATAACATCAAGTGCATCATTTTACAGATGTTGAAACCATGTCCCTTGTTTTTTTCACACAGTGATATTACGGTGTGATGAAAGTAATGAACCACCGCTGTGTGCCACAACCTGGATGAATTGTAGCATCAGGAGGCAAGTCCCGGAAGACTAAACAATTAATAGAGTAATATTAATTGAACTAGTAGTATCTTAATCCTTGGAGATAGGATTACATACTTTCTCTTCCTCTGGAAGGGGAACAAGAAGAGGAAGGCATAAGTACATGTAAGTTATTGTTAACATTGTAATTCTTGGGTTAGGTTCATGGGTATTGTAAGAATAATAAAAAGGCTGTGCACAAACGAGTGATGTTAGTGTTTCAGGAACCAAGGCTTAAGATTAACCCGGTTTCGTGCATCTGAGGCGCGCGCACACACAGAATTAAAAGAACTAGGAACTTTTCCAAGGTCACGCTGCTTGACCTTGGGGACCTTTCCTTAGGCAATGCCCATGATTTCTGAAAATTCCATTTGTACTATCACCTGCCTCCCCTCCCCGCCATGTGCGTCTGAGAGCCACTCATCCCTGTGAGTGTGGGATGGCTTTCTCCATTAATTCCCACTACAGTGCTCCCCAGGCTCCCGTCTAGGATCCCAGCTCAGGCATTAGCACCTCGGGTCAGTGTTGGGGGCAACAGAGAAGTCAGTTTTGCAGGTCACTCACCTGGGGACAGTGGCAGGTGAAACCTGGGGATTGTCCTGCTGTGGCTTCACAAGACCCTCCATGGGAGCAGGGCTGGCTCTGGCAGGGGTCTATCTCCACTTCACACCACTGGCCTGTGGTGGGGGTGGGATTAGATGTCACACACACTGCCTCAGTCACCGCGTCCTGCCTCATTCCTGGGAGTCGGCCCAGCACAAGTTGTACAAGGTGACTAGGCTGCCTTGTGGGCGGGGAATGCCTGGGTTTCCACGGTCAGCTCAGTTGTGCCACAGAGATGCCTAGCCCTCCCGCCCCCCAGCCTCACCTGTGTGTCCAGGCAGACACTGGCAGTAGAAGGCGTTGGCTAGAGAGTGGCAGGCTGCAGTGCCTGTGGGGTGGCAGGGCTGGTCCAGACACTCATCCACGTCCCCCTCACAGCGCAGTCCCACAAAGCCTGGGGGGCAGGTGCAGTGGAAGCCTCCAGGTTTGTGGGTGCAGGTCCCATGGTTGTGACAGGGCTGGGATTGACAAGCGTCGGTTTCCTTTGAGCAGTTCTGTCCACTGTAGCCTGGGGCGCACTGCAGGCAAAGAGGGTTAGATAGGAAACTAGTAAGCAAGCCCAACCCAGCACTACAGGTCACATTGCCACTAAACATAGCTCCATTTCTGGTAATACCTCTCTCTCCAAACACACACCCGACAGGCTGTTGTGCTTTATTAATTTCTAGGCATTTAATGAATACCTATTTTGTACCCAGCACCATTTAGGCACTAGGAATACAAAGAAAACTAGAACTCATTCGTGCTTGCATGAAATTCTCAGGTAACCAGAGGAGGGAGACAGCTAGCATTCATTGCATGATTCATATAATAACCTCATAAAACCCTCTATGTCGATTATCTCATACGATTTTCACTTTACAGTAAAGGAAACGGATTCCTTGAAATATTAAGTGACTTGTGCAAGTCACACAGCTAGTGGGTGGCAGAGCTGGGATTCACTGCAAGTCTGTCACTCCATAACCGATGCCTTAACTATTTGCAGATTGTTTCGTTTCATTGATGAGGTCTATGCCATGTGCTGAGTTCTTGCGAGAGGAAGGCGAGAATACAGGAATGGAGTACCAGGAAGGCTTCAGAAAGATGGAGAAAAAGGGATGCATGAGGAAGTGGCCAGGGGGCTGGAAGAAGCAGATGAGGGAGGTGTTGTGAAAACTTCTGGAGGAGGGCGTTTCATGAAAGAGGAAGTAGAGGCGAGGGGCAGGTGCATGGGGTTCACTGGTAATCAGTACACTGCTTCTGTGTATGTGGGAATGTTCACCATAGTTCAAGAGGGTGGCTAGGCGTGTGTATGGTGCCTTCTAGCCATAGTGGTTCTGAGGTCAGGAATCAGGCTGCTCAGACTGGGACCCAGTTTTGCCGCTTCTGCTCTGACCGGAACCACGAAAGAGAGGCTGGATCCCAGCCGGGAGGAAAGTTCAGTACATGTTCCTGAGGAAGGCACCTCCCGGGCGCCCTCCGGTGGAAGAGGGGTGGGAGGCCCCCACAGAACCGGCAGCAGTCCCGTGCTGGAGGGTGTGGTGGGGAGAGTCGAGGCCTGCGGGCAGACAGGCCTGGGGCAGCCGGGCCTTGAACTTCACTATGAGAGGTGGGCAGCGGAGACACAGGTCAGCTGAACACTCTCAGCAGAGCGGCCTGGTCACAGAGCAAAGCTGACCGCCTGGGAGGACAGTGTGGAGGCAGGGACAATAGGAGGCTGATGCGGGTGTCCAGGTGGGAGGCAACAGAGGCTGGACGAAGGGTGGGCGAAGGGGGAAGGGGGAAGGACAGAGCTGAGAAATATTTAGGAAGTCAAATGGCATGACTTGGAGGTTGGCTGAGTATGTGGGGTACAGCAAAGGGAAATGGGTATGCAGCACCCACCCAGGACTACTGTTTCCCACATCCAGCGCCCCCGCCACCCCTCTCCCCTCTCCTAGACCCTCTCACCTGGCAGAGATATCCGTTGGGCTGGGCCACGCAGGTAGCCCCATGCTGGCAGGGCCCGGACTCGCATGGGTTCACCTTGTCCTGACACATACTGCCTTGGAATCCAGGGGGACAGTGACAGAAATAGGACGGGCCACTGTCAACACAGAGGCCTCCGTTCTGGCACAGGGACGAGACTGCTGCGCCTGGGGAGAGACAGAAGGGTCAGCAGCGCTGAGTGGGGTGGGAGGGTGCCAGGAGGCCCTTGGGGACCACTAACATTCCTGGGGCCTTGAGTAGTCGGTACTTCCTGACACTGACGAAGCTAAAACATCAGGATCCCCCCTGCTGGTTCTGCCAGGGCGGAGGGAGGTACCTCGTAGGCTTATCCGAGCAAGGTCAGTGATTCTTCTTAGAACAAGTCTCAGGAAAGAAAGAAGTCAAGGGAAACTTCAGGAGCAGGCGTTTGGTCACTAATGGCCCGAGTCTGTCCACTGAGTTTGCGTCCCCCTAAGTGTCACCGTTGGTCCCGTCAACCACCCTGCACCCCCAAGACTCCTTCCAGAGGTCTACCCGTCTCAAACCTCATTTGAGCAAGGGCTCACTCTGTCACCAGGCCGTTGGTGTAACTTCACGTGTGTGTGTGTGTGTATGTGTGTGTGTGTGGGGGTGACGAAATGAGCTGAGTGCAGCTGGGTTAAGTGTGGGCCTCTAGCAGGAATGGTACCGCCAGAGCCAAGCAGCTCCCCTCCGAGAGCTCCCTGCTGATGGGGTTAGACTGGAGTCTCGCTGACTGGGCTGCGTGGGGTTACTGCTGACTGCTGCTAGGAGCCCAGTTGTCTTAGGCCGCCTGCGTGTTGAGCGGTAGAATCAGTCCCTGTGGTTGGCTTGAGTTACTTGGACTGTTTTGCCCAGACGTTGTGTGGACGCCCTTAGGGAGGGGATAGAAGAGGGCACCCGTTCCCTCTTCACCTGCCCCCGAGTCGGGTTGGTACCTCGGCTCAGGGCGGCCTTCTGGCAGGAGGACAGCGGGGTGTTGCAGAGAGGCCCTGTCCATCCCTGGAGGCACAGGCACTGGAAGGAGGGCCCAGTCTGGAGGCAGTGGGAATTGTGCGGACAGGGATTCTGGGCGCACACGTCCAGCAGAGTCTGAGGGTGTGGAGGCAGAATGAGGCAGGACAGAACATCACCCCAGTGCCAGACGGGCCTCTGCCAACTCCAGCTCTCAAAGACCCTCACCTTTAAAACTCTCCCCCGAATGGTCTGGGACCAGGTGGTCCTCCCTGGTTTCCTTTGATACCCACATCCCGCCCGGAACAGTCCCTGGGATCAGACATTCTTTCAGTCCGTCACGTCTGTACAAACCTCAAGCTAGACCTCCACTCCTAAACTTCCAAGCCTCTCTTCATGTAGATGCCTCGCCCAAACATCCCCACTGCCCACTTTTAGTACCTGACACCCTCTCACTACAGCTCTCCAGCCGCTCCCTCCTCAGCACACCTGGCTCGGTGCGCCTCACCTGACAGCTGCTTCCTGTGTAGCCAGTGGGGCATAGGCAGCGGGGGCCCTGGGGGCCGTCTTGGCAGGTAGCCCTGTTCCTACAGGGGCTGGACAAGAGAGACACAGGCACAGTAGAAGGAAGGTCTGGGAAAGAAGGGGGAGGGGCAGGCACTAGGGACATGGAAACAAGAGGAAAGGCAGAGTGAAAGGGTATGGGATGTGGGCTTGGAGGCAGCCTGGAGCCCCGGAGGAGACGGAGAGGAAGGGTGGGAAGGCTGAGGGGCTCCCTCCCGTCCTCCAGGACTCTTTGTACCCTGCTTACCTGTCCGCGCAGCTGGGATGAATCCTTCGCTCACAGTGTGCGCCCTGGAAGCCCACGGCACAGAAGCAGAAGGAGGTGCCAAGCCTGTTCACACAGGTACCCCCATTGAGGCACGGGGCTGGAGAAAGGGGGCTGTGAGGGCTGCGTCACTTGCCTGGAACCTCAGTCACACTGCGTACAGGACACCCCCCACCCTGTCAAAACACCAGCTCACTGTGTCCAGTTTTTGAAAAAAGTACGGCACAAACACACCGTGAGCAGGGCCTCCATCCTCTTTTGGCCCAGCCCCAGGACGCGGTAGTACTCACCAGAAGCACAGTGGTCGGTGCTGGTTTGGCAGTGGCGCCCAGTGTGGCTTGGAGGGCAGGTGCAGGAGTAGCCCCCAGGGCTGGGGCTGCAGGAGCCACCATTGAGACAGGGCCCCGAGTGACATGCTGTTATCTCCTCGCTGCAGGTGGGCCCTGGTGGAAGTGGGTGAGGTCTGAGAAAGGGAGCCCTCCTTTTCTCCTCCCTCTCCTCACTTTCCCTCCCCTTTCCTTTTCTTATCCGCATCCCTGTTCTCCCTTGTCCAAACTCTTTTCTTTTCTCGCCACCTCCCGCATATCACTTGTGTCCCCTGCAGCCCCTGTCCATCTCTCATTGGTGGCAACCAAAAAGACCCAGAGCCCGTGGACGCATGTCTCCACTGGTCTTGCCCTTGATTCAGAGGGTGGCCAGCCCAGGGTGTATGTGGGTTAGGGAGGGCCTCACCTGTGTAGCCTGTGGGGCAGGTGCAGTTGTAGCCGGAGGACTGGGGGTGGCAGGTCCCCCCGTGGGCACAGGGTGTGGAGACACAGCCTCCCAGCTCCGCCTCACACTCCGGTCCTGTCCAACCCATGTCACACACACAAGAGGATCTGGTCATAGAGAGAAAGGGGAAGGTTTCCTCTTAACGTATGTATCTTCTCCCCTCTCCACAGACCCCTATGACCTCTTTTTTTGTCCCTGAGACTCTGACCCCTTTCTTCAGTGACTTCGCTGTCAGCATTGCCCCACCCCCTCTCTCCATGCTCATTTTCTTCAACTAGATATGAATATATGTATGTATATTCCTTCTATAATTTGTTTCTTGTCTGTTTTTCCTCGTTAGAACGAAAGCTTGAGAGCAGACACTTTGTCTCTTTTGTCCTGTGCTGTTCCCCCAATCCCTAGAACAGCACCAAACATAGTAGATGCTCTATAAATATTTGTCTAATCAGTGATGAGTTGGCCCTGGGATTTAGTGCTGCTCTTCTTTCTGCTCTGACCCCCTAGTTCTCCGTGCCTCCCACTGTTTATGAACTCTCCCCTCACTGGATACCACTCACCAGTGGAGCCCTCCCACTGGCTGTGAGGTCAGAAGTGCCATCTCCTTACACTTCCCTGTTGGTCATTTCCCATAGACTTGCCTCTCACTGGCTGTCTTCTCCTGCCCTAGCTGAGGACCGGAGGTGTGTGCAAACGGGAAGGGCCTGGAACGCGTTACCTGTGGCAGTGCCCATGGAGGCAGGTGCAGTTGTCCTCAGTGGGAGCACAGCCAGGGCTTCCATCCGGGCAGAGGCACTGGGCCTTGTCCTCCTGGTCCTGGCATTTTTGCTTGGGCTGGCACAGGTTGGGAGCACACAGGGGAACCTCACAGAGATGACCTGGGGTGGGGCATGGGTGAGAGAAAAAACAGGGTCCCTCCATGTCCTTGATGGGGCCACAGGCCCCTTCTTACGCACTACGTGCTTGCCCACCGCTCATGAACCTGTCCTTCGGTGTCTCCCTGTTGCCTCAGGACACTGTCTACCTTCCCTAGAACGACAGCCAATGTCCTGCAGGACGTGACCTCTAACTGCTGTGTTTCTGTGCCGTCGCACCGTAAGCTCTGGGTGTGCTACTGTTCCTGAAGCGGGGTGTGCTCTTCTTCCCTCTGCGCCTTGCGCATGTGGTTATCTGCAGCTGCAGCATGCTGTCTGGCATTGTGTCTGGACAAACGCCTACTCATCTTTGAGCGTCAGCCCCTGAAGCCTTCTCATCTCTAGTCCTCTGTGCGCCTAGGGTCCTGCGCTTTCCTCTCAGAGCACCTCTCTGGGCCGTAATCAGCCAGACTTGTTGGTCCTTCTGCCCTAGACATAAAGCCACGGGATGATAGCAGCTGTCTTCCTCAGCTCTGGGTCTGCGTCTAGCATAGTGCACCCTTAAGAAATGCTTGCTAAATAGGCAGGTGAATGGTTTGCCTTTGAACTCTGTCCTCCGCTCCTGAACCCCAAGCACACCATTCACGCTGGGCCCAATGTAGCACCCACCCTCAGCCCCATGGTTCTGCAGCCGTGCAGGTTTTGCAGTGAATAACTTTAAGGGGTTCATTCTCATTCTTTTCTCACATCCCAACCCTCAAACACCACCAGTGACCTCGGCACCACCCCAAATGGACTCAAGTATCCCCACCAGTACTTGCCAACGCTTCCCCTGCTGACCTGTGAAGCCAGAGGGGCAGAGGCAGAAGAAGGCTCCTGGGAGGTCAAGGCAGCTGGCGCCAGTGGGGCATGGGCCACTCAGACACTCGTCCACCTCCACCTGACAGCGTGGGCCTTCAAAGCCTAGGGCACAGCAGGAAGGGCAGGGACCTGCGTGGAAGTCGCCCCTGCTGCCCACCCTCCCTCGGTGTTTAAGCCCATTTACCTGGGGCACACTCGCAGTGGAAGGATCCAGGCTGGTCCTGGCACTGCCCACCGTTGGCACAGGGAGAGCTTCCACACTCGTTGATGTCCTCCTCACACCGGGATCCTGTGAATCCTGGCGGGGCAGGGAGTGGGCGGGGACACATGGTGCAGGTCAGTTTTTTCCTCTTCTCTGGATTTAGTCGGGAGTTGGTTACAATTGTTTGACTGAGCTTTCATGGATTCAAACTAGAAATTAAGCGTTTAAACTGATGCCTAGCCTTCTTTCTACATATACAAAAATAACATTGGTACAAATCAAATGGCTTGGTTTGGGGTTTTGTCTAAATGTGTCATATAACGAAAGCGCCAATGTGAGGGCTTTCCAAATAGTGATTCGGGTTTCAGGACATAACAGAGTGTAACTTGGCGTATTCTTCATGTAAATAAGGCATAACTGGGTATATGTACAAATGCTGAAAATACATTTTATTCAAAGCATAAACACCAGTCCTGGCCCTTCCCGTGGCCAGGAAAGGTGGACCTGTATGGCTTCCCAGAGAGGACACCTGGGGTAAGTACACAGGACCGGAGGGTGAGGCAGGCAGGTGAAGCTCGGCCACCTGTCAGCTGTCACTTTGGGCAAGCTACTCCCCTTGGGGCTCCAGTTTCCTCCTCTGCAAAGAGGGTTAATAATGGAACCTACCTCAGGGTACTATTAAAAAGAGTAAATGAGACAATGCCTGAAAAGTAGAGAGCCAAGTGTATGGCCTGGAGTAAATCTTCAGAAAGTGTATGGCCTGGAGTAAATCTTCAATAAACAGCAGTTGTTATCACAGCAGGGGACAAGAGAGATGCCTGATGAGGGTGGAGGAGACCTGGGGCGCTCTCCCTGCATCAGTGGTGAGCAGTGCCAGGATCAGCCTGGGGCCCTGACAGGCAGGGAGCACATACAGAGGGCTCTGGGGGACCTCGGAAAGGAGGGCGTTTGGGTGATTTGGCATGACAGAGACAGGGTGGGCGGGTAAGCAAGGGAAGATTCAGGAGAGGTGACCGAAGAGAGTTCGGGGAGCAGAGGAGTTGGAGAAACGGAGACTCCTTGGTAGGCCAGGAAAAGGTTCAAGAGCTGGGGACCTGAGCTGGGGAGGCCCAGATGCCAGCCAGCAGTGGGGCCGGAGTGGAATCCTCACTCACCAGGCAGACAGACGCACAAGAAGCTGTTGCGCTGGTCATGGCAGTCCGCCTGGTTCAGGCAGGGAGCTGAGGCACACTCATCTGTGTCTGTGTCGCACAGCTGCCCTTCTAAGCCTGAGGACAGGGAGCTGTGGTGAGGGCTGTGGCTCACCAGCTGGTTCTGCCATGGCTGCTCATCCCTGCTGCCCAGGAGGCCCAGGTTCTAGAACCAGCCCCCCCCACCCCTGGCCGTGCCCCCATCCGACAGCCCCCCAGGGTGCTGTCTGCATGTGGGTTGGAGAGATGAGCCCTGAGGCCCTGCTGCTCTGCCGTGTGGCTCTGCCGCCTTCAGGTGAGAAAGCTGAAGGAGCACCCGCGGTAGGACAGCGAGGACGTGCCTTTGGGGCCATTCCTCTGTGCGTGGAAGGCGGCTGATCAGCCTGGAGGTCCCAGAGGACAAACGAGACAAGTGGGCATCTGCCTGGAAGTGATTCACTCTTGTTCTACCTGGGCAGGCCTCTGTGCCAGGGAGACCAGGGCTCCCCAAAGGGGGCATGTGGGAAGCTGCATCGCTCCCATCTTTGTCCCGTTTCTTTGGGCTCGTCCTGGTCTCCACTGTCTCACCCTGAACTGAAGCGGGATCAGCCCCCGGAGCATGGCTGCCTCCCTCTCCTGGCCTGGGAAGGCTGCCTCTGAAGCTCCTTGATGCCCACAACCCTGTCCCTTGGATTATGGAACAGTTTCCTCAGTGTGTTTCCTCGGAAGCCACTCAGCTTAGGCAGGCAGTGCAGTGTTGTAGTTAACGGTATCGAAGCCCTGGGTTTGAATCTTGGCTCTGCCACGTACAAGCCAGTGACCTTGGACAGGTCCTTTCTCTGTGCTTCACTTTCTTCATTTACGAAATGGGCAAGTAACAATGCTGACCTCGCAGGTTATGGTAAAGATGAGACAATGCGTGTAGGCTGCTCAGATGGTCCCTGGCACAAAGGAAACTATTATTTTTGTGGTTTCATTCCGATCCAATACTGGCTCCGTCACTATCTCCCTAGGGAGACCCCCCCTTTTGAATTCTTTTTAATTAAAGTTTATTGGGGTGACACTTGTTAGTAAAGTTACATAGATTTCAGGTGTACAATTCTGTATTACATCATCTATATATCACGCTGTGTGTTCACCACCCAGAGTCAGTTCTCCTTCCATCACCATATACTGGAGACTTTTCCCCCTTAAAACTGGTTTGCAGGTAGGTGTAGCCCTGCAACATTCCTTTCCTGTTGTACCAAGTTCAAGCACACAGGCCCATCGATGGGGGATGGGAAGGCTTTACCCTCAGTCCCCACAGAGGAGAGTTCCTGTGATTAGGAGAAGCGTTGCGGGCTGGCATGAGCAGTCTGCAGCATGAAGAGTTTTAACAGCTGTTCTGCTCTCCCTTGATGGGCCTCTGTGTCCAGTGGACCAGGCTGTATACTCTACAATGACTACAAAGTGAATGCTTCCCCCTCACCCCGAGTTGAGCAGTGCACAGCCTCACTACCACTGTGGCCGCCCTTCTCCCAGGGGCCACGGGTTTCCTAGAGTTGTCACCTGGGGGTGTGGAGAGGAGAAGCATTCTTTGGTAACCGACCTCACTGGCCTGAGGCCATCTATGCTCTGGAGGGGCGATGCCCTGTGGGTTCGGAATTAGTCCTGTCTCTTCTACCCAAGGCCCCCACCCAGCTGGTACCTGGTGGGCAGAGGCAGTGAAAGGTGGCGAGCAGGTCCAGGCAGGTGCTGCCTGGGTGGCAGGGCTGGGACAGGCATTCATTGTGATCGGCCTCGCAGCGGGAGCCCGTGTAGCCAGGGGGACAGAGGCAGTCAAAGGAGCCGGGGGTGTTGAGGCAGGAGCCGCCGTGTTCACAGGGGCTGGGGCCTTGCTGTGCTGGGAGGAGAAAAGAGGAGGGAGTCCACAGGGGCGGGAGTGGAAGGGCAAGGGGGCCAGACTGCCAGGGCGTCTATGGTGGCCTGCTTGTGGCGATGGGAGCAAACTGGGGAAAGGGCTTGTGCCTTTAAGACGGAGAAGGACTCAATGGGGCCTGGAAGGCTGAGCATTGGTGAGAAGGCCAAATCTGGGCATATTCAGGGCAAAGAGTTGTTTATGTTTTTAATTTGGAAAACAATTTGCCTATCTTCTGTGTAGAGGCTATCTGGGGGCTCAGAGAGGATCTGAAGTGGGGGTGCCTCACCCATTTGACACTCGTCCAGGTCCTGGTGGCAGGTGGGCCCTGAGTATCCAGGCTGACACAGGCAGAGCGTGGCGCCCGTCAGGGGGTTTGTGCTGCACTGGGCTTCCCCATGGCACGGCTGACTCAGACACATGTCCTCCATGTGACACAGCAGTCCTGCAGGTCAGGTGGGGGAGTCTGCCAGCTGCTCTCCCGCGTCTCTCACATGCCCGCTCCACCTCCCACCTCCCTGAGGTCTCTGCCCCACACCTGTGCGGCCTGGCGGGCAGAGGCAGGAGAAGGAGCCCACGCGGTCAATGCAGGTAGATCCTGGGGCACAGGTGGCAGCGACACAGTCATCCACGTTCTCCTCGCAGCCTGCGCCTCCCCAGCCGCTTACACACACACAGTGGAAGCTGCCAGCCAAGTTCTGGCAGGTACCCCCATTCCTGCAGCGAGGGGCACCCTGGGCCTCACACTCGTCCACATCTTTGGAGCAATCCCAGCCTGCAGGAGGGTGGGAAGGGGACAAGGGCTGGAGCTGGGGGCGCCGTGGGGAAGGGAGGCCAGGGGCTGACCATCCGGGCCACTGGTGCCATGAACTTGGCTTAAATGACTCACCTGTCCAGGCCTCTGGGCAGAGACAGGTGTAGGTGCCCAGCCCATCCTGGCAGGTGCCCCCGTTCTGACACTGGTGCCTGGCACAGTCATCTGTGTTCACCTCACAGCTCGGGCCTGTGAAACCTGACAGGGTCATGGAATCAGCTGAAGGAGGGGACCCAAGGGAGACAACCTCCCTGCCCAGAAAGGGACTGCAGAAAGCCCCTGTGAGAACCCACCTGGGGGGCAGAGGCAGAGGTGGAAGGTGGAATCTCTCCCTGGAGCCAACTGGCAGGTGCCCCCATTGGCACAGCCCGTTGGAGGGCAGTGTCCTGGCCAGAGCTCACAGTGTGGACCTTCCCGCCCCGCGGGGCAGAGACACTGGAAGGACCCCAAGGTGTTATGGCAGGAGGTGCCTTTGGGGCAGGGTCCTGGGTCTAAGAAACACTCATTGACATCGTGTTCACAGGCGTGGCCCTCGAAGCCAGGTGGGCAACGGCACTGGATCTGGGGGTAGGTGGCCAGGCACACCCCTCCGTTCATGCAGGGGTTGGCTGAGCAGAAGTCCCGAAGCTGGCACTGTTCACCTGAGGCAGAAGAGACAGGGGCCTGTTTCTAGCACTGTACAAATCCAGCTCATCTGAGGTAGCCCAACTCTCACTCTGCATTCTCTTTCTAATGTTCATATTTCCTTCCCTTTCCTCCCAGACCTTCTTTGCCCTGTCCCATCACCCCTTGCCTCAGTGTTGCCATTTCTGGGGAGGATTATATCTGGAGTGACTGTATTTTCTATACTGAAAACAGGACATGTAGCTATCGGTGGAGTAGTGCGCATCAACCCTGCCTGGGAAGGTCTGGGACACAGGGTCGCTTCAGTGGTGACCTTGGTGGGGAGGTGAAAAGCATCAGCTTCCGTAGGCAGGAGACTCAGCACCTGTTCCACAACTGTTCGTGTGCTCCTGGGCAGTCGTCTGACCTGTCTCATCCTGATTTCCTAGTCTTCAGGCGGATGTAACAATCCAGACAGTGATAAGGAAATGCCCCTCACAGCCGTGCACACTAGTGGGAATGGTAGCAGGGGCGGCAGCCACCGTTCATGTGCCAGTGCTGTGTGCCAGGTGCTGGGCTCAGTAAGCACTTCCTGAGCACCACCACCTTTTCTCCTCTCAACAGCCCTATGAAGTGTGGACAGCAGCTGACAACCAAGGACCAGAGAGCTTAAACATCGGTGGCAAGGTCACATATCCAGTCAGTGGCAGAGCTAGCATTGGACCTGGGGAAGGGACTGCCCCAGAGCCCCGACTCTGAAGCACAGCCTGGCAAATTGCCAATGACTGGCCTTGTGGTCACACTGCTGGTCTCTCACACAGTCTCAAGCCCTGTTTCCTCAGAATTACCTGGGCAGCTTAAAAATTTCCATGCCCTGGGCCCACTCCAGACCCGCTGAGTCAGATTCTCTGGGATGTGAGCTTTGGTATTTTTAAGGCTTTCCAGGTGATTGCTATGTCCAGCCAAGTTGGAGAAGCTTTGCCTCTAGGCCGCCCCTCATGGGAGCACCCACATTCCACAAACTTTCCTACCCACATGGCCTTTGCTGCCTGGTCTAGCCCCTCCATCCCGGTCTGGTCCTGTGGAGCTGTCCTCTTTGGGCCTCACAGCTCTGTCCACGCACCCTGACCCCCTCCTTCAGGTAGCACACCCTGCTCGTCATACGTCCTGCTCTCTTGCCCAGGGCTGCACTCCTTCTTCTGGGATGGGCACCCATTCCTCTCCCTGGGTCAGATCCCTCCCACCCCCATCACACTGAGGTCTTTTCAAGTGATGTGACATTCGGGTGTTCAGAATGCAGCAGTCCCCTGTTGTGCTAGGCTTCCTCTAGCTACTGGGACAAGGGGAGGTTGAGGCAGTTGGGAAGGAGGTCAGGGTGGTACACTAATGGGGGATCATAGGAGCTATATACCATGTATCCCCAAAAATAAGACCTAGCTGGACAATCAGCTCTAATGCGTCTTTTGGAGCAAAAATTAATATAAAACTTTGTATTATATTATATATATTATATTATATTATATTATATTATATTATATTATATTATATTATATTAAGATTTGGTCTTATATTGTAGTAAAATAAGACCGGGTCTTATATTAATTTTTGCTCCAAAAGACGCATTAGAGCTGATTGTCTGACTAGGTCTTATTTTTGGGGAAACATGGTACCAACTCGTCCAGAAATATTTCAGCATTTTAACAACCAGTACAACCATGCTGGTGAGTGTCGGTCATGGGGAAATGGGTCACCAAGAATCGGCTTGTAGATTCTCATGGCCTCTGGCCTCACACGGCTAAACCATCTTTCCTCCCCACAGCGCAGCCCACTGCTCCTTCTTCCCCCACCCCCATCGGTGCTCACCTGTCCACCCAGGTAAGCAGGAGCACTGTGGGCGTCCAGAGGCCTGGATGTGGCAGTGGCCCATTTTGGAACAGAAGGAAGAACAGGGGTCGTTGAGCTTGGCCTGGCACCTCTCGCCAGTGAAGCCAGAGAGGCAGGTGCAGAAGAAGCTGGGGCTCACGGGAGATGGAGGGCTGGGGGCTCCTGGGAGGGCAGGGAGCAGGGCTTGGCAGCTGCCCCCGTTCTGGCAGAGCTGGGCATCCTGGCAGGGGTCAGGAAACTGGCATGTGTCACCCAGGAAGCCAGGGGCACACCTAGTCCGGGAGGACAGGAAAACGCGTGTCACTCTCCCTGTTCACCTTCTCCCATCTTCCTCCTCTGCCTGCATTTGCTTCCTTTCCGCCTCCTCCCGTTCTCCTCCCCCCCTGCTTTCCCTCCCCCTTTCCAGCCCCCACTCCCACAGGCACACTCACTGGCAGGTGCCTTGGCCCTCAGAGAGGCTCAGGCAGGTGCCTCCGTTGGCACAGGGTCCTGAGGAACTCCCACAAGGCAGCCCTAGGGATGGACACGAGGATGAGATGGGAGCGGCGAGCCTGGTGCTCCACTGTCCGTGTTAGGTGCTCCAGAGGGACCTGCCTGCAGCAGCCCCAGACATGCACCCTAAATTAGCTTTCATAGCCCGTTCCCAGGCCCCACGGGGTGCTTGCCCCCGCCCCCTAGATCCCGGGACTCTCACTTAACTAATCCCCACCCCCCTTTCCTGTTTTTTTCTCTGGCCTCCCAAGTCCAGCCTCAGGCTCCATCCCTCGGAAGCAAGACAACAGGGATCAGAAGGGGGGCTGAGGGGACTCCTGGGAGGTGAATGGCTGAGACAGTGAAGGGATTTCCTCCCGGAAGGGCCCAGCAGGGAGCCATCCGGGGGATGGGGACAGTTGGACCGGGAAAGGAACTTGGTGGGCCCTTGACCTTTCCAAGTCTCCATCTCTTGCTTCCCTCTCATCTCTTTCCCTAGCAGGTGGCCAGTCTGTTCTCTTCCCCTCCTAAACATGATTTCAAGAGCCCGCTGTCCCCCAGCTCCAGGGCTGACTGGGTTCTCCCTGGGGATGGGGACACTCTCACCCAGCCCCCAACAGTTACCACCTGGCACCAGGCCCACAGCCTTGGTGTGTGCTGGTCTAGCGGCAGAGTTGAGTTGTCTCTCCCTGCAGGATGCCCCCATTTAGGGGCTGAGAATCTCCTCCATCCAGTGTCACCTCCAAGCACAGGGCTCTGACCCCTGCCCCCAACCCACCAGACATCTTCCTAAGGAAAATGGGTCCCCCCGTCTCTTCCACCCTGTGCCTCACCTCTGGTCTCCACGACTGAGCGACACAGCAGCGACAGCAGCAGCAGAAAAGGAGGCTGCATTCCAGAGCTCCGGCCCCGAGCCCAGGTCTGCCTCCTCAGGCCAGGACCCTCAGAGCCCGGCAAGGCAGGAGCCACCACCTCGGCTCCAACAGCACCTTCCTCCTCCTCCTTGGCTTGTGGCAAGCCTCACGTCTGAGCTGTTTCCTGAGTCACACAATGTCCTGGACACCCTAATGATGGGGGGGAGGAGGGAGGAACTTCGAGGGGGATGAGGGAGGGGCCTTCTGTCCCTGACACCCCCTGGGGGGGTTGGACAATGTGGCTGGAGAGCAGGTGATGGGAGGGAAGAACCGGGCGGTGGGGGGGGTGCCCTGGGGATAGTCCCCACCCTTTTGGTGATGTGGTCTCTCTTTTCTAGAGAAGGGAATTGCAAGGTGGCCGGCTGTGCTGGGAAGGTCAGGACCTGGAAACAGGTGTGGAGTGGTGGCAGACTTCCTGTTCCTCTCCTCCGGAGAGGATGCTTCTTTGCGAAGGCCGTACAGATGCTTCTCAGAGAATCTGCAACTTTCCGTAAGTAAGTTGTAACCAGTACCGTTGGTGGAGAGAACCCAGGGGACTTCTAGGCCTTACCTTGGCTGCCCTTCCTGGGGGCTTTTCTCCTTTTGGGGAGTGAGCAAGATGCTGGGCTGGTTTTGGGGGAAAGTTGGCCTGCCTTTGCAGGAGAAGTATAAGATCGTCATCAATGATAAATGAACATCTGCACTAAATTCTGCAGTCTGGATTATCCACAGCAAACACTTCCCCTCCATGTCTCCCTCCCTCTACTACACTGGTCCCTGGGATGCAAGCGATGCCAGGTGTTAACTTTAAAATTGGAGTGAATAAAACCACACAGGAGAATTCATTGCCCTGACTCATCCTACTTTCTTGAGTAAACCCAGGACTGCTTTGGGGTCAGTCCCCCCCAGATTTCCTCTAGGACCTCAAGACTGAGAGTCCAGGGTGTGGAGGTGTCAGCGGCAGCTGTGCGCAGCCCCCCAGCACCCAGGCATCCACACTGCAGCTCGGGGCACCCTAGTACATTCCTCTGCCGATGAATATACGTTGCCAGCACCATTTAAAAAAACTCATTTTGAAATAATTTAAAACTTACAGCAAAAGGGCAATAATACTAAGAGTAGATTCCAGGATACTCTTCACTCAGATTCACCAGTCGCTATCATTTGACCATTCGCTTTATGATTATTTCTCTAAATACACATTAGGATTCTTTTCTGAACCGTTTGAGAATAAGTTGCGCGCATGATATCCCTTTACTTGTAAACACATTGTTGTGAATTTCCCATGAATAAGAACATTTATTTCACATCACCACAGTAAAACTTTCAAAATCAGGAAACTGTTAAACAAAAAATTTTAACTTCCATAGCTAAAAGTCTTTTTAAAGAAAGGTTTTATTGGGCCAACAATGCTAGCCAAAAAGAGCAGTCTTGGGGCACGGAGTCTAAAAACCACCTGCAGCATGGCGAGGTACGAAAGACAATATGTCCTTAGTTGAGGAGTTTTGCAAGCATTTTTATACATCAAGTAGCGGGGAGAAAGGTGTAACCCGTTCTGAAAGGATTTACGTTGGCAATAGACAAGGGACGGAGAAGGTGAAGACTGACTATTTCTGGGGTAGGGGCCGCGGAGTTTGCAGGGCAGATGTGTCGCTCCTGTGGGTTAGCTGTGGGCAGCAGGTTGGAAAGTTCATTGTAAACAAGAAGCAGAGGCTCCTGGGGTTTGACGGAGCCTGGCTATTCTCTCTTTTGCATAATCTCGGAAATAGCCCCCTGGAAATTAATCCTAAATTTCAACAGATACACGGGATGTGAGCAGTCTTTTGTCAGAGCTGGTCCACAGCTATTATCAGGCCAACTGCTGTCTCTCTCACTCTCCTGTGGCTGTAACCTTAATTTAGAACATCTCAGATTTTTTTCTTGTCGAAACTGAAATTGATACAATACTATTATCTAATCTACAGTCTGTATAGAAAATTTGCCAATTGCCCCCTAATTTTTTAAAAAATTTTTATTAGGGAATATTTGGGAACACTGTGTTTTTCCAGGACCCATCAGCTCCAAGTCAAGTCATTTTCAATCTAGTTGTGGAGGGCTCAGCTCACTGGCCCATGTGGGAATCGAACCCACGACCTTGGTGTTCTGAGCACTGCACTCTAACCAACTGAGTCAACCGCCCCCCCCAAATGTTTTTTATAATTATTTGTTTCTTGGTCCAGAATGTAACGAGGGTGATGCTAATTACATTTAGTTGTCGTGTCTTTTCAGTCTCCTTTAACATGAATATCGTTTCTTAGATTTACTTTGTCTTTCATTATATTGACATTTAAAAAAAGATTTTTATTAAAAAATATTACATTGACATTTTTGAAAAATACAGGTCAGTTATTTTGTACTGTTCCTAAATTTAAGTATGTCTGATGCTCCCTCAGTTTATGCGTTTTGGGTCCAGAATACCACAGAAGTGACATTGTATCTGTCCTCCTCTCAGGAGTTGCCTGTTCATGATTCTGTCCCATTGTTCTATTGATGTCGAAGGGAACCAAAATGTTGCCACCGTAAAGTTGCCTTTGATATTGATTTTAAGCTGTTTATTCAGAAACAAGACTCAGAAAGAACCTTGGACCCTCCAGCCTTTCGTGCCTAAGAGATTCAGATGGAAAGGCCTACTCCAGGAAGGGAATCTTAGACAAATTTGAATAAAGTATGGTAAATAGGAGGGCTTTAGGAGGGGGCATGTTAGCTAGATACCCACTGTGTCCCATTGTTTCTGAGTTGCCCAGCAAGAATTCTCTTGCCGTGTCTGTTACTTTCTTCCTCTACCTGTAAATCCCCCTCTCACTTCTGAAATCTAATACTCCATTGCCCGCCTTTCTTCTTTGTCTAAAAAGGTCTTATATACCCAGTGTTGCCTCCCTGTCTTCGGAGTCTTCATGCTTATGTGAATTCCCCATGTGCATGTATTAAAATTTGATTTTCTCCTGTTAATCTCTATCTGTTCATTTGATTATAAGCCCAAGTAGAAGAACTTGGAAGATGGAGGAAAAGTAGTAATTATTTGTTTTAGTGTCATTGTCATTTCCTCATCACCTTTCTTTGTTGAGGAGACAGCTGTGGGTGAGAAGACAGCTGTGGGTGTTGAGACCTGGGCAGAAGAAACCTGGTGTGAAAAGTCCCTGCTTTTGCACTGTGTGGTTTGCTGATGGGGGGCTGGACTTGGTGTGCATGAGAAGTGAGAGGAAAATAGGAAGAGACACTAGGCTTCTCGTGAAATCACAAAAACACCTGAGCCGAAAGAACTAAACTCTCCATTTCTGCCATGTTCCTGACCTCACACTTTTTGCTGTAAAGGACCCTGGAGCACTAAGCTGGAACTTGAGAGAAAGAGGAAATGGCAACAGAGACCGAGGAGGAGTGGTTAGGTGGACGGGGACCCAGGAGTGCGCTGGGGCAGAAGCTGAGTTTAAAGGTGTCAGGAAGGTACTCAGCCCACTTCTTGCCTTATCCCTACCTCAGGGAGGGCAGGAGGCACCTGCTTGGGCACCATGAACTGTGCCTGGGCCCCAGACTCTCCCTGGCCATTAGGACTTCACAGCCCAAATGAGCACTGATGCTTCCTTCCCATGACTTCCCAAATGGTCAGTACTGATGAGGGTGGTACTGTCACCATTACAGTGAGCTGCAGCGTGCCAGGGACACGGGAAGTTCTCTCTGCTATAAAATGACCTCTTTCCTTAGAGCGTCCCATCAACACAGGCTCGTTTTACTCAACTGACTTCTTTCATTGCATATTCTCTGAGAAGGATTAACCTGTCAATCGTTCATACTTTACTCATGGAGACTTCCTTTTTCTTTTTAAACAGCTTTATTGAGGCATAATTAACATAAAATAAACCATGCATATGAGAACTGTATCATTTGATAATTATTGCCACATGTCCACGAAACCACCAGGACAATCAAGATAGTGAACATATCCATCACCTCCAAAAGTTCCCCAGTGCCCCTTTGTAGTCCTTCCCTCCCTCACCCCATTCCTCAAAAACCTCTGACCTGCTTTATATCACTATAGATGAGTTTGCATTTTCTAGAATTTTTATATAAATGGAATCATGCAGTATATAGTCATTTTGTCTGACGTTTTTCATTCAGGATAATTATTTGAGATTCCTCTATGTTGTTGTATGTAACAAAAGGTCATTCCTTTTTATTGCTGAATAGTATTACATTGTATAAATGTACCAGGATTTTTTTATTCATTCACTTGTGAAAGGACCTCTGAGTTGTCTTCAGTTTTTGGTTATTGCAAATAAAATTGCCATAAATATCCACAAGTACAAGTCTTTGAATGGTCATATGCTTTTGAATCTCTTGGATAAATACCTAAGAGTAGAATGTCTGGATCACATAGTTGGTATATATTAAGCTTTCTAAGAAATAGCCAACTTTTCTCATCACAAGAAAAAATATTCTGCAACTAGGTATGGTAACAGGTGTTAAGTAGACTTATTGTAGTGATCATTTTGCAATATATACAGATATCAAATTGTTATGTTGTACACCTGAAACTAATATAATGTGGTATGTCAATTATATCTCTATTTTAAAAATAAATTAATAAAATACATTTCCAAATTCTTTTCTAAAGTGCTTGTACCATTTTACATTCCCATCAGCAGTGTACAGGAGTTACTCATGGGGACTTTTGACCTTTCGAAGATCCACCTCTGAGCTGGACCCTGACGGGGTGACACACAAAGAAGAGAATAGCCATTGTAGATGGAGAAATACACAAGAGTGACCCACCCTGAGAGGTTACTTGTGAATACAGGGCGCTTCCCCGCTGGTTACTCTTCACCTCCCTACCTTCTCACCACTGTCCCTGGACCTCTTCTATTTTGTATCTGTCCCTAGGTGATGTCATCCAGTCTCATGGTTCCCACCAGATTTAAATATCACCTATGAAGACTAGCTTCATCTTGATGACTCTCAAACTTGTGTTTCTAGATTAGACCACTCCCCTTAACTACAAACTTGTACTTCCCCTATCTAACTAATACCTCAGACTCAGCATGTCCAGAACTGATCTTGTCTTGTCTTTAAGCCTCCTCCCTCCCCAAAGAACGGGGCTTTGTAGGTCTATTCTTTCAGCTGTTCAGGTTTAAATCCTTGGAGACATTGCCGACTCCTCTCTTTTTTCATATTCTACATCCAATCTGTCTTAATTCCTCTTGGCTCTACCTTAAAGATATATCCAGAATCTGACCACTTCTCATTTTTTCTTATCCCCTCTGTTAATACCCTCGTCCTAGCCTCCATCATCTCCTTGCATCTCCTCCTTGCTGCTGTCCTTGGTCCCCTCAGCAATTTCTCTACACAGTAGCCACAGTGAGTCTGTTAAAATACGAGTTAGACCATACCACTCCTCTGCTCAAAACTCTCTTATCACTTCTCCACTCACTTGGAGGAAAGCTAAACTCCTTACAGAGCCTACAAGGTCCCACACATCTGTCCCCTCCCTCCTCTTCCCTGTTTACTTCTCTGACCTCATCTCCCATTATCCTCCCCTCCATTGTGACCTCCTCACTGTTCTTTAAACAGGCACATTCATTCCATAGAGCTTTCTGCATTTGCTCTTCCCATTTTCTGGACCACTTCCTTCCCCAAAGCCATTTTACAATTCAGGTAGAAATGCTGAGGACCTGGAATAGCCAAAGTAATTTTGAAGATGAACCAAGTGGAGGATTTAGACTTCCCAATTTCAAAGTTATTACAAAGCTACAGTAATCAAGGCAGTGTAGTATTGGCATAAAGTTAGACATGGAGATCAAAGTAATAAAGTTGATTTATGGTCAACTGATTTTCAACAAAGGTGCCAAGGCAATTCAAGGGGAGAAAGACAAGTTTTTTCAGTAAATGGTACTACTAAGCCAATTGGTTCTCCACATGCAAAAGAATGAATTTGGACCCGTATCTCACACCATATACAAAAATTATCTCAAAATCAATCATGGACCTAAATGTGAGAACTGAAACTAAAAAATTATTAAAAGAAAACCTAACAGTAAATATTATGATCTTGGGTTAGACAATGATTTCTTACATATGACAAAGCAGCAAAATTAAATACTGATAAGTTTGACTTTATCAAAATTAAAAACTTTTGTGCCCCAAAAGGCATCTGAAGAAAGTGAAAAGAAAAACAACAGAACGGGGTCCGGCCTGTTGGTTCAGGTGGTTGGAGCGCTGTGCTCCTAACACCAAGGTTGCTGGTTCGATTCCCACATGGGCCAGTGAGCTGCGCCCTCTACGGCTAAGATTGTGAACAACAGCTCTCCCTGGAGCTGGGCTGCCATGAGCAGCTATGGCTTGAACCGGAATGGGAGGGGGAGGCAGAAGAAAGGGGGGGAAAACAAAAAACAAAACCCAACAGAATGGGAGCAAATATTTGCAAATCATGTATCAAATAAGGGACTTGTATTCAGAATATATAAAGAATGCTTAAAACCCAATAATGAAAATTTTTTAAAATGGGCAAAATATTTGAATAGATATTTTACCAGAGAAGATGTACAAATGATCAATAAACACATCAAATGTGTCGTTTGGGGTTCACTCACCTTCTCGAATTCATTACATCTTTTGCCAAATTTGGGAACTTTTCAGCCATTATTTCTTGAATACATTTTTCTTGCTCTACCTTCTTTCTTCTCTCCGTGTGGGATTTAGATGACGTGGATGTTAGACCTCTTCTTATAGTTCCATAAATCTCTGAACTTCTGAACCTGTGTTCATTTTTTTTTAAAGTCTATTTTCTCTCTGTTGTTCAGATTGAGTAATTTCTATTCTTCTATCTTTAAGCTTACTGAATATTTCCTCTGGATTTCAGCTAATCCATTGAGTTTTAAATTTAGATTATTATTATTATTTTTAAAGATTTTATTGGGGAAGGGGAACAAGACTTTTTATTGGGGAACAGTGTGTACTTCCAGGACTTTTTCCAGGTCAAGTTGTTGTCTTTTCAATCTTGGTTGTGGAGGGCGCAGTTCAGCTCCAGGTCCAGTTGCCATTGTTAGTAGCAGGGGGCGGAGCCCACCATCCCTTGTGGGGGTCAAGGAATCGAACTGGCAACCTTGTGGTTGAGAGTCCACTGGCCCATGTGGGAATCGAACCGGCAGCCTTCGGAGTTAGGAGCATGGAGCTCTAACCGCCTGAGCCACCGGGCCGGCCCCCAATTATTGTATTTTTAAGTTCTAAAATTTCTATTTGGTTCTTCTTTATATTTTCTATTTCTTTGCTGAGACTATTTTTGCATTTATTTCAAGAGAGTTTGTAATTGTTTATTAAAGCATTTTTTATACTTTAAATACTTGTTTGCTAATTCCCACATCTAAGTCTTCTTGAGTGTTGGTGTCTGTCAATTGTATTTTCTTATGCAATTTGAGATTTTTTGGTTCTTGGTATGGCAAGTAATTTTCTATTGTATCCTGAACATTTTGGGTATTATGTTATGAGACTCTGGATTTTATTTAAATCTATTTTAACAAGCATCCTCTGAAAAGAGAGTTGTGTCTCATTGTTGTCAGGTGGGGGTAGAAATCCAGGTTCCTTACTTTTACTTGGCCTCTACTGACACTTGGAGGGGGCATCTTTTTATTCCTTGGTGAGATTGGTTGTTCACTCTCCCTGGTAGGCCTCTGCTGACACACAAGCCTGGGAGAGTGTGAAACACTTCTTTAATCTTCCCTCTTGGTTTCCAGTGAATTGTGAGGGAGTAGGACCTGATACCATCAGGCAAGGCTGCAAGCTCCGGCTTCTCAACTGGCTTTATCTGACACCAGGCCAGCCGTGAGAGGGGCACCTTGTTGAAGGTGGACATCTAGATTCCTCACTCAGCCTTTGCTGGCAGTTTTTATTTTCTTCTGTGAGACTTGGCTAGAGGATGGTAGTTATTGTCTGAAAGTTTTCTGTCTAACTAGGCTGTTCCTTTCTTGGTCCTTTGGCTAGAGACTTTTGGGTCGTGTGTGTGTGTGTGTGTGTGTGTGTGTGTGTTTGTGTGTGTTAGACTTTCCTCGCTCTGGATTTTCTAGCACCCAGTCTCATGCATATGAGGGAAAAAGAAAACCTAGGGAACAAACCACTATGTTGTTTTTTGGGTCTCGAGTTTCCCAGCCAGTTTACCTTCTTCTCTTCATCTTTCAGAGTCTTCTTATGTTTGTTTTATAAGTAATATCCAGGGTTTTAGCTGTGCTCAACAGAAAGAATCAGAAGTGCATCTACTCCATCTTGTCCTAGAACTGGAAGCCAGTTTGACAAGTCCTTAAAATGTTCAACGTAGATTAACTAAATGACCCAGCAATTCCATTTCCAGGTATCTACCCAAGAAAAATGAAAGTATATGTCCACACAAATACTTGTACACAAATATTCATAGCAGTATTATTCACAATAGCCATAAAATGGAAACACCCTAAATATCCATAAATTGGTGCATAGGTAAAATGTGGTATATGCATACAATGGAGTGCTATTTGGCAATAAAAAGAAATAAAATGCTGATGCATGCTACAATGTGAATAAACTTCAAAAACAAGTTAAGTGAAAGAAACCAGGCTCAAGAGGCCACGTATTGTATGACTCCACTTATGTGAAATGTTTAGAATAGACAAATCTGTAGAGATTGAAAGAAAGATTAGCTGTTGCCTAGGGCTAGGGGTTGGAATGAGGTGTAAGGGCAAATGAGCATGAAGTTTCTTTTTGGAGTGATGGAAATATTCTAAAATTAGATTGCGGTGATGGTTTCAAAACTCAGTAAATGTACTAAAATAATTGAATTGTACACTTAAACTGAGTGAGTTTTATGGTATGTAAATTCTGCCTCCATAGATCTGTTTCAACTAAGAGAGAATGAGAGGAGAGGAAGCGGAGACATTTTGTATTGTAAATGCTCTTAAAGGATTTTGCTGTTAAGAGCTGCTGAGAAAAGATGTATAGCAAGAGGGGTCAAGGAAAAAATTTTAACTTATTATAGAAAATTTAAAAAATGCGTCTAAGTGGAAAACCTCCATGTACCCATCATCCATACACGATAATCATTAACTCAGGACCACTCTGGCTCCATCTCCACCCCCACCCTCCACCCTAGATTATTCTGGGACAAATCCTAGATATCACATAATTTTTATCAAAAATATTTTAGTATCTCTAAAAGATAGGGACTTTAGAAAACAATCACAGTATCACTAAAAGTTCACAATAATTCCTTAACACAAGTATGTATCCTTAAATATATAGTTGTTCAAATTTTCCAAATTGTCTCATAAATGTATATGTAGTTTTTGTTTGAATCAGGATCAAATTAAGATCCACTCATTGCATGTGGCTGATATGTCTCTTAAGTCTCTCTCTCTCTCTTTTTAAATAGACTTTATTTTTTAGAACAGTTTTAGTTCTACAGAAAAATTGAGACGATAGTAGAGAGTGTTCCCATGTACCCTGCACCCAGTGTTTCCTATTATGCACATCATATGTGAGTATAGCACAGTTGTTATAATTAATGAATCATATTGATAAATTATCATAAGAGTCCATACTTTCTTAGTTTTTACCTAATGTTTTTTACCTGTACCAGGATCTCATCCAAAACATCACATGACACATTTTTGCTGTGTATCCTTGGGCCTTTCCTGTCTGTGACAGTTTCTCAGAGTTTTCTGGTTTTTGATGACCTTGACAATTTTGAGGAGTACTGATCAGGTATTTTGCAGGACTCCCTTCGTTGGAATTTGTTTAGTGTTTTTCCTCACTGTTAGACTGGCAGCATAGCTTTTTTTTTTTTTTTTTTAATTTTTCTTTTATTTTTTCTTGGGATTTATTTGTTGAAGAAATGGCTTGTTTCCTGCAGAATTTTCTACATTTTAAATTTTGCTAATTGCCTCCCTTTGTCATTTACCATGCTCCTCTACCTCCTCCATTTATTTTTCTTCTATAAGCTGGTAGTTAGATTTAAAGACTTGATATGATTCAGGATCTAGTTTTTGGCGAGGATACATCATAGGTAGTGCTGTGCTGTATTTTTCCATCAGGAAGCATATAATTCTAGTTGGCAGCCATTGATGAGCATTGCCTAGATCCATTATTTTATTAGGGGTGGTAAAATAATGATATTCTAATTATATCATTCTCTATGTATTTCATTTGTATGGAGAAACAATGCCTCATCTACTATTTCAGTACGATTTATTTAGGAAAGGCAGATTAATACTTTTTTACTCTTTATTTAGCAGTTTTCACAATAATGAGCTCATTTTCTAGCACCCTCCAAAACTCCAATGAGTTTTTATTTAGTATAAATATGAATAAATCAATTTTAATGTGTTTTGATCCCTTGCAGTGGTTACTTTTATTGGTGCTCAATTTGTCCCATATTTGGCCAGTGTGAGCCTCAAGTTGACATGATCCTAATCTCTTTGACGGCCTCCTTGCCAGCAGGGTCAGCGGCACACACAATGCTACATGGTTCTTTTTAGTGGAAATGCTACTAAGAGACCTCAGTTTGGGTGCTCAAGAAGGTTTTCACTTATTTTTACTTCTTAAGGTGGGATGTATATAACTTGTCTGCTTCCTGATGGGTATGATCCCCTCCAGAGGGAAGACTGCTGTTGCAGGAGAGGGAGGGTTGCTGGGCGAATGTCCTGGAGTAGGTGAGAGGGGCTGGGCTCCAGTGCCCAAGTGGAGGGGTTGGTTACCAGTTGAAAGTGAAGGGAGAGTGTGTCATAAAGAAGAAAATGTGAAATAATGGAAAGCTTGTGAGTGAGTGACCAGGGAAATGCTGGGTACTTCAAATGGCCATCTTAAATTTGTGATTATAAATAGTCTATGAGCGTGGTTGAGTGTTTTTATCCAACCACTTCAGCTGCTTGGATGCAGGTCTGAAGTGGGTGGGAAGTTGGACTTAGCCACAGCTGGGCTATTGCCTCATTGGTATGACGGAGAGAGTGAGGGAAATGGGAGCTGGGCATGCAAGGTAGCGATTGTAACAGTGGGTCATGAAATCTAAGTGGGGTAAGGTTGGAAGAGGGCAGAACATCTTATTGTCAGGGTCAAGGGGTTGGAGGTCTGGGGAGTGGAAAAATTCTTGGAGAGGAGAGAGAGTGACGTGCAAAGATAGGAGGTATTGAGCACAGTGTAGGATACTTTAAATTGAGATTGTGGAGAGATTACAGGTCCAGGTAATGACAAGGTCATGGTACGGCTGCGGAGTGGGTGCCTGCAGTACAGGGAGGACAAAATCATTTGAGGTGAAGAGATCAAGAGGTCAAGGTGAGAGGCCAGGGTGTCGGGTAGATTGTCTCAGTGAACCGAGCAGCCACCAAGAATGTTAATAGGAGTGAGATGCCAAAAAGACAACGACCCAGGGGCTGAAGTCTTCAATGACTGGTGGAGGGAAGGGGGTGACTGGGGTGACAGTTAAATGCTGTTAACAGGAGCAGCTGAGGATGATGTAGGATGGCTACATGTACTTCAAAGCAGCTGAGACCCTGCAATACCCTTGACCATCATAGCAAAATCCTGTGCATTCATTCATTCATTCATTAATCTTTGTCTCAAAAATGCATTGTCTATCCTGTGATAAGCACCCCCCACCCTCACAGAATTTAAATGTATTAATAACAAAGTTGTCCTTATAAAGTCAGGCCATTCTCAGGATACCCTCAGTTAATCAGACACCGCAAGCAATCTTCTGGTTAATTGACTTTTTGTGTGTGTGTATAGTAGTGAATTTTAGTGAACAAAGCTTCTGGGATTGAAATTCATCCAATGAATTCACAAATATGAAAACCCTTTGTTTTTACAGAAAGCTCCATCTTGAATAGAAGCCAGGTGGCCTCATGACAGGAAATCAAAGTGAAAAGTTCTCTCAGGGTGGTGAAGGAAGTGATGGTAATGTGAGAATCACTAGTGGAATGGAAGGACTTTAGAGTTAAAAAGAATCTCAGCGATGGTCTTGCCTGTGGTTTTCTAACTTTTTTAAAAAATTAAATTTATTGGGGTGACATTGATTAGTAAAATTATATAGGTATTGTCGTGCAAGGCGGCCTGCGGGTTCTCAGCTCCCACTCCCCACATAAGAATGCAGGACATGGTGAGGCCAAAAAGGAACACCCACGGAGCCATAGATAGGGGAATCTTACCACTATAGTCTCACTGGAGGCTGACATGACCAGCAGTCCACATGACCTGCAACCTGCTGTCCACTTCTCTGCCTGCCAACCAACTGACTAACCAACCAACACAGCCTCGGCAGTTATATCAGTGGCTAATTGGCTAACGGGTTACAGCTGATGGCCAACTAGCCACAGCTGATGGCCATCTACTACCCGAGCCAGCACCTTTCCACGTGACGCCAATAGTCTGGAAACTGCTCTCTGGGACTCTGTCCCCACAGGTATCAAGTGTACATTTCTATAATACATCATTGTAATGCCAGAGGTAATGCAGGAGCTCAGCTCCCGGCAGGTGTATGTTGAATACGTTGAAGCCGAAAAGGAACAAAAATAGAGCCATGGATAGGGGGTTCATATCCTGGTTGAGATACAAGAAGCAAACATCTGTCAATACCCCAGCAAGGGGTCTTCCTGCACCATAACCTTGTTGGCAGCTGGGGGAGACACAGGAAGTAGGATCTGCCAGATCTGCAACATCCACGCTTGCTAACGTCGCCACAACAGTTATATAGCATACATAACAGTCGTGGCTGACGGCCAACTGGTTACAGCTGATGGACAACTGGTTATATAAGTGCTTACACAGGGATGCGTCCTGCACATGCGTGGGTTACTCAGCTGAGCCAGCACCTTTCCACGTGAGGCCGAGAGCCTGGAAACTGCTCTCTGGGGCTCTGTCCCAACAATCATCTACATATTGCATTGTGTGTTCACCACCCGGAGTCAGTTCTCCTTCCATCACCATATATTTGACCCACTTCTCCCTCTTCTGCCAACATCCTACCCCCCTTATCCTCTGGTAACCACTGAACTGTTGTCTCTGTCTGAGTTTTTGTTTCTCTGTTTGTCTTGTTCCTTTGCTGCTTTCAGTTCTATATCCCACATCTGAGTGAAATCGTACGGTTCTCGACTTTTTCTGTCTGACTTATTTTGCTTAGCATGATAATCTCAAGATTCATCCATGTTGTCACAAATGGCAGTATTTCATCTTTTCGTATGGCTGAGTAATATTCCATTGTGTATGAATATATATATCACATCTTCTTTATCCAATCATCCACCACAGGACACTTTGGTTGTTTCCATGTCTTGGCCACCATGGATAATACTGTAATGAACATAGAAGTACGTGTAACTTTATGAATAAATGTTTTCAGATTTTTTGGGTAGACACCCAGAAGAGGGATTGCTGGGTCATGTGGTAATTCTATTTGTAATTTTTTGAGGAACCTCCATACTGTTTTCCATAGTGGTTGTACCACTTTGCATTCCCACCAGCAGTATGTGAGGGTTCTTTTTCCTCCACAGCCTCTCCAACACTTGTTATTATTTGTCTTGTTGATGACAGCCATTCTAACAGGTGTGAGATGGCATCTCATTGTGGTTTTGATTTGCATTTCCTTAATAGCTAGTGAAGTGATCATCTTTTCATCTATCTGTTGGCCATTTGTATGTCTTTTCAGGAGAAGTGTCTGTTCAGGTCCTCTGTCCATTTTTTAATTGGATTTGTTTTTAGTTGTACAAATTCTTTATATATTTTGGGTATTAACCCCTTATTGGTAGTGTTGTTTGCAAATATCTTCTCCCATTTGGTTGGTTACCTCTTTGTTTTGTTGATGGTTTAGTTTTCTAACGTTTTTCCTTCCCGTCATATCAAATACAGGGAGTTCTGTCGATCAAACTTGTACCTGGAAAAGAGATACAGGATCAATGCTCTGGTTGAGCATAGCCCTTCCTGGGACCTCCACCACCACCCAGAGTGTCCCTGAGAGGTTCCCACCAGATACAGGATTCTGGGAAACACAGTTTGAAAACTGCTCACTTTATCTAATTTCTAATTCCCTTTTTTGCTGAGGCCTAGAGAGAAGTGATCTGCCTAAGGTGACCTGGGACCTTGCACCAGCCCCCAGTGTCCTGCCCCTTGGTCAGATGTCACTGAAGAGGGCACAGATGAAGACAGACCAGGGCTAGAGATGGAAGACAGGGCCTCCGTTCTTGAGTCCTCACTGAATGGCTTGGGTCTTTTTCATTAGTAGTTATAACTTTGGAGACAAAATTGTCTTGCAACAAAAAGCTGATGGGGACTTTTTCTTTGGTGGGGGAGAGAAGAGTGTAACGTAAATGAAAAAAACATGTATTTGGAGTTTGATATGCTGGATTTTAGTCCTGCCTTCACCACCGTTAAACAGCTGGGTGACATTGGTCAGGCTAGCTAACCTTTTTCAGCCTCACTTAGTTCCCTCATTTGCAAAGAAAAGATAAGAAGTTATGTAGAGGAATTCCGTGGGAATTACGAGATAATGTTTATAAAATGTCTGGCCCATAATAAGTAATCAAGAAATCACAATCTTTTATATAACTATTATTGGGATTTGTCCTTTTTACTAGTGGAAGGATGACTGAGTCCCTTTCAGTAGTTCCTAAATGACTTCCTTCCAGATTCCAAGAAGCTTTCATTTCCTGGCTTCATGAAGCCAGGTTTCATGAAGCAGGCTTACTGCCTTCCTTACCTTCTCAGAGAATGACTTGCTGGGACTGTTTTCTCTGTATCCGTCTCCCTGCTGCCCTGGCCCTCTCCCCACAGGTGACCATTGTTGTCAGCAGGGCCTTTGCCTGGGTTCTTGGTTCTTGGATATCTTTTAGAATTCATCACATGGAGTGATTGTTCTTTACTCCAGTGTCTGCTTTGGATTCTTGGAAGGTATAGGTTAGGGCCCTGCAGTCTTTGGCCAGTGGCTCTGGAGCTGACCCAGATGGTGCTAAGCTCACGTCATGACATGACAGCCACAGCAGTTCCTCTGGAAAGCCTGGCCTGGGAGGGGGTCATAGGCTGGGGAAAGGCCTGGCTCTCCAGGGCTCGGATCCTGATGGGGTTGAGAACGGTTCCTGTCACAGCATAGGGTGTGTCCTCTCTAAGTCAGCAAGCTGTGCCCACCCTGCTTTTACCTCAATGCAAGGGCCCCTGGCACTCAGACCTTGGCAGCGGAGCTTGGGAGCTGGTGTGGGTCAGTGAGTGGGGGCTGGGTGAAGAGATTGGGACATGGACAGGGAGGTACAGGGTGGGGGGGTCTTGGACTGTTGCCATGCAGCAGCCTACCCGTCTGTCTCCTTGTACCTGCTCCTAAAGAAAGGAGAGTCTGTGAGACGGATCCTTTCAGGGACTTTGCTTCACCTTTGTGCTTACACCTTATGTTTCCCTGTTTGGTCCCAGAAAGATGGCTGGCTAGTCAATGACTGGTACGATTCCCCACGGGGAGGGGGGACGACCCAAGCCAGACACAGCCACATGGGGACCATCGGGGAACTCGCGGGGCCGATAGAGGTGGGCACAGCCCCCCCACCTTCCCCCAACTAAGGAGAGCCTCTGCCTCTGTGGCTGCATCCTTCCCACAACTTGTAGGGGAAGTGACTCAATGATGTGCTCTCCATCTATTCATATGCATAAAGGTTTTTTCCCTTGGGGAAGTACATACATCCTGAGACTTATGGTTCAGCTGCCTGCAGGCAAGGGTGATTGATTTAAATCAGTTTCCTATTATAATGTATGGGATTCACAGATCTTGAGTTTGACAAGCTTTATCTCCTTTAGTACACCTAACTAATAAAAGCCATGCGTTGGCCCGATTCAGGGCTCAGTCCTTGAGGCTGGAGTCCCTTGGCTCCGCTTGCACACTATTCTTGGCTACTGTATTTCTTAACCCTGCACCCCTCTTCACGCTCCCCACAACTCTTGTTGCGCCGGACACGACATTGGCCAGTGTCAGGTACTGTACTGGGAGACACTGGACTGGGACTGCAGGGCAGAGCAGCATTATGGGTTACCCCTTTCCCAGAAAGATGGACAATTAACCCTGAAAATAGACTTTAAAATTTTTACTGGACATACATGATCATGGATTAATTCAGGCAATCCTGCATTTGAAGTTTAGAAACCATTGAGTAAAGAGACAAATGTTAAAGATAGATGATGAATTATTTATTTTTTTTTATTTCTGAAGAGAAAATATCTCACATGCTGGGGTCGAGTAGGAGGAAGGCATCTATTAAAATATTAAAGACATTTAAGTCCGAAAATTTGTAAGTACAAGAATGCTTGACAGGAAAAGTAAAACAAGAAAAACAACTGCTTGGTCTTTAGTAAAAGTCCCCAAGGCTTAAGCGCCAGGGATTGAAAGGGTTTGTGGACCTGTACATTTTCTGTCATAGATGCCTGCTCATGGGTTGTGAAAGCATTCACCAGGCAGGTAGAAACACTGAAGGAAGATTTATTAAAGTAAAAGGAGGGTTGGCTGGGCAGAGTCTGCTGGAGACTGCTGCCTTGAGTCTGTTTCATCTGAAGTTTTATATTTTTTAACCAGGATGTAAATTGCTTTGGCCTGTAGTGGAATCTTCTATTATGTTTGGCTTTGTCCATTGCGGTGGGGGAAGGTGTGGTTAAACTGGTTATGCAACCTTTGCATATGTTACAGAAATTTAAGTTGGGACAAGGAGTGGATCCCATACAGATGAAAAAACCTCTCCCAATGATGCGGGATATTTTCTGTGAGTGCTGGGATCGTGTCTCCTGAAACTGAAGAAGGGAAGCATGGACAAAGGAGAGACGAGGAGTTGTAAAAGAGAATAGTTTATTAAAAGCAAAGGGTCTCAGCTCTTGAATGAGAAGGGGTTCAAAAGAGAGGAGTTCGAATGAGAGGGGGTCCCAATGGGGTTGCCCAGTGTCTTAAGGCAAAAGGCTTTTATTTATATCTTCCCTTGCCTGCTTGGAGAAGGGAGCTGGCGCCTTCTAATAGAATTCGTCTATCAGATTTGTTCTGTTTGCCCACCCTAAAGGGATTAACGAACCCATTCCTATCTATTAGATCTGCTCTGTTTGTCTGGCCAAAAGAGATTTATGAGATAATTTATTAACCTCAGGGTGCCATTACATTTTGTCCTGGAGTGAAGGAGGCATTCCAGAACCTGGAGTTTCAGGATATGGCTGCCTTTGTTTTATTCCACCAGGGACTTTCCTGTCTACCCAACAACATACTAACTAATCTATCTCACCAAGTCACAGGGCCAGGCATGCAAGGCTGAAGTAAATAGAACCATTGAAACTGTACGCATAGTACATCTATAGTAAACAGAGTCATTAAGATTTTTTGGAAAGGAGGCAAAGAATGCTTTCAAAAAGTCCCAAGCTAAACGACACTTGTTAAATCGAATTATACCAGAGGTCCAAATCTCAAAATACAAGATTTAGTGCCATGATTACAATCCCTGCCCCGTCCCCCATCTCATCGTTTTCTCTTTTTTGTCTGCCTCTCTTTCCAAACTTTACTGAACACTTGCTGAAGAGAGGACTGTTTGATGTGATTTCACTGGATCCAGGGTTTTCTCAGCACCAGGAGGAAGCCCTTAGACAGTTGGGGGGGGGGGGTTGGAATGGGAAGAAGCGGTTGCTGGAGCCTGCAGCTGGGGCTCCACGGGCCTGGGTAGGCAAGGGGGGAGGGCTGAGGGTTAGAATGAGGGAGCTGATAGGGATGGAGTGTGACACTGGCATGGGGAAGGAAGTATTTGGCCAGGGTGTTAGGGCCTGTCTGGGGGACCGTCCACGGGGGACGGAAAGGCAGACTCAGTGAAGGAGCAGAGTCCCGAGATGCATGGTGTAGGCAGGGGGAGGTCAGGCTGCAGTGTACTATTGTTACCGGAGAACAGACCCTTCTTGGCATGATGTCCAGGTTCTTGGTATCCCGAAAAAGAATTGAGCAGGACACCAAAAGGCAGCGGTGAAAGAGCACTTTATTAGAAGCGAAAGTGCACTCCAAAAACATAAGAGCAGGCAAGAGCAACAGCGTGGCTCAAAAAGTGCCAACTGGTGAGGACTTGGGGTTTTTGTTTCCTTCTCTTCTAGAACGGGCTACTCCTCTCTTGGTGTGGCATTTGATTGGCACCTGTGATTGACAGGAGGCTGTTACCTCTTCTTTTTAGGCTGTGCATGTTCCCAGAATTCAATCTGTTATAATGATATTAATGAACTTCCAGGCACATGTATGATATTATAATGATGGTACAATGAGGCCCAGGTGAAGTGAAGGTCGTAATAGCCTTTACTTCACAGCTGTGAGTGAGTGATCTGATCTAGCTAGGTATTTAGTATCCTTTAGCTTCCTCACAGTGGTTGATGGCTATAGTGGATAAGGGAAAAGTTTGGGTGTGGAGGGGAGGTCTTCTGGGTGGTCACTCTCCGCAGGCCATGTTGAATGTGCAGGAATGTTTGGAGACCACATTCTTATCTCTAACTGCCAGCCTCATTTTCCCTTGAGAGACATGATCCCCATAAATATCTATGGAAAGTTGAGGGGCAGGAAATCTCTTCTGTATCTGCTTCCTGCTGAATGTGCCCGTTGTCCCTGATTATTGGGGATTCACGGAACTCTCACCCTATCTAATCTTAGACGAGGGGAAGGGTCTTGGGATCTGCCAGAAGGCCATGTTGACTTCTTTGGATGGGATTTACTGGAAGTCTTGCTGGGGCATCATTTCTATCCCATTGGTCCCTAGATGAGTAGAGACAGATTTGTTAAACAGAGTTAAAAGTGTTGGCCCAAGAAGCAGGACCCAAAGCCATCGATGCAAGGTGGCTGTGTGATAGAAATTCTGTTTAGCTTCATGGAGCTTGTGGCCTTTTCCTGGGGAAATTATGTGAAGCAGGGGGTAGGAGACTTCCTATGATTCAGGCTAGAAACAATCTTCCGTTCAAGATCAAAAGGCTGATTTCAAAGGTGATTAAGATCAGGAACTAGGGAGCTAAGAAACTAGGGAAAAGGAGACTTAAAATTCCTGTAGTGGGGTCTGTCCGGTCTCACCATGAAGGCAGCCAGAGGTGGTAAGATAGCAGCTGGCTACGTACCTGGGCTGTCCTGGTCAACTCACAAGCCACCCTCCCTGGGTGTTTGGGACAGGTAGATTCTCTAGTCTTCAGCCTGTGCTGTGCTGACGGTGAGGCTGGGAGTGACTCCCAGGTCACAGTCATGGGTCAGTGGATGCCCATCTGTGGTTTGCCTTCCTCTGAGCCTAACCCAGCTTTGGGCTTTAGGACAATCTGTTTGCACTAAAGGGTCTCTGGACTTCCAATTCTACCCTGCAGAGGTTCCCAGTCTAGGTAGGAGAGCCGCACAGTTACAACAAGCAGAACAGAACTGTGAATGTGATGGGAGGTGGTGTGAACATTCCCCAAGGACGCTCTGGGAGGAAGCCTGGCTGCCCTCCCTCCCCACAGCTCTGACCACCACCAAATAAATGGTCCTGCAGTCACACAAGGGATGTCTCCAGCTCGGATCTCTCTTTGGGCTCCTGACCCAATTTTCAACTGCATCCTCTACTGCCCACTGGGATGTCTAACAGCAAAGTCATAAATTCAAACTCCTGATTTTCCATGTGCATTGGCTCCTCTCTTCTCCCTCCCCCCAATCCTGGCAAACCATTGCTTAGGCCAGATATCTGGCACTCTTCTCTCACACTTCACAGCCAGTTCCCCAGTCAATCCAGTCACTTTTGCCTTCAAAATACCCCCCATCCATTTGCCTCCCTATATAGAGCACCCCAAATGCAAATGCATTGGGTCTAAGCAGTGGGGTCCACACAGGACTGAGAGGCTCCAACCTCCCTGGTCTTGCCTGGATCCCTGCGGCGGCCTGTGGCCTCCCGACTGTTCTCCTGCTTCCATCCTTCTGAGTCTCTTCTCCAAACAGTAACCAAATGATGGTATCAAAGCGGAAGACTTTTTGTTATTCTTGGGGTATGAAATGTCAGGAAACACCCATGTTGATAGATGAAATGATATGAGATCTGAGATTTGCTTCACAATAATCCAGTAGGTGGGGGAAATGAGTGGGAGTAAATATGGTTGAAGTTGGGAGATGTGTAAGTGGGCATTCGTTAGACTGTCATTTGTTATACTATTCTGTCTATTTTTGTATGTGTTTAAAACATTTTATAATAAAGGTAAAATAAAACAATCCAATAAAACCATATAAATCTGATCAAAAACTTTATATGGCTTTCTCTCTTAGAATGAAAATCTAAGGCCATGTGATGTAGAAAGCCCCCATCTTTGTGCCCAGGGTACACCCAGACCAATTAAATTAGAATCTCTGTAAGTGGGACGGAGGCATCAGCAGTGGTCCCCAGCCCAGCAGTATTAGCCTCGCCTTGGAACATGTTAGAAATGCACTTTCTCAGGCTCTGCCCATACCTGCTGAATCAGAAACCCTGGGGATGTGCCCCAGTAACCTGTGTTTCCCACAACCCGGTGGTTTGGTTGCTGGTGCAGAACCCGAGGCCCCAGGAGTCAGGCGTGAGGAAGCTGATGGAAGAGATCTTGAAGGACAAGCCAGGTGAAAGGAAGTGCATGTCTGGACCCACAGAGCCTGGGAGAGAATCTAAGGTCATGACCCTGAGCCCTCCGCTCCCACCCTCATCAGTGCAGCGCCTGGGGACAGTGGGACTGACTTGCCTGTCCCCTCTTCAAGGGAGGAGGCAGGTGTTCCCAGAAGGGTGGCCGGCTTGGGATCCCCACACCCAATAGGGCGGGAGAAGAGCGCCCTCCCGCGGTGAAGATTTACACGGTGCTAATGAGACACCGCAGGGTGAGGGCTCTTGCACCAGGTCCTGTAGCTACTGAGCTGAAGGCCAAGGTTTGAACCTCCGTCTGCATCCTCAGGCTTGTTCTCCGGCTCCATTATTATGTCCTCCACGTCCTGCCACTACCCAGTTCTAGTTTCAAGGGGAGCAAGATGGGGGTTCATATGTCTGGGGACCTTAGATTTATTTTTAAATGGTTCACTCCACCCATCTTTTTTCTTTCTTGCTTGCTTTTTTTTTTTTTTTAAATAAATCTTTCCGCAACTTTCCCACAAATGTTTCTCTGTGGATTCCCCAAGGCTCTGCCCCCACCTTTTTTTTCTGTTCTTCACTTTAGATGACTGAGTCTTTGCTTTGGAGACCACCTCTGTCTGGGGTACTGACTTCTCCTCAGAGAAGGTGGGGGTGGGGGAGAGCCTTCCTCTCCTCCAAAGTTCTCTGGGCTGGATGTGGGCAGAGACTCTCTGGATCCTGCCTTCCTGGGCATAGGAGCTCCTTGGGTACATTTGAGACCTGAGGACTCTGTCCTGCTGTGGCCTGGGAGACTGGGGAGACAGGAGTCCCCTAGGAAAGTTCTGGAAGACTTGCCACCCCCACCCTCCAGTATATCCTCTGGTGAATGGGACCTGTTACGTGCCCCCTGGTGAAACGTACTCCCTGACATGTGGGCACTGGACTTCTTTCCGACTCCTGGCTGTGGAAAGGGAGGAGCAGGCTGACTGACCCCTGTTTTCCAGGAGGTGCAGATGTGGTCTGTGGCTAGCACAGCCCTTCAGAAGCTGTGCCCAGACTTGCCTCCTGGGAGAGGAGCTGGGTGCAGCTCCAGGCCAGGCTGGGCCCCTCACTGCAATGGGGAAAGCAAACAGGAAAGTCCAGGCCAAGGATGGCCAAGTCGCCCTGGGAGGGGCAGCCTGTCACAGGCGTTGGGACCCGCTCCCTCTGCCTCCTCTATCACTTTAGAGGAGGATGGGATAGAGTGGGGAGTGGTGAGCGGGTCAGTGGACAACGTGAACTTCCAGGTGTGAGCTAGATGTTTCTGGTACCCCTGTGGGTCACCTGTCTGACACCTGATGGCAGTGAGCAGTTCGAGGAGCAGAACTGACTGTCAAGAAAGTCCTTGGAGGGGCCGGTCATGGGCAAGTGAGGATGCTTCTCGCCCACAGGAGCCAGTCTGTGGGTGGCAATGAGGGCAGGAGCAGTGCATGAGAACAGTGCAGGTGGGTGAGGGGAGAGCTGGGAATGGGGGGACACACTGCACTTCCCTGAGAAGGAAAGTCCAGAGGGGACTTTCTGTAGTGAAGCGGGGGGTACGGGAAGAACCTGGGGCAGCTCACTGGGGTCAGAGATTCTGGGAAAGGAGGGGTCTGCAGTGGCCTAATTACTGCTGGGCAGCCAGGCCAGCTGTGACTGGTTTTCAGAATAATGTGGACAAAGATCTGAGAGCCTCACACTGCGAAGCCCTTCTTTCTAGGTCATTATTGCATTTGTTCTTACATTTCTTATGAAAAGTTCTTTAAAAATCTCTTGAGTGAACTGAAGGGGAAGAGGCCATTCCTCCTGTGGTCTGAGGGCGTGGGTGGTGGTGGCAGAGGTGGATGGGGCTGTCTCTGGGGAGGCTCCTGGGGTGAAGCCTGTAGAACCCACACCTCCAGCCTGTTTTAGCACCTGCTGGGAAGCCCCCACCTTCCAGCCACACAGCTTCTTCAGTTCCCTGGAGGCTCAGCCAGCAGCAGGGGGTGGGGTAGAAGTGGTAGCAGTGCCTCTGCTGGCCCCACAGGGTGGGCTCTGCTGTGGCTTTAGGCCTGGAGACATCAGGGGTTCAGTTTTGTCCCACTCTCAGAGCCTCCCTAGCCAGCCATGCTACCTTTCCTACTTCTATGTGTACCCAGACTCCCCGTTCACTGGGCTTGTCACTGGATTGTCATTGGTACTCACATCTTTGTGAAGGGGAGGGTTGTCATCTGGCAGAATCAATAGCTGGGTAACCTGGGAAGGTGCTTATGGTGGAGACCAATGGGGGTGGTGATGGGCTCTCATATTAACCCCTTCCCGCAGGTCCATTTGTCCTTTGTTGTGTTACTCTCATTTGCCCTTTCCTCCCCATCCTTTCTCATTTTTCCCTGCCAAACTTTGTGACCAGAGAGATTGACCTCTATGGATTAACCATGGAGGCCCTCTTGCTGGTGGCTTCTCACAGGGTTTGGCCAACGGGAGTCACGTTTGGTAGAAGGAGAGGGGATGGAGCATTTCTCCCATGCTTCCTGGAACTGTGTCTGGGCTCCTCTGGAACTACAGCTGTCATCTTGGCGTTCCTCCTCCTCCTGTCCCTTCTTGACAGAGGTGGGGGAGGAGGTAAAGGCTCCCTGCTGCCTTTGAATCCCTTGCTGTTCCCCTCACCCATATAAACAGCCCCATATCAGTGGGATTCTGCTTCCCGCTGGGGCCCTCCATCTCTCATTCTCCATCTCTCATTCTTCTCTTCTCATTCAGCTCTCATAGGGGCTGGGCAAGGGCTGGTTTCCCATGAGGTGGGACATTCTTCCTCATTCAGGATTGTGCTCGGTGTCATGCAGGGTGTGATGCGGGGTCTCTGGTCCCTGCTCTCCCCATAAGAATGCAGGACATGGTGAGGCCAAAAAGGAACACCCACAGAACCATAGATGGGGGAGTCATACCACTATATTCTCACTGGCGGCTGGGTTGGAGACACAGGAAGCAGGAGCCGCAGGATCTGCAATCCACACTCTGCTGCTTGCTAGCACAGCCACGGCAGTTATATTAGTGGTCAGTGGCTCACTGGTTACAGCTGACGGCCAACTAGCCACAGCTGATGGCCATGCAATCACAGTTGATGGCCATTTACTACCCGAGCCAGCACCTTTCTACTTGAGGCTGAGAACCTGGAAACTGCACTCCTGGCTCTGTCCCCACACTCGGTCTCAGCAGAAACTGTAGGGCAGAGTCTTCAGCTTCATTTTCATCCCCTCTTTCTGGGATTCAGCCTTTAACTCCTCCCTGTCCCTTGAACTCTGGTTCCAGTTCTCTGAGTCAGTGTCTTCACAGCAAGGAAGACATTTTCACAGAGAGGTCAGGTGCCTACCAGCCATTTTCAGCTTCATTTCAGGGAATTCGGAGTTTCCTCAGGAGAGTCAAAGCTGGAAACTGAGGGCGCTTCTCCAGTAATTCTCCCAGGAGCAGCTGCTCTTCCCCTTCCATCTCTCCTCCTGATGTCTATCTTCACTTCAGCATACCTGAGAAACTGCCTTCTTGTCCACTTTGCTTTGTGATTTGTTGTGGTTGCTCACTCACGGATTTGAAAGAATTCACCAGGCAGGTAGAAATATAGAGGGAAGACTTATTAAAGTAAGAGTAGGGTTGGCTGGGCAGTCTGCTGGAGACTGCTGCCCTGAGTCTTTGTTTCATCTGAAGTTTTATATTTTCTAACCAGGATGTAAATTGCTTTGGCTTTTAATGGAATTTTTTATTGAGTTCGGCTTTGTCCGTTGGGATGGGGGAAGGTGTGTTTAAACTTGTTATAACAACCTTTGCATATGTTATGTAGATTTAAATTGGAACCAGGGATGGATCCCACACAGATGCAAAAACCTGTCCCAAGTCACCGGGCCAGGCCTGCACGGCCGAAGTACACAGAACCATCGAAACTGGCATGCATAGTAAATGTATAGGAAACAGAGTCATTAAGGTTTTTTTTGGGAAGGAGGCAAAGAAAGCTTTTGAAAAGTCCCAAGCTAAATTACACGTGTTAAATAGAATTATACCAGAGGTCCAAATCTCCAAATAGAAGATTTAATGCCACCATTACAATCCCGTCTCATCATGATTTTCTTCACCTCTTAGGTGACCAAATTGTGAGGCTGGTCAGGGCAAGAGACTTTGTCTGCCCCAGATGCATACAGCCAGTTGTCAACAAATCCCCACTGAACAATGCGAGTAGAAGTATGTCCTATAATCTTTCAGTAGTGATGTAGGAATATTTTTCCTGTGAGTCCCCAAACGATGTAATTGATGTTGGATCTGCCAGCAGTTTCCGGGTGTGGGCAGGGATCATGTCTTGTGAAGCCAAAGAATGGACACACGGGCCAGGGAGAAGCAAAAAGTTGTAAAGGAAGATAGTTTATTAGAGGCAGGAGAAGAGGTTGCAGCTCCCGAGGGGGAGGGGGGTCCCGAATGGGGGCACTCAGTGACTGAGGCAAAAGCTCTTAACTTTTATACCTTCCCCTGCCTATTTGGGGAAGGGGGCTGGAGCCTTCTAATGGAATTCATCTACTAGGTTTTTTCCTGTTTGCTCATCCTGAAGGAGTTAACGAACCAACCCACTCCGATCTATCAGAGTTTATCTATTAACCTCAAGGCGTATTCTCATGTCTCTATCCTGGAGTCAAGGAGACATTCCAGGGCCTGGAGTTTCAGGATATGGCTGCTTTTGTTGTTTATTCCAGCAGGGACCCCTCTGTCTACCTAGCAACATGCTAACTAACCTGTCTCAGTAGGGGCACTGCAAGCAGTGACAGGGCCAAGGGGGCAGGTGGAGGAGAAAAGCTTCAGGTTTGGGGGAAATGGCAGAGCCAAGGTCTGGTGTGGGCCTTTTGCAAAGACAGGATGTGTGTGTGTGTGTGTGTTATCCATGACAGGAGAAACCCTCACCCTCTCAGGCCTCAGGGGAGCAGTGAGATAGGGGAGCAAGGTGGGATAGACCAACCTGTGGGGACATGCTTGGACAGAGATGCTGACATTGCCCCAGCACTCCCTTGTGGGAACTCAGTTTTGATGTTAAAAAATGAATAATATTTTATTAAAATAAATAAGAAAATAAGTAAAATGAAGAAGAACTAACTTCAGTAAGTGAATAAGTAGTGAATTACATCCCATCACCCCAGGTCACTCCCGGGGGTCCCTTTCTGTCCTGACTACCCCCTCAGCCTGCCGAGTAACTCCTTGTCTGATTTCTGCCACCACAGATTTGTTTTACCTGTTCTTTAACTTCATCCCTCAGGAGTCCTGCAGCGTGTGGTCTATTCCTGTGCTGTGTCCACATGTCTAAGATCCCTTGTCTGTATCGCGCACTCCCTTCCTGGGTGTCCTACAGGGAAGTGCTCTTTCTGTCCACCACATGCAGGCCACAAGGGGGCAGCAGAGCCTGATGGAACCTGGCAGATCTGGCTGTTGGCGTTTCTATTGTTCCCTGGGTTACTCCTCCCTCCCACACAGCACCCTCTTTCTGGGTGCCTCCCAGGCAGCTGCTGCAGGATGGTACTGCTTCTCCCTCTGACATCTGCTGCTTTACAGAGGATTTTTGGAGCGGAGGGTTGGAGCAAGGGGTCTCCAAATTCTCTGGATCATGCATTCCTTTCAGTAACATATTTTGAGTTGTGGACAAAAAAGAGGCCCATGTACTAAACTTGACAAGCTCAGGGGAGGCCAGTGTGGATAAATTAACCACACAGAATGGTCTGAACATAAAATTCCTAACTAAAAGCAGGTCATGGCTGGTAGTCACATCCTTGACCTGTAGATTCCTTGACAAAGGTCAATCTTTATCTTACATGAGCCTGTCTGTTGTCTTTTTGCATCTAAAACATAACATACCTATGGAATATCAGTCATCCCTTTTTCCAGACCCCTCAGGGCACAACCCCACTGCGCCAGAGCAGAGACCACAGAATACCTCATTGTTATCTTTTTCCTGGAATACCATCTCTACATGCTGTAAAATGTTAATTGTGAACTATCCTGCACCTACCAATGTAAAAGAAGTGTGTGTCTCTCCATTTTACTTTCTATCCAATCCCAGAGATTTTCCCACCTCTTTAATCTACCATCAGTGGATGTCTTGTAACCCTTCTTATGTCTCCTCCTTGATTCTAGTGTATAAAATAAGCTGCAAAACTGCCATTCACTGGAGCTTTATCTCAATCCATTGAGAGCAGAGCTGGCCTCAGGGCTTCAGCCTACAGTTCAGCCTGGGGAGACAAGTCTCCCTGACACGGAGGAACTGAGTGTCTGGCATACTGGGGACCGTTAGAATCAGCCTCTCAGGGCTGGTCAGGCCTCTCGTGCCTCTAGTGGCCCTGATCCCTCACTGTGACTCTTCCTGGAGCTGCAGACCCCCCGCAGCAAAGCATCTGCGGTGAGTCCTGGAACACTGACAGTCTTACCCTCCTGCTCTGGGTGCAGACCCCTGGGCGTGTGCTTATGAGAATAGCTGGTTCATGCCTTGTGCTCAGGTAGCAGGTTGTAGCAGTTGACTGAGCGGGCTTGGAATAGGCTATATTTTAAAATGGGAAGTCATTTTTCTTTTGGTAATGAAAAGTCTTTCATGGAGTTGTTATGCTGCTTGAGTTTGAAAGGGGATGAGGGGCTGTATTATTCTGCTAAGTAAGTGGAGTTTATCCAACTTGAATGTGTGCAGAAGAACCCAGAGGCTGAGGGTAGTCCCCAAATCTGTTTTGGGGGATCCTCACTATGTGACCAGAAAAGTTGGCCATCCAAAAATTTCCAGGGAAATGGATGGCTAATGGACTTTTAAGAGGAGAGGAGTCTAATATTCTACTCTATATACTTCCTATTCCAGGATGGATGGAACACTTTCTTTCCAAACCTCAGTACATTTCTGTTATCTGTGAAAAACCTGTGCTGTGCTAATTTAGGGAATCGAGGAGAAGCATCTAGGTTCCTCTTTAGTGTGTCAACACCGGGTGAAAAGAAGAGAACTGCTACCAGAATTAAGATGTAAATGAAGAAGAGAATTTTTAGATGCAGGGTAAAGAGCAGAAAGCTTTGGCCATGAGCATGTTTCAATGCATTGCCTCTTAATACTGGTCCAGTGGTAAGGCTAATGGAAAACCACAGCAAAAAAAAAAGGAAGCAGGACTATGGAGGACTCAGACCTTCAGAATGAAGGTATGTTCACTCTACCAGGTAGAGAACTCTGACTTGCTATGGTTCTCACTGAAGGTCGAAGATCCGGAATGGGAAGTGGAAGAAGGAAGCCAGGTGATCAGTTCTGGTCTGTGGCCAATTACAGAAACAAAGAGTGAAGTAATAGCTTTGCATATTTTATCTTTCTTGTGTGTATGTTTATTTGCATATATTAACCATTTTCTTCCTCGCTCTTCTCCTTACCTTTATGCTTTATTCAAGTTGTTGGAGGTTATGTTTATAATATGTATGTAAATTAGAGCCTTTTGTTCGATTGGGTTCCCCTTCATAGCCTTGCTGATGTCCTTTCTAGTTGCTTCATCAATCACTTGGAGGAATGTTGAAATCCCAAACTATAATTGTGCATTTGTCTATTACTCCTCTCAGCTACATCAGTTTTTGCTTCATGTATTATCATGCTTTATTTCCCCTCATACCTGAAGGATAGATTGTTATATCTTCTTAGTGGATTGATCCCATTATTATGTGATGCCGCTTTTTGTCTCTAATAGTTTTTTTTACTCTGAAGTCTACTTAATGGATGTTAATATAGCTAATTGTGTTATTATTATTTTTTTTAAAACAGAAGTAGTTCTTTTCTTTTCTTTTTTTTTTTTAATTGGGGAAGGGGAACAGCACTTTATTGGGGAACAGTGTGTACTTCCAGGCCTTTTTTATTTTTTTTTTCCAAGTCAAGTTGTTGTCCTTTCAATCTTAGTTGTGGAGGGCGCAGCTCAGCTCCAGGTCCAGTTGCCGTTGCTAGTTGCAGGGGGCACAGCCCACCATCCCTTGCGGGACTTGTGGTTGAGAGCCCACTGGCCCATGTGGGTATCGAAACGGCAGTCTTCAGAGTTAGGAGCATGGAACTCTAACCGCCTGAGCCAGCAGGCCAGCCCAATTATGTTATTTTTCAATTAATGTTAGCCATATCTATCTTTCTCTATTTTTAAATTTTAACCAATCTATATCATTGAATTTGAAGTGATTTTCTTGTAATCAGCATACTTGTATAGTTGGGTCATCTTTCTTTATTTACTCTGCCATTCTCTATCTTTAATTGATATATTTAGACCAATTACATTTAAAATAATTATTGATATGTTATAGTGTATATATGTCATTTTATTATTTGGTTCCTGTTTGTTTCCCATGTTCTCTTCTTTATCTTTTTTTTTTTCTTTTTTAAAGATTTTATTGGGGAAGGGGAACAGGACTTTATTGGGGAACAGTGTGTACTTCCAGGACTTTTTTTCCAAGTCAAGTTGTTCTCCTTTCAGTCTTAGTTGTGGAGGGCGCAGCTCAGCTCCAGGTCCAGTTGCCGTTGCTAGTTGTGGAGGCGCAGCCCACCATCCCTTGTGGGAGTACCGGCAACCTTGTGGTTGAGAGCCCGCTCTCCAACCAACTGAGCCATCCGGGCCTCAGTGGCAGCTCAGCTCAAGGTGCCGTGTTCGATCTTAGTTGCAGGGGGCGCTGCCCACCATCCCTTGCAGGACTGAGGAACTGAACCGGCAACCTTGTGGTTGAGAGCCCACTGGCCCATATGGGAATCGAACCGGCAGCCTTCGGAGTTAGGAACACGGAGCTCCAACCACCTGAGTCACCCGGCCGGCCTGATTCTTTTTTATAACTTCTGCTTCTTTACTGAGAATTTTGATATTCATATGCTTCAAGGTAATTTATAATTGATTGTCAATTCCTATATTTGTTGTCTGCTTTAAAATACTTGTCAAATAATTTTAACATCTGATTCATCTTTATATTGCCATTACTTGATTATATTTTCTCAATCAAGTTGTAAATTTCTTGGTTCTTGGTATGATGATTTTTTAAAAATTAGAATTGTAGCCTGAACATTTTATATGTAATGTTAGGAGACTCTGGATCCTATTTAAATATTTCATTTTAGCAGGCAGTCTCCCTGTTTAGTACACAGCTTCTGGTCAACATCTGTGGGCAGGGGCTTTAATGAAAATTTCCAGGACCTTTGCTGTGTCTTTTTTCTTCTTCACTTATCTAGTGCCATCGGGACTTTCACTGTTCTTTGTCTATGTAACCTGAAGGGATGGAAGGAGTTCCTCAGGCTAGGCCCCCTGGTGCTGCTAAATGGAGAAAGGGACTCTCTGGCTCTTCTGGGGAAGGAGAGCACTTTCCCTTTCCAGTTATTGTCTGTGGGGCTCTACTCTGATAGTGGTGCCAGTTTGGCTGTGGTCATCTGGTGGTGCCACCAGGTTGCTCTGGGGAAGGAATGCTCTGGGGGAAGAATGAGCTTACCTGGGATAACTTCTTTGGCAAGGCTGGGATCAGGAAATGCCTGATCTAGGTCACCTCCTGTTGGTTGGGGAGATGTGACGTGACATGCACTACCTATATGTGGTTCTTCCATGCTCTGGAGTCCTAAACAGGTTTTCCTTCATCTTTCCACTTTTCAGAGTTCTTTTAACTTATGCCTGGCTTTATAAGCATTGTTTTATTTATATCTGTACAACAATTCTGAGGTACATATTCTTATTGCCGTTAAACACATGAAGAAACCAAATTTTCTCAATGTTTTTTGGCCAGTAAGTGGAACAGATCCATAATCTAAGACCAAAGGCCATAGCTGTAATCAAAATAACTAATTTGGAACATTAATGAAATACATAAATGTATTATAGACAGATCGAATGTATGTAAATATTTCAAGGTTAAGAAACGGTGCTAACCATTTCCAGATATGAGTAAACCATTGCTTATATTTCAAATAGATAAGCAAATATGTATATTTATTTGTGTAATAAGCTGAGTCTTACATATCTTTTATAATCATTACCATTTAACATGCACTTGCATTTCACAAACACATTTTAATTCTCAAGCAAAAACATTTATTATCTGAAGGAGAGTAAAATTAAATCATTATTTTTCTGCAGCAGGAAGATGGAGACTTTGCTCCATAGTATAGTGAAATTTATGCAGTTAAGCTTTCAATTAAGGAACAATTTCTAATTTTTTTTTCTTGTCATATGTGAGGCTGGATTTGTACTACAGAAAACAAATTATTTTTGTCAGAGAATAAATCTGTGCAAATAGTTTGTTGTACACTGTCATAACTTTATACGAGGTCTGACAATTAAGTTCTTGAACTTGCCACCGTGCGCTTGCATTGGCAGCACTGTACAAACAGCTCGGTAAGGTTTCATAACCTTGGTATCATACCCATGTGTAGTGGTGTCTTACTGAGTGATGTTCATTAATGTTGTTGTGTGTTTTTGTGTGCTGTCCTGAGAATGTCTGAGCTTGAATTAGAGCAATGAACAAACATTAAGTTTCTTGTTAAACTTGGCAAGAGTGAAAGTGAAATCAGGGGCATGTTAGTCCAAGTTTATGGGGATAATGCCATGAAGAAAACAGCTGTGTACAAATGGATTAAATGTTTTTCTGAGGCAAGAGAACACATCACTGATGGAGAGAGGTCAGGGCGGCCAGTAAGGAGCAGAACTGATGAAAACATTGCAAAAATTTGTCGAACTGTGAGTCAAAATCATCGGCTGACTGAGAAGCATAGCAGATGAAGTAAACATCAATAGAGAAACAGTTAGGAAAATCTTAACCGAAAATTTTGGCATGAGAAAGGTGTGTGCAAAAATAGTCCCAAAGAAGCCCGCCCATAAACAAAAGCAAAGGAGAGTCGAAGTTTGCTAAGACCTTTTGGAGAGGGAAGACGATGTTTTGGGCCATGTTATCACTGGTGATGAAACATGGGTGTACCAATACAACCCTGAAACAAAGCGTCAAAGTGCACAATGGAAGTCAGCCAGTTCTCCACAACCAAAAAAGTTCCATCAGTCCAATCAAAAGTCAAAATGATACTGCTAAACTTTTTTGATATCAGAGGGATTATTCATTATGAATTTGTACCAACTGGACAAACAGTTAACCAAACTTACTATTTGGAAGTGCTGAAAAAACTGCGTGAAAATGTTAGACGAAGATGGCTTGAATTTTTCGCCAACAATTCATGGCATCACAGCAATGCACCAGCTCACACGGCACTGTCTGTGAGGGAGTTTTTAGCCAGTAAACAAATGTATTGAAACAGTCTCCCTACGCACCTGACCTGGCCCCTGATGACTTCTTTCTTTACCCGAAGATAAAGGAAATATTGAAAGGAAGACATTTTGATGACATTCAGGACATCAAGGGTAATACCATGACAGCTGTAATGGCCATTCCAGAAAAAGAGTTCCAAAATTGCTTTGAAGGGTGGACTAGGCACTAGCATTGGTGCATAGCTTCCCAAGGGGAGTACTTAGAAGGTGACTGTAGTGATATTCAGCAATGAGGGATGTAGCACTTTTTTTAGGGTGAGTTCATGAACTTAATTGGCAGACTTCATATCTGTGTTCTCTATTCTCTTCCATTGATCTATGTGTCTATTCCTCTGCTAATACCACACTATCTTGTTTACTATAACTATGAAGTAAGCCTCACTATTGGATAGAGTGCTTCCTTCCACTTTGTTGTATTTACAGGTTGTTTTAGTTCTTCTAGGGCATGTGCTTTTCCACACAACTTTTTTTGCTAAATCACTATAGTCAGATTTCTGTTACATCATGCCAAATGCAACCCCTAATTGATAACTATCCTCAGTGTAACTACTAAAAAAAATTATAGCAAACTCCTTCAATGAGGACAGCTACTCATGTGGGCATTTATCATGGGTCTATGGTCATACTGGTGAAGAAAAATTCTCCACATAAGAAAATCATGACCTTCTGAAATGGTCTTCTCCTTTGATTTTGTGCAGAAGGTTATAGAATCCATTATGCAATAAATAAAGTAGGATAAGTTAATGTAAAATGAAAATGCCTCTCAGCAGATGCCTAAGGTGTGTTTGCTAAAGAGCCAAAGAAGAGAGACGTCCTGATGAAGCATCTTAAATGGTCATGGCTTACATTCCTTCCATCTCTTTTCATAAAATGCTTTTTCAGCTAATCATGTTATTCTTTCTTCAGACATGTGTGACTACCATCTGGATCTCTGAAGCTCTGAAAGTCTGTGCTAATAATACGCATACATCTCAGAAGTCCTGGGAATGTTAATCATGGGCAATGACAGCTAAAGGGCAAGGAGCTTGACTTTCAGATAGATCTATTATAATTTCTATCTCTAGGTTGCAATCAACAATTCTTACTGCATTTTCAAGAACCTCCTTTAAGTGTTGTTTAAAACTTCTCTTGTTTATTTTGCCAACTCTATAAAATTGATGCTTACAAACTGTTACAATTCATATGTTGTATCATTTCTAAGTGAATCATTTCTAAGTAGGCACATCTCTTTTGAACCATTAGATCAGCCTTCCCCAAATTCTGAGACTCATATTCATAACAAATCAAATTATCCAATACGCTTGTTATTTGTTAACTTGACATGAAATAATTAACGCAAATAATGTAGTATACGTGGTAGCAAGGCAAGTTCTCAAGGCATACTGTTAAGCAAATAAATCAAGTAGCAGTTGAATGTATATAGTAGGAACCCATTTTATAGAAACTAAAAGTAAAAAGCATATGTGCATATGTATTAAGTTTATGTGAAAAATTCATAAAAATTTAATAATGATTACCTTTGGGAAGATGAGATAGTGATTTTCCAAGCTTTAATGTATATAATTCTAAGTTGCTTGAATCATTTATAATTTAAAAAATTTCATAGACCACTTGTATTATAATAATGACAATCGTGGGGGGGATCCTTTATTAAAATAAAGAAAATAAGGGGAGGAAATACATTATTTATTAACCACCAATATCTTTTCTTTTTTTAATGTCAGCAGCAACAACACTTCTTTTTAATAAATTTTATTGGGGCATATTGGGGGACAGTGTGTTTCTCCAGGGCCCATCAGCTCCAAGTCGTTGTCTCTCAATCTAGTTGTGGAGGGCGCAGCTCAGCTCCAAGTCCAGTCGCTGTTTTCAATCTTTAGTTGCAGGGAGCACAGCCCACCATCCTATGCGGGCATTGAACCGGCAACCTTGTTGTTGAGAGCTCACGCCCTAAGCAACTGAGCCATCCGGTTGCCCCTAATATCTAAACATGCTTCTCAACCCACACTATTTGTTCCCTCTGCCTGAAAAATTCTCCTTGAATTACTACTCCATGCCTCCCTCCTCTTCTAGTAATTTTCTGCTAATTCTTCAGCTCTCCCTCAAATTCCGTCTTTTTCATGAAAGACTTCTTTAACCAACCCAGTCATACGTTCCCAGAGAGATATCGTATTCCCATATAATTCTTACCATGGGTTATAATTATATTTTCATTTGGGAAATTATGTGTTTTATATCCATCTCCTCAATTAGACTGTGAGCTCCATGAGGTCAGGGACCATATCTGTTTGGTCTCTGACCGTTATATCTCTGACATCAAGAACAATGTCAGTTATATGGTAGATATTGAAAAAAATATTTGTTGAATACATTAATCATGAGTAACTTTATTGTTTAGCTGCTATTATCTGAAAGGTTTGGATAAATCTGACTTAAAAAGCCACATAAAATAGGTGAGAAGAAAATCAGATTTTGAAAAAAAGGATAGAAAGATAACCTAACAATTTCAACTACTTTGAAATTTCACAAGCCTTGATAAATTAACCCTTACAGATATTTAAAAATATCTCTGTGTACAGGGACTTGGTATTAATTTATTCATTTTATTTATTAATTAATACCATTTTTTAAGCTTTCGGCCTTTTCAGACAGAGAAAATCATTCAGGCAGTCTTAGATTCATTGTAACATTTCCTCTTTAGTTTATAATCAACTATCTAAGAAGAAAAAAGCCTCTCCCCCCCCACTCAGCTTTTAAAAAGCCTCTTCCCCCCCCACTCATTGCAGTTCTTATGAGCCTTATTTACATTCTCATCTTATTGGATTTTTCCACCAATAGCTGTACTCAATCCAAAAAGTGTTTTACTCAGCATAGCTCCGATTTTATTTTCTCATTTTCATCCATTTTAAAGTTGTTTATTTCAAGATTTTATTTAACTATTGTCAAATTAACTTTTTATTGCTGTTTTCCTGACCTAGGGTCTACTTGAGGTTTTAAGAGGGTTATGTCATTAGATAATAGTTAAATCTTACTGATTATTCTGTTTAATCTTAGAAAATATGGTACCATTTTACAATAACTACATCTCATGCCACTCAGGGCAGGTCAGTGCATGAATTTAATTAAGGTAAGGTCACGAGATTTTTTTGAGGCAGAATACCCCACTTATAACCACCTTCCGAGTAGAACTCACCCATATATCTGGAAGGTTGAATAACTCTCCTTACTAAAGAGGATGTGACCCAAGTGTCTTGTTTTCAGAAAATTAGTTTGTGCCCAATGCTCTTAGTTATATTGCTCTCTTTAATTTGTTAGGAACATGGTAAATGATAAATATTCATTTTCTATTATTTTGTAGGTAAATTTTTTGCCAATAGTTTAAAATAAAATATGTAGAGAAAATATGCATATCACGAGCAAGTATGTTGTCCCTCACAGGTATATCCAGGTGAGAGTTGAATCACTAGCACTTGAGAAAATTGTAGAAGAGATTTCTATCCTGGGGGGCGATAATCTTAGCTGATATCAGGGCCTGTCCAACTTGGTAATATTTTATCAGGGTCAGTCTCCAGGTTTTTTAATGAAGGCCCAGGTTATTTTCAGGAACAGAATCTTGTTTCTTTCCTTTGATATCCTCTTTCATTTGCAGTATGTATCCCAGCGGTGCTTGAATAAAACAGCAATGGTGAAAGTACTGATGAATCACAAGAGAGTGGCCCTTTGTTGCAGTGCATTAACAAAAATTGTGGCTGTAAAAGCAGCCCCACAGGTTCTGGGGAATATTTTTAATAATTAAAAGCTATGCCATTAGTAATATCTCTGGGATATTATGCTTGACTTTCATGACATCTTTCATTAAAGAAGACACACCCACAGATGAATGCTGGAGTATACTAAGAAAGTAGGACAGGCTCAGGGTATCCAAAGTGTAGATGAAATCATTGATTTCTTCTCTGGGACTTATATTTAGAATTAGTTTGATAAAACCGGTTACCAAAGAACTAAAAAATGTGGACATGAGTGAGAGAGCTCTAATATTGCAATTTAGAGCTACCTATTGTCTAAGTACAAAGTTCTAAATTTGCCCTGATTTTGAGGTAACTCCTAAGGAATGAAGGTTGGCATGAAAAATGGGAGAATCCAGGTTATTCATTCTTTGACTGTTTCTCAGGCACGTGGCTAAAGAAAACTGTTCCATTCAAAGAATGGAATTTGATTTTTTTCCCCTATATCATGACTCACATGGACACTAGTATTTGAATTACTATTTATACTATTTAATAAATAGAAATGCCATGTAATGACAGTAAGTTTTGGCATTACAGAGTAAAACAAATATCTCATAATATGAAGCTATAGAAAATAGTATATCTTTTCATCTATTTTATTTTTTACCTAATCTCTCATTTCTTATCTAGATCCTCAAAGCCTTTAATTGTTACAAGTAGCACAAAATAAATATGTTTGAACGAATTTGATAGTTATCGAGTTCAAAAAATTCTGCCAGACTGAGACAGAGATGTTTTTCTCCTGAGAAGTCTTTTTGGGAGACAGTAATAAAAGATTAATTAAACTGATATTCCAGGCACTCTGCTGAGCTCAGGGTATACAACGATGAGTAAAGGGCTCTGCTTACAAGGAACTATCATCTGTGGGGAATATGGACCCATAAGTAGATATGTTTTATACTCATAAATAAAATTTTGAAGTAGATATACTGATGGAGACACACACGTGTTACCGGAGCACTAGGAAGTGACCCCTTAGTCAGGCCATTGGCGTAATGGCGGGGTGTCCTGAATATCTACTTGAGCTGAGATCAAGATTTCTAGGTGTTAACAAGGCAAAAGGGTGGGGTCTGAGGGGAGTAAAATAATGAAGGACACACCATGCAGAAGTGGTAATATGAACAAAAGGTAAACAGTGAGAAATCACAATGGGGAAGTATAAATAGCTCTAAGTTGCCAGATTGTAAATTTAAAGCAGAAAATGAAGAGATATAGGGCTATAGAGTTAGTCAAGGAACAGATCATAGATGAGAATATTTGCACATAAACGAGCTTTGCCTTGGAGAGTTATGAACAATGAGCACTCAAGTGGTAGTAAAAAACCTGAATTGTAAATGGATCCCTTTGGTGGTCACATGGAGAATGTATGTACAGGCGAAGTCTGCACCTTTAGGAAATGGGAATGTTTTTTAACGAAATGCAAAACAAAGACCCCACAAAGAAGGCAAAGGAAATAGGCAGAGAAGTATCAAGAGAAACTACAGACTGCGTTGTTATGACTGTCAAAGAAGTAGATGTTTTGAAAAGTCAAAAGAGATCAACAGTAGCAAATGAAATAGCAAGAAGGCAATTACTGAAAAATGTCCAATAGCATTCTAATCAGGAAATCAGTAATGCTTTTAATAAGAGCAGTTTCATGTGAGCAGTAAGGGCAGAAACAAAGTGCCGTTGCTTATGGTGTGAATGACTGGTGAGGAAGAACTGGTGACAGAGGGTGAATCCATTTGGGAGAAGTTTGTGTAAGAAGGGAAGAACTATTGGGTGTCAGAGAACGGATCTGTTGGCGAGGGTATGAATAGAGGCCCAGTGAAACAAGCCAGAAGAAAGGGAAAAGCTGAAGATACAGAAAAGAGAAGAGATATCTTACAAAGTAATGCCCGAGGGAAGATGTGAGAAGAGGAAACCTTAAAAGATAGAGGTGATACAAGTAAAAGGATTGACCTGATGTCAAAGACAAGTTTGATTTGTCTGTGTTGCTTATTCTTTATAGAACAAAATACTAGGCTGGAACAAGAAAATGTTGTTAACAGTTTCAAAGAGCATCTGGAAGGTCAGACTTTTACCACTATTATAATATACCTTTACATGAAGGGTGCGAATATGCATCTTTTCTAGGGAGATGTACTCACCAAATTCAATACAAACACATTCGCTTCATCACTGCTTCTTTGTGGATGCTCAGAATGCCTGTGTAGTCATCTCCCGTTTTTTTTTTCATCCTGTTTTAAGGCTTGACATGCTATTAGAAGTCTTGTGACAAAGAGAAATGTCAGGTTTCCCCTCTTCAAGGCTACTGTTAAAACAGTCTGTTCTTCTTTAATTAGCATTGATTTTCTTGAAACTGACTATTACTCTCAAGTCATAATATTTTTTAATTGCTTGAGATGAAGAAAACATTTTATTTCATGATTAAAAGGATCACTCTTTCTAATGTCTCCTGTTAATTGAAGATCTTGCTACTTTTTTATATCTCATTCATCTTGTGTTTAGATCTGAATATTTTTCTCATAACAGAAAACTTTGATGAGTGATATCCAATTCATAATAGGGATGAGAAGGTAGTATTATTAATAAAATCTTAAGTTTCTCAAACTAGTAGATCCATGTACCATGTTGCACTCATCCATGCATTTAAAAAAAAAAAAGAGTTCAGTCAAGGTGGCAAAGTAGGCAAACTGCTGTAATTGCCTCATCTCATGACCACATAAAAATTACAACTAAACCAGAGAACAACCATCGTTGAGAATTGCCTGAAGCCTAGGTGAACAGAAGTCCTACAACTAAGGATATACAGAAGAAGCCATGTAGAGACTGGTAGGAAGGTGGAGAGGTGGAACAGTTTGGTCTCACACCTGTGGGTGGCAATTAAAAATCGACAGGGATACCTCAGCGGCACAGATTCCCCCCTGACGAGTGAGGAGTCCCAGCCCCACACCAGGCTCCCCAGGCCAGGATTACAGAGCTGGGAAGAGACGTCCCCATAACTTTTGGCTGTGAAAAACCAGTGGAGACTGTGGCTGAATGAGACAGAGTGCAGCTGCACTCCCAGGCTCTCCTCTTCAAGGGACTGCACGTGGACTTACTCACGAATGAACTCACTCGCTCTAAACTCCAGCACTGGGGCAGCAGCTGGAAAGGCACCAGGTACATACAGGGAGGAATTGAAGTGTCTGGCTTTAGGATGAGGGCTGGAGGGGCAGCTTTTTCTCCAGACAGAAGTGTTATCAGAAGCCATTGTCTCTTAGTTGAGCCGTCTCCTACTCCTGGCATTCAGAGTAGGTTGCCACTCTGAGTGGGTTGCCACCACATCTGAGTCTCCATCAACCTGGCTAACACCATTTGCTCCACTTTGGTGATTCCCTGGGACTCTGCCCCACCCAACAGTGGGCCCACTGAAGCCACTTCTAATGGCTCTTCCATATAAATGGCCTGTCCTGGCCCATGCTGTAAACTTTTCTAAAATCTCTCAAAGGTTCACAAACCCCAAATAAGCAGCACCTGGCCTCAGCATGCCACAAATCTCTTGTTGAGCCACTTGAAGTTCAGCATTGGCAGCAGCCAGCCTTGGTTACAGGCTTGACCTCCAAGCCCAGGTGGGTGGCGGCCACCTGTGGATTGCTTTGTGGCTCATACCAGGTGGCCTCAGTCAGGACACAGGCTGGGAGTCACCTTGGCCTGCAGGACGGCCCCTGCAGGGCTGGCACTTCCAGGGGCCAGCTTTGGACTGAGTAAGAGCACCAGCTGACCACCTTCAAAAATGACACGCCCAAAGGGCAGACTGGGCATGTGCCAGAGTTATGTTAAAGCAAATCCTGCTCCATAGGGTCAACCCCCACACCACAGCTCCTCCACTTTAGTCACAGCCAGTCCTCACAACCAATCAGTATGAGGGACATTCCCTCACATTGATGTGCAAACAGCAACCAAGCCTCAACTACAACAGGAGGGCACACAGTACACACAAGGGACACACCCGGAGCACCCAGCTCTGGTGACCAGGGAGACCGTGCCCCTGGGCTCCATAAGACACCTACTACATAAGGCCACTCTGCTAAGACCAGGAGACATAGCAGATCTTCCTAGGACATAGAAAAAACACAAGGAGGTAGCCAAAATAGGGAGAAAAATGTGTCCCAAATTAAAGAACAGAACAAAACTCCAGGAAAAAAACTAAACAAAATGGAGACAAGTAATCTACCAGATGCAGAGTTCAAAACACTCTTTATAAGGATGCTCAGTGATCTCAGGGAGGACTTCAACAGAGAGATAGGAAGCATAAAAATAGAGGAAGAAAACATAAAAAAGAACCAGTCAGAAATGAAGAATACAGTAACTGAAATAAAGAATATGAGAGGGCATCAATACTGGATTAGAAGAAGCAGATGATTGAATTAGAGATTTAGAAGTTAAGGTAGCAGAAAACACCCCATCAGAACAGCAAAAAGAAAGAAGAATTCAAGATAATTAAGACAGCTTAAGGGGCCTTTGGGGCAACATCAAGCATACCTACATTCACATCATAGGGGTACCAGAAGGAAAAAAGAGAGAGCAAGGAATTGAAAACCTATTTGAAAAAATAATGACAGAAAATTTCTCTATCCTGGCAAAGGAAAAAGACTACAAGCCTAGGAAGCAAAGAGAGTCCCAAACAAGATGAATCTAATTAGGCCCACACCAAGATACATCATAATTAAAATGCCAAACCTTAAAGACAAAGAATCTTAAAAGCAGCAAGAGAAAAGCAATTACCTACAAGGGAGCTTCCATAAGAGTGTTAGATGATTTCTCAACAGAAACTTTATAGGCCAGAAGGGATTGGCACAAAATATTCAAAGTGATGAAACTCAAGCACCTACAACCAAGATTACTCTACACAGCACAGCTATCATTTAGAATCGAAGGACAGATAAAGAGATTCTCAGACAAAAAAACTCTAAAGGAGTTCATCACTACCAACAAGGATTACAAGAAAGGTTACAGGGACTTCCTTAAGAAGAAGAAGCTCAAAAATATGAATAATAAGGGCGGGTGGTTGCCTCAGTGGTTAGAGCACAGTGCTCATAACACTAAGGTTGCCGGTTCGATTCTCGCATGGGCCAGGGAGCTGCACCCTCCCCAACTAGATTGAAAAAACAATGACTTGACCTGGAGCTGAGCTGCGCCCTCCACAATTAGATGGAAAACAACAACTTGACATGGAGCTGATGGGTCCTGGAAAAACACACTGTTCCCAAATAAAAATTTTAAAAATATGAATAATAAAATGGCAATAACTACATATCTATCAACAATTACCTTAAATGCAAATAGATTAAATGCTCCAATCAAAAGACAGGGTGGCTGAATGGATAAGAAAACAAGACTCTTACATACGTTGTCTACAACAGACTCACCTCAAATTTGAAAAGACACATACAGACTGAAAATAAAGGGATGGAAAATTATATTTCATGAAAGATACACACAGAGTGAAAATAAAGGGATGGAAAATTGCATTTCATGAAAACAGACCCAAATGAAAAAGCTGGGGTAGCAATACTTACACCAGACAAAATAGACTTTAAAACAAAGTCTATAACAAGAGATAAAGAAGGACCTAGTAATCCCACTTCTGGGAATTTATCTGAAAAAAACCCAAAACACTGCTTTGAAGGGACACGTACATCCGTATGTTCATTACAGCATCATTTACACTAGCCAAGTATGGAGCCCTGGGTGTCCATCAGTGGATGAATGGATAAAGAAGAGGTGGCACATATATACAATGGAATACTACTCAGCCCTAAAAAAGAATGAAATCTTGCCATCTTCAGTAACATGGATGAACGTAGCGGGTAGTATGCTGAGTGGAGTAAGTCAGACAGAGAAAGACAAACGTCATATGATTTCACTTATATGTGGAACCTAAAGAAGAAAATAAATGAACAAACAAAACAGAAACAAACTCATAGATAGAGAACAATTGGTTGCCAGATGGGAGGGGATTTGGAGTGGGGCGGGGTGAAAAAAGAGGAAGGGATTAAGAAGTACAAATTAGTAGTCACAAAATAATCATGGGGATGTGAAGTGCAGCATAGGGAATATAATCAGCAATATTGTAATTATGTATGGTGTTAGATGGGTACTAGATTTATCAAGGTGATCACCTTATAAGTTATATAAATGTCTAATCACTATGTTGTACATCTGAAACTAATATGCTATTGTATGTCAACTGGAATTGAAAAATTAAAAAACATTACTTAAAAAAAATTTTCAGGGGCCACCAGACGGCTCAGTTGGTTAGAGAGCGAGCGCTGAACAACAGGGTTGCTGGTTCAATTCCCTCATGGGCCAGGGAGTTACGCCCTCCACAACTAGATTAAAGATAACGAACTGCCATTGAGCTTCCAAGGCGGCCGGATGGCTCAGTTGGTTAGAGCGTGAGCTCTCAACAAGGTGACCAGTTCAATTCCTGCATGGGATGGTGGGCTGTGCTCCTGCAACTAAAGATTGAAAATGGCAACGGAACTGGGAGCTGAGGTGCACCCTCCATAAGTAGATTGAAGGACGACTTGGAACTGATAGGCCCTGGAGAAACACACTGTTCCCCAATATTCTCCAACAAAATTTATTAAAAATCTTTTTCAAAATGATTGCAACCTTATCACTTATCCATCCCACCAGGTACCTCACACCTTCATTCAGTTGCAGGATAAGGCTAGCACCAAAGACACAACCATGAATACACAGAATACAAATGGATCTGAATCATATGTGGTGAAGTGGGCCATTTCTATATTCACACATTCCTCCACAGATGCCCCAACCTCTCACTGCTCTGCCTGGAGCCCAGTGCTGTGAATATTGTCACATCCTTCTTAGGGAGATAATCCAACTTTGCAATGACCCAGGATTCATCCTTGGGGAGATCATGGGGAGGCTGAAGATTATTGGATATTGGATTCTTGACTCCTAAGAAGTCTAGTAACAACTAATGTTCATATATATTTTTCTTATGCCAATACCATTATTTTGTGGAGATCTGTAGACTCATTTGAAATGTTTTTTTTTCTGGGTTACAAGCACCGTACTAAGGAATTTACACATTACTGCATTCTCGTCACAAGAGCTCTATGACATATTTGTTATTAGTCACATTTTACGGAAAAATAAACCAAGGGGCTTTAAATTTTTATCCAAGTATCTGTAACCAGTTCATGGCAGAGCAGACCCAAGGAGTCCAAATAACCAGCTAATTAAAGGCAGAGCCAAATATGCAGCTTAAGTTTCTGACTTGCAGAGTAATGCCATTACAGTAGGCAGCAAAAGTGGGCTCAAATATCCAACCCCTCAATAGCTTACAAATTTAAAATCTCCAAAGAGTGTTGAAACATTGATTGAAACTGACATTTTCAATACTGAGGATGAGCTGCCTTTCTTCTCTGGAGGCTGAATGCTCTGAAGTGTGACAACGACCAACCACTGAGAGTGTCTGGTGAACCTGAGTGTTTATGCCCCAAACTGCACTACCCCAGGCTCTCACTGATAAAAACCCATGCCTGCCCTGCTGAAAAAAATGTGTTCTTTCCCTTTTTAGGGTTTCATTTCCAAACTGTTTTCAGTCACCTTAGGGATGCTTACAGGTATAACCAGGAGAATATGTATACCCCAGCAGCTTTGACTATAGCTTGTGTAACTTCCCTCCAGGATTCCTCTGTGTGTGTGTGTGTGTGTGTGTGTGTGTGTGTGTGTGTGTGTGTGTGTGTGCCGCAGTGCCGCAGTTCCGCTGCCAGGGTCAGCTGTCGCTCTGCTGATCTTCTCAGGACCTGGCCATCTCTGTAGCAATAGTCTTTGACTATTGACCCCTGTCCTCCTTCCACTTCTCTGGTTTCTTCTTTCTTTCTCTCTCATTCTGTCTCTATCTCATCTTCTTCTATAGGGAACTTCATAGCAGAGCTTGTTTAGCCCTAACTGAATTGCTCTCACCATTCTTCTTTTCTTCTCCCATGGGTAAGGGGAGGTCATGCTCAAAGCTCATCTAGGTATTAGAGTGTTCTAGCACATTCTCACCAGTCTCTACAGCATATGTAACAATGCATATGCCAGGCATTGTTTCCACTTATAGAGACTTCTATAGTGATTTTTTTCTCATTTTACCCATAATTTATTCTTTTGTTATGGCTGAATTTGGAGATTGTATCATTTAGAAATCTTTCAGGTGCAAACAAATAAATGTACATGACAGCCTTAAACAAATAAACAAAAAATGTGGTTCATTTGCTCCTGTTGGACATCTGACTTCAGGCACTAGCTTGAATTCAAAAGACAGCTCCAGAATCTACCACTTTCTCTTTTCTCAGATTTGGCTCCACTTTAGGGTTCTCCCTTATGCTCCCACCCCAACTCCAGGCTCTTTCTTTTGTGAATGCAGCAAGGTCTAAGCTTCTTCTCTCGACACCAGAACAATCTCATTCTCATCATTCCAAATAAATGCCTGAGATTTACTCTAATTGGACCCTTTGACACCATTTACTCATCCATAACCAATCAATATGACTATGGAGAGGGCTATCCTGATTTGTTTAAACCAATGAGAATCCACTTTTGAAACTCAAGTTTGAGGACCAGGGTTGGAAGTAGAGGTTTTTCTGTAAAAGAAATTCAGGATATTAGTACTAGGAAGTATGAGGAAAATAAATGGTGGTCAATAAAGTGTGCACAACAGAATTCCAACTATCTGTAGGCATAATTGCACACGTCAAACACCTCAGTACATTCAGCCTAGCTACCATTCTTCTTGCAAGATTAATTCAAATATTTAGATGTGAGCCTTGTACCTTTGTAGTTATTCCTGATACTTATGTCTACACAATTCAGTCAGAGATCCGTGAAATTCCCACATCCCTGATATCAACACTATTCTTGGCTATCTCCATTAAATGTTTGTGCAAAGTTTGTATCTAGTAGTGATGAGACATCTTTCTATTCTGTAGCCAATACCTCAAAATGTGTTAAAGGCAGGTGTATCTGGCCTAGAGAGAAATGGGATTCAGCAACTCAATTACATATGTGTTGCCATGACATCACAGCCTCACTGATCATGCTAATACTTCCAGAAACACAGGACATCGTGCCCAGAGCACTTACATAGTGGCTCATGGTCAGTCCTCCCACTCTCCTTCCTGCCACCAGAAAATCCCTCACCCGAAGGAACAAACTGGCACGAGCAAATTATAGTTTTATTTCCCTGTGACTATTTCAATGGCTTATCAAAATTCTAGAGCAAATCTCAGGAATTTTATCTATTTATGGGAACTGCACATGATGTATGCTCACCTCAGTCTGTTCATATTTCATCTGTACTCATCAGGTTCAATCCGTAACAGACGTCTCACGTAAGACGAAGTCCGTATGAGGTGCACTCTTACAGTAACAGCGAGTGTCTCCAGGTTACATTTGCACCTGGATCCAATATCACAGAAGCCACATGGTCCCTACTCAGTTTCTCAAAGAGCATATCACACAACACCTGTAACTTATTCAGATCAATCTCAAGTCCTGCCAGCACTGGAGACCTTGCCTGATTACAAGGGAGACAACTGATATGGTAGAAAGAAAGTAGGTTTTTCACCCCAGACACACCTGAGTCTTCTGAATACTAAGTCTGCATTTTACAAGCTGCAGTAGGAAAGTTTTCAACTTCTCTCTATATCAGTTTCTTCAACTACAGAGAGTGATCATTAAAACATAGCTCTTAAAGTGACTGTGAACACTGAATGAGGTAATAAATAAAATGGACCTGGCAGTCCCCTCCAATGGGTCTCTGCTGTCCTCCACCGACATCAACAGTCATGTCATAGTGACAGTTACACTCCTGATATGTGTGATGAAAATGATATTTCACTTCTGTAATGAACCTCCCCAAAGCATAGGCCCCCAGAGTCATTAGGAGAAAATCACCAGACGAATACCAATTGAGAGACCTCCTTCAAAACATCTGAAGTGTAGACATCAAAAGTTTCAAGCATATCAGAAACAAGGAAAGTCTGCAAACCTGTCCCAGTCAAGAGGAACCTGAGCAGACCTGATAAAGAGCGTAATGAGATAACCTAGGTGGGACCCCAGAAAAGAAAACAGAAACTCAAAAAACTAATGAAATATGAATAAAATAGGGTTTTTAGTTAATAATTATGTTTCCCTATTGGTTCTTTAATTGTAACAAATATACCATAGTAAGGTAAGGTATTAATAAAGGATGAAATATGGGAACTCTTTGTATGATCATCTCATTTTTCTGTAAACAAAACTGTTCTGAAGTAAAACATTTTATTTAAAAGATACATTTGCCCTGGAGTGACCCCAGAGAACAGGGCAGGAGGACACACGGGGGCTGACTCCAAAGCTGCCGCCTCATGCAGGACTGCAGGCCCAGACATCCTGCTCCTCAGGGCTCCCCTTCTGCTGGGAGGGACCCCCTGCTGTACACTTTGTCCCCCTCAGCTGTGTGGCCTCCAGGGCACAAGGGGCTGTGCCTGTCAACAGGTGATGCTCCTGGCCCTCAAGCAAACACCTCCACCCCTCAGCAGATGTGGGGGTGCCTGAGCATCCCTGGGGGACCCACACCTCTGCTAGCCCCTGGTCCTCGCTCATCCTCTGTGCGCCCCCTTGCCCCAGACTCTCGGTGCGCGCGGGCTCCTGGTGGCCTCGAGCACGCGTGCCCACTGTTCCCTAGCACGTTGCAGGTGCTAGACAGCAGGCCAAACAGTGGGCACTTGGCCTTTGGCTGTGTTGGCCGCTGAAGGAGCTAGCTTGGAGCTTGCTCTCTATCCAAGGACAGACCTCACCCTAGCGCCTCATGGGCGGCTACCTGGGCAGGCTCCGCCTCCTATACCCAGCCCGGTCCGGAGGGCCCGCACCGCCATGCTCTCCACGCCTTCCACCTCACCCTGCTGTCCATGCCCCTCTATCCTCTCGCCTGCAAAACTGCAAGTATCTAGTGACTTTGCTTCTGCACATTGTCACAGCGTCTCGGAGACTATGTTCCAGTATCGCGCAGACCCTGGGCTTTTCTCTGGGGTTCTTCACCTCAATCTGCAGGCATGACCATCATAGGAAAGTGGTGCTGTCTACTCCCCACTCATACACGGCCTGCAGCTCGGTGTCTCTAGTGGGCAAAGACACTCATGTGTGGCCCAGGAGCAGGTAGTCACCCACATGACCCTCACAACGCCCAGGTGTGCCCAAGATACCTGCAGAGAGCAGGTCCTGTCGAGGGCCAAAGGGGCGGCCAAGGAAGAGCCCGCAGTCAGAAGCAGACCAATAGGGTAAGGAACCTGATGGCACTGGGGGTGCACAGTCTGCATTTAGGCCCCTGAGGGCCCGGGGAGGCCTCTCTTCCTTCGTGCTCAGGCCTGGGCCTCTGCAGATAACCCTCCATGTGGAGAGCTCAGGAGACACGTGCAACAAGAAACCCCAGACCTCTGTGCTGAGCCCCAGAAGAAACTCTCATATAAGTTCATACAAAGCTCCACAGAGGTTTCCCGCCAGGGCAGAGGACGAGGCATCCAGCTACATTCCATGCTCCATCGTTCCACAGTCCTCAAAGAATCTGAGCCAGGAGGGTCTTTCTTCTCCCTCCTCAGTGACGGTGCTTTGCCAGCATGAAAAGGAGGCAGATACAACAAAGGGGCAGAAACGACCCTGGACACACTGCTCACCCACACGTGACAGTTCTAGGCCCCCAAAACACAAGGTTTGTCTGCTGCGGCGCAGTCGAGGGGACCCTCTGAGGCTGCCAACACAGCCTGAGCTGGCTTTCCGGGTCACTGGGGAAGACCCAGACGCGAAGAAGGAGGCTGCATCCCAGCACATCAACAGAGCACTTCGGGGTGAGATGGAGGCCATCGCGAACTGCAGCGCCACGCCTGCCACAGGGACCGCTCCCGCACCAGGCAGGGACGGTGCAAGCCAGAGCCCAGCTCCTGGCTGGCCTGCTCCTGGAGCTGCATCCCCTCGCCCCTTCATGTTGAAGCCCATCTGGGAACCCCCTCTGAATGGGGGGAGGGGGCCCTTTGCAACCCAGCGCCTGGGTTTCGGCTGCTACAGATGTCACTTTTGCCTTCCCTGTTGCTCCCAGCACCTCCAGAACAGAGTCCCCCACCCAGATGTCTGTAGATTCTCCTGTCTCCTCATGGAGCCCCCCTCCCATCACTGATCTTAGTGCCTCTCTCTCTACTGGCCTGCCAATGACTTCTACAGTCAATGCCAGCCCCTCAACCAGCTCGTTTGCAGGCTTGGCTCCCCAGCATGCCTCTGACTCCGAGGTCACCTCCATGGACTGCTTCCTGATGGGCAGCAGCATGGAGCCACCACCTTCGGCAGCTCTGCCCAGTGTGGAAAACTGGCAGCTCCAGCTCCAGCTGGAGGTCAGGCCCCAGCCTCTGCTTCAGGCCAGCAAGCCGTGGGAAGCGCCACAAAGGTGGCTTTAGGGGACTCATTACCCACAACTTCCACCGTGGGTACCTACATCAGCACCCAGCCAGCCATTGCTACTACACCGGCTGTACTCCCCTCTGGCACAGCCACCGCCTCTGGCTTTGCAGCTGTCACCCACATGCCCTGTGCTGTGACCAATGCTGGACCCAACAGTTCACTGGACCCCTCACAGGTGGAAGCACAAGCTCCGCCCCCATCAAGTCGGGGATTTCGGCAGGGGGGTGGGGGTGGTAGGGGGGTGGGGGGTTGGGGGGTGGGGGGAGAGTAGGACCAGATTAACTGTTTGAAGGTTTGCGCTGTGTCTATGCAGAGCTCAGAATTAAAGCACCAAACACCACTCTAGAGGAAGCTCGGGCCTCAAAACCCGCAGCCCCGCTTGCCAGAGCACCGCCATGGTGATCCCGAGACACAGCGCTAAGAACAGCAGCACGACTGGAGCCACTACAGCTCGCACCTCGTCACACCTGCGGGGGTGCGCCCAGGCAGAGCCCGCTTACTTCCAGCCCGGGGCCCAGCACCACTGCCAGGAAGCCTGCATTGAAGGGCGCGTCCATCCTGGTGTCCACCCCCAGCCGCCCCGCATCTGCCTTGGGCACAGACAGGAGGAGCCTTGCCCTGAGGGTCCCCTCATCACCTGTCAGGGTTTGGTTGCACACAAAACAGTTGGGCCATCGACCAAGTTCTTTCCTTCAGTCAGGATCCTCTCTCTTGGGGCACAAGAGGAAAAGGCAGGACTGGAAGAACAGCTTCCTCCAGAAGAAGCCGGTGTCCCCCTTCCTCCCAGGACTGCATGAGAGCCCCCGTTTAGCTGTGCAACTCTAGTCTAGCCCCGACCTCCGCTTTTGGGATCAAACTGGGTGCCCAGAGATACAGCATGGCATTCCCAGCCCTGCCCTGCAGGTTGCCTCTAATCTGTGTGGTTTGAGGCTGTTCGGGCCTCAGGACAGTGGATAGATGCCCTTGTCCCATTTCCCTCCAGGCCTGGAGCATTAGGCAGCCCTCTCCCCCCACTGCCTACAGTTGATTTTTCTCCCCTCTCCCCAGTTACCTCTCAGAACCCTTGTGTTTTCTCCATAACTTATAATAAAGCCTTATTCTTGTTCCTCAAAAAATAAAATAAAATAAAATAAATAAATAAAAGATACATTTAAATGACACACGTGCATTTTTTAAATTTTTTATTGGGGAATATTGGGGAACAGTGTGTTTTTCCAGGGCCCATCAGTAGTTGTCCTTCAATCTAGTTGTGGAGGGCGCAGCTCAGCTCCAAGTCCAGTCGACGTTTTCAATTTTAGCTGTGGGGGTGGGGGGGCGCATCCCACCATCTCAGGTGGGAATTGAACTTGCAACCTTGTTAAGAGCTCGTGCTCTAACCAACTGAGCCATCGGCCGCCCTGAGACATGTGCATTTTTGAAACAGAGATGTTAAGCCATTTCTCTGAATTAAACTTTATCTGTCTCTTCCTTCTTTCCTTCTTTCTCTCTTGCCCCAAATTTAATTGCGGGGACTATTGCACCTTAGAAGCCCTCAGACTGGAATGAGAGTTTCTTGAGGCCCATTGAGAAGGATCCATGAAGGAAGGAAGTGCCAATTTCATACACAAGAAGAAGCATGGTATGTATTAGGGAAAATCAATTTCCTGCAAAGCTCTAAATACCTGCAATACTTACCATGTGCTGGGTACTGTGCTAGGTACTTGACATATGTTACCTTTTCATATTTGTCCTCACAGTAACCATATTAATAGAGATAGGCATCTCAATTTGCAGATGAGGCTTAGTTGATTATGATCCCACAACTCACAGGAACCAGGGTTAAGTTTCACACTCCAAATCCCCTGGTCTTAACCATGGCACATGCTGACTCCCAAGGACACCCACAGTCAGATGGACAACTTGTCTTTAGAGACCTCCCACTCCCATTTTTGTATACCTCCTTCTCCCTAGGTGTTTAACAACATCTCATGCCCTCTAAGCCATCCAGCTGTGCCTCTTCCTTTCTCCAGAAAGAAAAATGAGACCAAGGGACTGAGGGAAATGGGAAGGGACAAATAGAGCTAAGATTTGTTGAGCGTCTACTATACACCAATACACTTAGTAGGTACTTTACCCACTTTAATTAATCCCTCATGGTAGCCTTATAAGAAGATAATTTCCTTTTTATTTTTATTTTATATATATATATATATATATATATATATGTATATATATATATGAAGGATAACAGGATTTTATTGGGGAACAGTGTGTACTTCCAGGACTTTTTCCAGGTCAAATTGTCCTTTCAGTCTTAGTTGTGGAGGGCGCAGCTCAGCTCCAGGTCCAGTTGCCTGTTGTTAGTTGCAGGGGGTACAGCCCACCATCCCTTGCGGGACTCGAGGAATTGAACCGGCAACCATGGGGTTGAGAGCCCACTGGCCCATGTGGGAATCAAACCGGCAGCCTTCGGAGTTAGGAGCACGGAGCTCCAACCTACTGAGCCACCAGGCTGGCTCCTTAATTTCCATTTTTAGACTCATGGTTACTCTGTGCTTTTACCTCAGCTGTCATGAAGGGGACAGTTCTTCCATTTTAATCAATTTCCTCAATATTCCATCATATACTGCTCACCCCATTAGTACTTGCCTCCCTTGTACCCTCCCCGTGCATCCTGGCCCCCTACTTGGTCTTGCTCTAATCTCCCTGATTTGTTTACTCCACTGGCCAACTTTCAAGTACTCAGTATGTCAAGGAAGTTTTGTTTGTCTCTTTTTGTTCCTTCCTCTGCTCTAAGCTTTCACAAGTCCTGTTGTTGTTCTGCCCCGCCCCTTTCCCAGTCTTTGTCCAGCTAACTCCTCCTCAATACGGGATCTTTACCTATATGTCAATTTGACAGAGAGGACTTTCCCAACATCACAGACTAAATAAGGCCACTTTATTCCCCCTATTTACAGCAGTCTGTTTTCTTTAGTTGGCGTCAACACATGCATTGAAACTACATACACAGCCATGGGTTTATGCATTGAATTTCTGTCTCTGATCTCTGCTGTAAGCTCTATGAAGAAATAGACTATGCCAATTTTTTCACAGTGCTTGGCACATAGTATGGCTCAATGCATATTTACTTAATTCATTTTTAAATTAATAAATGGATATAAGAATAAAGAAAATTTTTCCTTTATGAAAATTTTCCTTTACTTTTTTTCAAGGTATACGTCCCTGTGATGTCTTATATTAAAGTTATTTTGTGCATGCATCATTTTCTTAACTAGACTTTAAGCTCTAAAGAGGAAAAATTCTCTTAATTTTCCTATGTATCCTCTATTATACACACACACACACACACACACACACACACACACACACACACAAAATGAAATGGAGCATTTGAGTAACGATTTTATTGGGGAAGAGGACCAGGACTTTATTTTGGAACAGTGTGTATTTCTAGGACTTTTTCCAAGTCAAGTTGTTGTCCTTTCAATCTTAGTTGTGGAGGGTGCCGTTCAGCTTCAAATTGTTGTCCTTTCAGTCTTAGTTGTGGAGGGCGCAGCTCAGCTCCAGGCCCAGTTGCCGTTTTCTAGTTGCAGGTGGCGGAGCCCACCATCCCTTGCGGGACTCGAGGAGTTGAACCGGCAACCTTGTGGTTGAGAGCCCACTGGCCCATGTGGGAATCGAACCAGCAGTCTTCGGAGTTAGGAGCACAGAGCTCTAACCGCCTGAGCCACCGGGTCGGCCTAAAGTGCTATAGTTTTGCAAGAAGTTACTATTGGGGGAAACCGGAAAAAGGATACGTGGGATTTCTGTCTATTATTTCTTGTAACTTCATGTAAATCTACAATTATCTTTAAATAAAAATTGTTTAGTTTAAAAATCAAATGGAGGTCCAGATACAATGACAGTTTGAGGGAGGAAGATATTTGAATAAATTATAAATTTAAGAGGGTAAATCTTGGTCTTAAAAATGCTGGGCTGGCCCGGTGGCTCAGGTGGTTGGAGCTCCATACTCCTAACGCGGAGGTTGCTGCTTCGATTCCCACGTGGGCCAGTGAGCTGCGCCCTCTACAGCTAAGATTGTGAACAATGGCTCTCTCTGGAGGTGGGCTGCCGTGAGCAGCCAAAGGTTGGCTTAAGCTGTGGTGAGCTGCCGCAGTCTGCGGTGTGCTGCCGTGGGCTTCCATGTGCAGCCGGTGGCCAGCATGAGTGGCCGGCAGCCAGTATGAGTGACTGGCAGCCATCATGAGTGGCTGGCAGCCAGCGAGAGCTGCCATGAGCTGCTGTGAGCGGCCCACCAACCGATGACTGGCAACCGACTGCCACACTCTGGGGGGAGCACAAGGCTCATAATACCAGCATGGGCCAGGGAGCTGTGTCCTACACAACTAGACTGAGAAACAACGGCTTGAAACGGAATGGGGGGGAGGCGGAAGAAAGGGGGAAAAATGTTAACAGTTCACATTTCTAGAAATCTTTCATATGAAATTGGTTAAGTCTTAAGGCAGGAAATAAAGGGTAAAAATGTTTCTTTAAGTTGGTTTTTGAAAAAAGAAAGATGTTTCAGGATGTGAAAACAAAAGAAAGATGATGTGAAAACAAATTGCACATCAGAGTTGAGAGCTAAACATTACCCATTAGATCAGAGCAGACAGGTATAGAGTCAGGTATAAAGTTTGTGTGCACTTGGAAACTTTGCCAGTCCAATCATACAAGACTCTCTGGAAACCTAAATCTATTCCTCTGAACGGCATTCCCAGACATCAGAAAAATCCCCGGACCTAACAAGTGCTGAGGAAGTTCCACACAGGACAGAGAACAATGGTAGAAAGAAATTCAAAATATTGTATGGAGTTCCACAAAACAAATAGTATAGAGAATGCTTTAGCTGAACCGAAACAGGTGAAATAGGTACTGACTAAATGGCTAGAGAGAAAGAAGTAAATAGGAATCTCTCAACTGTGAAATTAAGATTGCCTTGTTCCAAATGTACTAATATGTGTAACTTCTGACTATTCCCCACTGCTTGCTAAAAGTGAATGTACTTAACAAAAACTGGTCCCTATCTATGTTTTTTAAAATCTGGCCCTGTTCTTATCCTGTTTGAATGGCTGAAGAATTTAAAATTAAGAAGTGCTATCAATTTAAAATTTTCAATTTAAATGCTATTCAATTTAAACGCTATCAATTTAAAATATGAGAGTTATTCCAAGTACCATATTATAAAACATGAGGGCACTGGAAACTGCAAATGCTTAACAGACACCATGATGTGTTTTATGTTCTTAAAAATTTTAAGTACTGGGTACAAGTTTCTTTTAAATAGAAAATATTTCTTTTAAATAAAAAAAGTATTCTTTTAGTTATTTGCCTCACGTAAAACAGTCTTTTTATTTTTTGTCTTTAACTGTGGTGACAAAGACTTACTTACCTCCCATTTATTTGCGAGGCAGCTTTCTTCTTGGCAATAATTAGGTAGGCCCTGCCGACTCATTCCCAGTTGAGACTTCCCGTGCTTGGTTAGGGGGGTTCTTCAAACTGCAGGATCAGGAAAATGAAAAATGCCAATTCTTATCATTTGAGGGCTAAAAGGAACATCTGTTACCAAGTAAGGGGTTGCAGTATGTTTGGAACAGGACTTGTGGCCTGTGTAGTCACACGAGGCCCCTTACTCAGGAGGGCCCAACACTTGGTTTCATGCTCTGCTCTCACTGTTTTGAAATTCTTAATAATTTTTGAATGAGGAACTTACAATGTTTATTTTGTACCAGGTCCTGAAAATGAAGAATCTGGTTGTGGTTGCAACCCAAATCAGAGGGTGAGGGTAGCTGCCTGTCTGTAGAATGGGAAAGGAACTTTTTTGACCTGACACATCTGGACACTGCAGTCCTACCAGGTTTGGTGTGGAGGTGACTTGGCTCTGCTGATTTCTGTTTCTCTCCCTGCTGGGGATTCCATCCACCAGTCTCTGATAGGCCTTTTCACAATGTATCTGGGATGTTTTGTTTACCCATAGTTTACCCAGATAGAAAAACAGTAGGAAAGGGAATGTGGCAAACCAAACCTGAGTCCAATTCTGTCAGTTACTAGAGAAAGCTGGGGAAGTCACTTCCTCTTACGTTCTGGCTCATTCTATCACCTGTAAAATAATCACTAAGAATCTTAAGGTCCTACCCACTTTTAAAGTGTTCTGCGGTATTCTAATGCTTGTTATTCTGGGAAATGTCTTAAGCAACAGAGTTAATATATGTAATCCACTTCTAAATCTTGGTAGAGAGACACAAAACACAGTGGACATACACCCATTGAACAGAAAAATACTCTTTTCAAATACTCATTACATGATATGATATATGGTTGAATACTTTTACCATGATATATATGAATAAATGGTTTTTGAGTGCTGAAAATATAGGTACCCTTCTCAGTTCTTACTGTAACAGTGAGCTTTATTTTTTCTTTTTTAAAGCAGCTTAACTAATGTATAACTTACACATCATAATACTCAACCATTTAATATAAAATTCAATGATATTTAGTAAATTTTACAGAGTTGGACAACTACCACCACAATCCGGTTTTAGAGCATTTCCATCTGTCTTGCGGGGTCTCTGCACCCGCTCCCCATACAAGAACACAGGACATGGTGAGGCCAAAAAGGAACACCAACAGAGCCTTAGGTAGGGGAGTCATATCACTATATTCTTGCTGGTGGCTGGGTTGGAGAAACAGGAGGCAGGAGCCACATGATCGGCAATATGCCGTCCACTTCTCTCTGCCAACCAACCTCACTTGTTAGCTGCAATCCACCATGCTAACTGCAATCTGCTCTTGCTAGCTCAGCACCATCTTCTTGCTAGCCCTCTCTTGCTGCTAGTGTAGCCACAGCAGTTATATTAGTGGCCAATGGGTCACTGGTTACAGCTAACAGCCACAGCTGATGGCCATCCAAACACAGTTGATGGCCATTTACTACCTGAGCCAGTACCTTTCCATGTGAGGGCGAGAGCGTGGAAACTGTCCCCACACCATCTCTCCTAAAATATTCCCATGAAATCCATTTCTGTTCTCTCTAGGCCACCCCAATCTACTTTCTGTTCTTATAGATTTGTCCTTTCTGGATATTTTATATAAATTATATCACATATGTGTTTTTTTGTGTTTGGCTTTTTTCACTTAGAATGTTTCTGAAGCTCATTTATTTCAACAATTATTGTTAGTCTTTTTGATTATAGTCATTCTAATGGATATGAAATAGTATTTCATGTAGTTTTAATTTGTATTTTTCTAATGACCAATGATGTTAAACCTCTTTTCATGTGTTTATTAGCCATTCAGACAGACACACACACACGCAAACATATACACCCATATATAGACTTTGGTGAGAATCTTGATGTAAATATTTTGCATGCTTTCAATTGAGTGGTTTGTCTTCTGACTTTTGAGTAGTAAGAGTACATTCAGGCTTTTGGCATTAATATAATGTTTGCTGTAGTTTTTTCATAGATAGATACTCTTTTTATCAGGTTGACTAAGCTCATTTTGTTCTAGTTTGTTAAGAGTTCTCTTGTTAAGCGTTTTCTTTGTTTTGAATCACAAATGGATTTGGGTTTGTTAGATGCTTTTCTTTCTGTATCTATTGAGATAACTATATGTTTTTTTAAAATTAAAGTTTATTGGAGTCAACTATAATTATATGTACATATATATATAGTTACAAGAAGCGGAGTACAGCATTAGGAATAGAGACAGTGGAAATGTAATGGCTCTCTGAGATGTCAGAGGGGTAGTGGATGGAGAGAGGGGGGTTGTCATTGTGTGAGGAATATAAATGATAAATGTCTAACTATCACATTGTTTTGTGCACCTGAAACTAATAAAAAAAGAAAAAAACCCCAAAAACCCCTTGTTTTCAATACTCCGCAAGTACCTTGTAGTTTCTAATTTTTAAACATTTTATTTTACTCATGCATTATTTCATTCATTTACTCAATAAATACATATTTTAACTTGTAAATATGTTCTATGCATATCATGAAAACGCATATGGTACCTGCCTGTGTGGAACCTATAGTGTAGAGGGTGAAAGAGGATAAAGCAGACATGCAGCGATCACGCAAATATACTTACAAGGTCTTAAACATATTATGCTGAAAAAATACAAGGTATTATATCACAATCCTATGAAGGGACCTGATTTAATGTGGGACATGAAGTAAGTCTATTTTTAAAAAGCCATGTGATTTGAGAGCTGACAGCTGAATAAGAAATTAGTAGGAGAAGTGAGTTTGAATAGAATATTCTAGGCAGATGGAAGAAAGGACAAGTGTAAAGAGGGAGCATGGTATTCTAAAAGTTGCAAGAACTTTCAGCAGTTGAAGCAGGGGAGTTGGGGAGATGGAGTAATAATAAAATCTTGCTTTTAAAAATATTGGTTTGCCATGTACAGAAAGGACTGAAAGGAGGCAGGAATCAAAGAGGTGAAGGTCTTAGCTAACTATTAGAGTTGTCTAAGAAATGAAAGTAGATGAAACTGAGGATGGAGGTATTAAGATAAGGAGGCAGTGTTGAGAAATATTTAGAATGTAATATCAATAACAAATGAAAAAGTATTGGCTATGATAGAGAGAAACTAGGAGTGAACCGGGTTAAATGCCAGATATTTGACTTGCACAATTATACAAATTATGACTTCACTCATTAAGATATGTAACCCAGGTTGGAGGGAAAGGTAATATAAATTTATTTTAGTATAATTTTAATATAATTTTAGACACGCTGAGCTGAGTGGCCGTTAAGGTACCTCAGCCAGACATGCTGGGAAAGTAGTAGTTGGATAAAAGTGTGTAGACTCAGAAGAGATATAAATTTGAAAAAAATGATTTACATACATATTGTACTTAAAGACCATGGTGTGGGTTAGAGCACAGAGTCAAAAGATCAAATAGAGGCTTCTGAGTCAGAGAGAAAGGGTTTGGAGAGGTGTCTGAAGAACTTAAAATGTAAAAGTAAAATATAGGGTCATGAACCGGTAAAGATGACTAAGAAGAGGCTACAAGGACACTGAACTGTTTATTTCCCCTCTAAATCAGAGGTACTTAACGGTGTTAAGTGAATTAGTGAGTTTCTGAATGCCCTTCTGTCATTCAGGGTGTCATGCGGGGTCTCTGCTCCCGCTCCCCAGCACCTCCCCACGTGAGGCTGACAGCCTGGAAACTGCTCTCTGGGACTCTGTCCCCACACCTTCTCTTGGCCTTTCTGGTTGGGATCCCTTATTCCCCAGCCCAGTAGCCAGAACTTCATGCTTTCTCCACTGATAGGTGGGTTATCCAGCCTCACAAGCAGTATAATCTACGGATCTTTGGGAAGGTCTGCCCATACACAAAAATAAAGATCGCTGTTGACCTAAGTTGCAAGTGAGAGCTTCAATTCCTTAGTTAAGAACTTAGTAACCATCTGTCAACATACAAAACATATAGGCACTATCTCTGTTTAACCAGCAACTATTTATTTACAACTTAGGTTGAATGTGTTTATGAGGTGCTTTCCTGAGATTAGGTTATAATCAAGGAGAGAAGGGAATGAAAATGATGGCTTATGAAAGGAAGTAAGACAGGTTCAAACGTTTTATATGTATATACGCAGCCATTTTCTTTATAATTTCAATGTCATCATTTCGGTTTTTACCCAGTATTATGGATGTAACATAATTTTGAACTTTGAGTTTTTAAAAAGTCATGCCAGCTCTGTCTTTATTTTTGTCCAACTAATGACAGTTATTAAAGAGAACAAATCTAAGCATGTTAAAAAGTAAACTAGCCACATGTATTAATCATTATATTTCTTACATATCTCAGGCTTTTTGAGTTTTTATAGAAAATGATATTATCATTTAAGTCAATGTAGTACAGTAAATTCAAATGTGAAACTTTCTGTATCTAGTCAGTTTGTAATACCTTATTTGGGGATAGAGAATTTGTCATTGATCTTGTGAAATATGACATATCAGCTCTTATCTATCTCATTTATTCTTAGGCATGTCTCTATTAATAAAATAAAGTGTTTGATGGAAAGTCGTTCACAAGTAGATTCTTCCTTCAATTCTGAATCAGTATCTTTATTTTTTCTGTTATTGATATTCAATGATAGTTGGAATAAAATTCTGCATGGATCAAGGACATTTCCTTACAAATATATTAATATTGCCAAGCTTACATCACAGCATATGATTTTAGACTAAGAAAAAAAAATAGATACTGTTTGCTATGTTTTTTTAGTACCACCTCTAAATCTCACCTTGTCTCCTAAACTCTGTTAAGGTTGACAACTGTTTATGCAACTGTCCTCTCAGAGACTTTTGTAAATATCGTTGAGACACTTTTTCAACCTGTGAAAACGCCTTGGGCGGCTGCCTTGCCTGGTCCCATCAATATGCTTCCACTCTGTGTTCCTGTGACAGAGAAAATACAGAGACAGGAGGGTGGGGAATTAAATTATGTGGATTTTCCTCTGGTGACAAGGCAACGAATCAAATAACCACACTGGTCTCTGAATACCTATTTTTATTCCTCATTTCAGGAATTTCCTTAGCAGATAAGCCAAAAAAAACAGAACATGTAGAAAATTTATTCACACTGAGGTCAGTAGACAGTCTTTCACAGCGTGGATATAAAATTTACCCTTGACTTCTGAAAAAGGAATATCTTAAGGAAAAGGGCAAGTTCTTAAATATTTAAACATTATTTTTTGTTCAATGTTGAGGAGGAGAAATTAAAATTTTACTGATTGGAAACTTACTTCATTTTATCTTTTTCCTGTATATTTGCTCTCATTCTTGATGTTACCATTAAGTTCTTTCATAAATAAATATAATATAAAACTATTGCTTTTATTATAACTTTACTCATTTTTAAGATATTTTATTCTTATTATATAGGGCTGTTGAGTTTGAAAATAAAATTAAAAGAGAGTTATATGGCTGAATTTTCCAAAGTAAATAAAGAAGAAAGTTGTATTAGAAACAAGATGATGTAAGGGCTAAAAACAGAGACTCATATTTATTTTGATTCTATAGGAAATTGCAGAGATCACTCTTAAATAATACTTTACTGCTCGAAGCAACTGACTGTATGTAGTTCCATACCTGAGGAAAGAGAGAGACAAGACAAGAGTGATTCACAGCATAGGGATTAGAAGGTCACCCACAGGAATCAGTCATATTCTTTGTACCTATACAGTATCTATGTATGTATCTATGTATGTATGTATGTATGTATGTATGTATGTATGTATCTATCTATCTATCTATCTATCTAATCTATCTAATCTATCTATTATCTATCTATCTATCTATCTATCTATCTATCTATCTATCTATCTATCTATCATCTATCTATCTATCATTTCTGGCATCCTTTCTCTTCAGAAAAACCATGCAGAAGTACATAGTGCTCAGCTTGAAAACTACAGCTTAGAGTCACTTCTGTAACATGAAAACCCATTATTGACTTCTTCTCTATGTATTTAAAGTAAGGCGTTGCAAAATTATTAAGGGGCCAACATAATTCACTTTCTTTCTTCCTGGACACTTTTTTTTTCTGAATGCCTTGAAATTTCCGAAAGCTTGTAGTTGATGAGATCTGCCCTCTTCCACTCCTAGTATATATGCTGCTGAAATTTACCCATTCTTATTCATGTCACAAGCTTCATATGCAGGACTGCTGTCTTAATTTACCCAGAGTTAACTGAACTCACTAAGTTGTATGGAGGAAAGAAATCCTACTGTATGAAATGAACATAAACAAAGTTATCACTGGCCTAATTTGTTTCCTCTTCTGGAATGTCTGCTGTTTTCTTTTTTCTTTTTTTTAAAGATGCAAGTCCTGATTCTTCCCTTGTGCAATTTATGTGAGGTTGCAAATTGTATTTTAGGGCACAGGAGTGTTTTAGATATACTGAAAATCTCACACCAGAGGTGTTTGCCCACTCAGCTTACTAATGTGTACAGCTTTGCTTCTAGTTTACCGTGTATGCTCTTAGGGCCTCACACAGTGTTGGTACACTGCATATACTCAACAAATCCTTACATTTTATCAATTAACACACTTCTTTAAGTCTAATTAGAGAGGCATGAGATCCAGTATCCTGCAGCTCAATTACAAAACAGGGGCTCTTTCAGAATTTACAGGTGAGGGGGACAGTAGGAATGTGTAAAATAAGATACATTAAGAGGGCAAGGGGGTCAAAATATGGAACTTTGTTTTTCTTTTTCAATATTTTTTGGCTATGTAAGCCTCCTTTGAATTCCACATAAATTACAAGATTACATTTTCCATTTGAATAAAAAATAAGAATGAGAGAAGCCATTGGAATTTTGATAGGGATTACATTGACAATTTAGATTATTTGAGGGTATTACCATCATAACAACACTAAGGCTTTCAATCCATGAACATGGGATGTCTTTTCATTTTCTTAAATCTTTTTTGATGACTTTCAGCAATGTTTGGTAGTTTTCAATGTACAAATACTTCATCTCCTTGGTTAGATTTATTCTTAATTATTTTATCCTTTTGGATTGTACTGAAAATGGAAATGATTTATTAATTTCCTTTTTAAATTGTACAGAAGTGATTTTTGATGTTGATCTTTTATCCTACAACTTTGCTGAATTTGCTGATTAGCTCAAGTAGGTTTTTGGTGGGTTGTTTAGGATTATCTCTATATAGGAACACGCTGTCTACAAATAGCATTTCCCCCATTTTTTGTTTTATTCATTAATTCTGATTTAAGTTTAACATTTATGGAGATCCAGTCAGTGCAAATGGTAAAAGCTAAGGCCTTTTCTTTCTTAAAGCTCATTGTTGTAATCCTAATGCCTAGTTTCATGTTAGATACATAAAAATATTTAATAAATATTCAAATTAATAAAAGAAGGGATGAATGGAAATGATACATATGACAATCTTCAACTTTTAAGTGGGGGCTAGTTGAATAATAGGATGATAATGAGTGAAGAAGCCATTCCAGTAGAGGCTCAGTGAGAAAATTACTTTTAGGTTTATCATTCTTAACCATGGTTGATCTTTACATTAGATCAACCAGGATGTTAAAAATACCTTTGTTTTGGCTATATATCAATTACATTCATCATAATATTTGGAGTGGGTCTTGAGAATTTGTAGTTTTAAAACTCTCCCTGACGATTTTGATGAGCAATTAGGGTTGAGAACCACTGTCTTATAGCAATACTTCTCTTCATATCTGAATTCCTACTTTTCCTGCCAGTTAAGTTGTGTTTTATTAAAAGCTTTGTTCTAATTACACCTATTTCCTTCCAGCTGCAGGAAGACAGTGTGTTTACCCTTGCATATAAAGTTTAGGGGAACAGCTCTCATTCCTGATGTTTGTATTATAGATGATCTTCTCTGCTCTGACATCACTTGCACTTGAAAGGATCACATATAATTGGCACCTGCTGCCACATCAGATAAAATGTGTCAGCTTAGTTAACTGGAAAATAGAGAAAATAGCTGCGTTGACACTAAGCAGTGACATAATCTTTCTCCTATATTTCACACCTATGGTAGACATCTGTCTAGGAGCTAGTTCCATTGAAAATTTAGGGGCAATTTCTAGCTCACAATGTCAGGAAGAAATTAGTATGTTTAATTTTATATACACAGCAGAGTGTCTCAGGAAAATCACCAGACTTGGCATTCAAGACACATGCATTCTACTCATTTGTTTCTTGTTATAAGCAGTATGACTAAAAACAAGTATTTATACTACTTGGATGTAATACCTTTTACTTGTCAAGTCAAGGGTTGAAACTGGCATTCTTTAAGTTTCCTAATGGCTATAATAATCTATGACTTTATGTGCAATGAAAGATGTGTTTATCCACCACTTAACTGAAGTCTAGAATATGGAACTTCTAGTATTTTTTTCTAGTATTTTGGAAAGGCTGAAACTAATCATAATCAATTCTCTGACCATTATTTCATAATAACAAACGTTTGTGTAATACTATGTGCCAGCCCTCTATATTGCTATTTTATCTTTAAACAGCCATGGAGGTGTATACTATTATTGTCCCTATTTTACAGATGTGCAGCTGAGAGCAGAGAGCTCCAGTAAGATGCCCGTGTTGTCACAGCTCATGTGGAGCAGAAGGGCCTCCCATCCCAAAAGACACAGCTTTGGAGCCTGTGGTGTTGAGACCACTAATTGCACTGCCTTGGTCTTGTCTCTGATGGGAACAGAAAAGCACTGACTTATACTGATGTTGCTACAGAAACTGAGCAAACGGATTTTAATCAACCACCAGTTATATACAGTTGACCCTTAAACAACGCAGGCTTGAATTCGGAACTCCACTTATACGCACGTTTTTTTCAGTTGACTCGCTCAGTTCGGTTGACACACTGGATTCAATGGACACACTCAACTCAAACCCGCGTTATTCAAGGGTCGGTTGGCAGTTAGGAATCCAGAACGAGGAGGGCCACTTCAGCTAAAAGAGGATTTTAGACTGCGCGGGCAGTGGGCGCCCCAACCTCCTACACTGTTCAAGGGTCAACTGTATTATACCATTTAAGTCCTTCATGCCGTATTTAATCCGATCTGAGCTGCATTCCTTCCTGACTGCCTAGAACCCTTTGTGAGGCCTGGTTGATTGTGCGCATGTCAGCACTCCCGCCCACAAAGAGAATTAGAGTTCCTTCAGTCCCCGGCCGACTGCATCTCTCAGCTTATCGTGGGTTTTGTTTGGCTGGCACAGTAGTTTATTTTAATACTATTGCACAAGTCATGGACTCTTCAGTTCACCAGATCCCACAGCTACTATTGTATTACAGAAATCCATTTTATTCATTTATGAGATACACTCACAATCACATTGATTCTGAGAAAGTCTAAATAGATCATAATTAATATGGTCTATACTATGATTAATATTTGTTTTAACTAGCTTGGCAGCAAGCTTTCTTCAACAGTAGTTTAAAAAGTTTATGGTATGGAAACAAATAATGTAACCATTGGATGGATACACAAAGGCTGAATGACAACAATGACCTGAATCTTAAGGCTTTAGAAATAAAGAAATACACCTAGCATCTTTAACAATGGACCAAATCAATAGTCAAGGAAAGTAAGTGTCCCAGACAATCAAATAAACACAATTCCTGGACAAAGATGGAAACAGTTCACGCTGTGACATGTTCGATAAACAAGCACAATCTTGTAGAAAAGTGCAAAGACAAGGGCAGGGAAAACTATAACGTGGACTTGTCAGTGCAGAGAAAACGTAAAATCATTCTCTGTGTTCCTAATGTCATGTCCACGGCTTTTCACATTTATAATCGTTTCACTTAAACATTGGTGTTCTAGAACATGCACAGTATCAACAACCATTTCAAGCCTCAAACAGTAACACTATTAGATAAAATTCTTCTAGCTGTCTATTTGCTATTACCGTCAAGAATCTAAGTGCTTAGGCTTAGAGAAAAATATCAAAGCATAAAAAAGGACATTTTCAAGAAGCAGTTAATCCTCTAGCCATTTTTCCTAAAGACAGTTTTAAAGTCACCATGTAATATTGTATCAGGAAGCTTGACGCTTTTCTTGCTCTTCATTAAACAAGGGTTAAGTTTCTCTCTTAGTATGTTCTCAGCCGACCTTAAAAGATACACAGTCCTACCATTTGGAACATTTTGACAAACAATTTAAAAATTCAAATTTTTCTGTAGGTCAATTTGGCCTTCTAACTGCTGCCTTTCATTCTAGTTACAGGAGATGGCTGTCCAGCCCAGTCCCATGGACTATGATAATAGGACCCTGGCCATTGCCATGGATCATACAACTTACAGCTCAAGCAAGCCACTTACTGCGTTTTATAGAATCAAGAAGAGAGAAAACACATTTCCACTATTCCAGGAAATTTCCCAGACAATTTAATATTTTTGACAAGCCTAACAAAACACTGTTGGGGTTGAGCAAGAAAGTATTAGTTAATAAAAAAATGAGTACCAGGAGATGGTTTCAGAATCATTGATATGCTGCTGTTTGTGGGAGACTAACCAAAAGTATAGATTAGTGAACAAAAAATGTGCTGGGTTGTGGCCTAAGTAATAGATTAGATCCTAAACCCTATATGACATCCTACTACTGGTATAGAAAATTCCCTGAAGTTGCTAGTCTTGAACAGATACAGAAAGAGAGAATAATAATGTGTACTCCATGGGAGAACTTGAGGAGGCTGAACCAATGTGCCAAATAAGTTAAATGTTGGATTGGGCTGGCCGGTGAGATGACAGCATTATGAGTGAATGTAGAGTGGTTTTCCACTACTTGTAGAGTAATTTATACTACATGCTATCATTTAATTCTTACAACTTTATAATTGAGGAAATTGAAACTTTTAGTGATTTGATGATATATTCTTGCAATTAATTGGTGACAGGGCCACTGTTAGAACCAGAAGTCTTGGGAGCAGCTGGATGGCTCAGTTGGTTAGAGTGTGAGCTCTCAACAACAAGACTGCTAGTTCAATTCCCACATGGGATGGTGGGCTGTGCCCCCTGCAACTAAAGATTGAAAACAGAGACTGGACTTGGAGCTGAGCTGCGTCCTTCACAACTAGATTGAAGGACAATGACTTATGGGCCCTGGAAAAACACACTATTGCCCAATAATCCCCAATTTAAAAAAAAAATGAAAAAGGCTATCCTGTCACAACTGCCACATTACCCCCTAAACCAGTTTTTAAGTTTTATACCAGGACATATTGTGCAATATAAAAATGATATAAATCTTTATGTGTGCTCTTTACCTTGCATTCTTTAAAAAATTGCACTATTTCTTCCAAATGCTCGTTTCACTGCTGCTGCTTTTCCCTGTAAACAACATGGAAGGAGCAGAGTAGCCGGTAGTCAGTGTGAAGAAAGCGTACGTCCTCATCTCATAGTGCTCACTGCCCCTCACGTTACAGTATGTCTCTCCACTGTCAACTTGGCTTTAGTTACAGATAGAAATTAATTTAAGGGAGGTGGCTAGCAGTTTTGATCATTACAACTTGGAATTACAGTGGTCCCCCCTTGTCTACAGCTTCACTTTCCATGGTTTCAGTTGCCCAAGGACAACCGCAGTCTGAAAATATTAAATGAAAAATTTCAGAAATAAACATTTAATAATTTTCAACTTACATGTCATTGTGAGAAGTGTGATGAAATCATAGGCCATCCCTCGTGAGAGTTGACTCATCCTTTCCATCCTCCGGTGTCTTCCCACTGTATATGCTCCCTGCCCGGTAGTCAGATAGTCACTTGGTAACCATCTCTGTTATCAGATTGACTGTCGCGGTATCACAGTGCTTGTGCTCAGTAACCCTTATTCTACTTAATAATGGCCCCAAGCACAAGAGTGGTGATGCTGGCAATTTGGATGTGCCAAAGGGAAGCCACAAAGTGTTTGTTATGTATCATCAGAAAGTCAATAGTAGCCTAATGCTGTCACCATGTAGGCATTTTATCATCTCATGTCAGCATCATAAGAAGGGTGAGTGTAGTACACTAAGGTATTTTGAGAGAGAGATGAAAGAGAACATAATTTTTATTACAGTATATTGTTATAAATGTTCTATTATATTATTAATTGTTAATCTCTTACTGTGCCTAATTTACAAATTCAACTTTATCATCAGTATGTATGTATAGGAAAAAACACAGTACACATATGACTCAGTATTAGTCGCGGTTTCAGGCATCCCCTGAGGATAAGGGCAGACTACTGCAATATGACTGGAAGACTGTTAACAAATGGATGTGGAAAATAGGTTTGTGGATAAAAATGTGTTTTCTGATTTTCAAACCAGACTCTACCTAAATATAGATTAGAGAAGTAAAGTAATAAGTCAAAAGGATGAATTAATATAATGACCATTTTTGGCTCAAGAATACACATTATCATTAACTAAAATGTATGATCAGGGCAAAGCCTTGTCAAGAAACCTTTCTCTATTTTCCCTTTTTACATTTCTATCCACTTGAATCCTTTCCTAGTTTTCTAAGTACTTCGTGGTTGCTTCCTCTTTGGAACTCCATTCTCCTTTATAGGAACTCCATTCTCTCCATTCTCATTCACCCCCAGCGTGTACAGGACTCCATTTTATCATATTTATATATCTTATAACAGTTACATCTATCCTAGTCAAAAGAAATTACTTTCTTTCTTAGGTTGTTCTTAAAACTTCCTAAATCATAATAAAATTTTTCATTCCTGTTGCATAATAAGAAATATATATTTGGTCTTTGTCTTTTGTACCTGACATAGAGCTCCTAAAACCCTTGTAATTTCCTGAGTGATAGATGTGAAAGGAGTGATTTATGCTAATGTTTGGTCTTGGTCTCTGGTTCCTGACAGAGCTCCTGAATCCCATGTAATTTCCTGGGTGATAGAAACATCTTTTGTCCTCAGATGGCAACTCTTGGTGGGCTCTAGGCTGGTCACCAAGAAAACCAAGCCTTGATTAGAAGCCTGGAGCTTTCAGCTTCACCCTCTTCCCAGCATCACGGAGGGGAGAGAGATTGGAGATTAAGTTAAAAATCCATCATGCATATGTGATGAAATCTCCATAAAAATTTCTAAGTTACAGGGCCCAAAAAACTTCCAGGGTGGTGAATGAATCCACCTGCAGGGAGGGTAGCACACCCCAGCTCCACAGATAGAAGCTCCTGTGCTGGGGAACCTTCCAAACCTCATTCTATATACCTCTTTTTTTAGCTGTTCATTTGTATCCTTTATAATAATTGGCAAGCATAAGTAAAGTGAGTTCCTGAGTTCCATGAGCCATTCTAGTTAATTGTTGAAACTTAGGAGGTCTGGGAACCCCTGGTTTATAGCCAGTCAGTCAGAAGTACAGTGGCCCAGGATTTGACATTGGCATCTGTAGTGAGGGCAGTCTGGTGGTACTGAGCCCTTTAACACGTGGGATCTGACTCTAACTCCAGGTAGATTGTGTCAGAATTGATCGAGTTGCTAGATACCTAAGTTGGTGTCTAGAGAATCAGAGAATTGGTTGCTGGTGCTGGAAAACACTACTATTCCGAAGAGTTTGTAATTTATAATTCACTATATGCCAGAAAATTTGCATTATTAAAAATTTTAACATCTTTATACTTAATCTTTCTTTTTTCCAACAACTGGAGGGTTTTTTAAAAATGAAATTCTTTCCATTTGTGTTGTTTTATTTCAATTAGTCATTGTTTTATTATGGATTTGATAATAATTTGTGTAATTTATACATTATTTATATATCTTCTACGTGATTTATATATATATATATATATATATTTTTATTATTATTTTTTTTTTTGGAGGGACTAGTTCTTTATTTTAAAAAGACACGTGTCAATTCTCAGTATCAAAACAGTTGCACTATTGGTTTTTCTTTCTCCCATTGGCCCCCAAAGAGACCACACCAAAGGAGAGTACATTTTAAGCCAATAAGCTGCAGAATGCGCACCTAACAGACTTTACCAAAACCTCACCAAAAAGGGGTGCTGGGTAGGGAAACAAACTTTTAAAGATCAGCACAGGGCCAGACCACAGACTGTATGCAGAGCTCGCACAGCCAGATGGGGTGGCCAGTGTGCTCCAACGCCAAAGAAGCAAAGTTTCAAAATAATATAAAATTTAAAAACAGTTTTATACATAAGCTATTCAAGATTTCTCCAGCACTATCTGATACAAAGCATGAATGAGATGGCACTTTTAGAGACAGCAGCTTCAGACCCAGAAAAGGGTAATGAGATGAGTTTCATATGGCTAAATCAGTGGCAAATAATTTTTGTTTTCCTTCTTTCAAGGAGGCAGTAGAGTACGTAACTGGTCACCCTCAATATAAGGGGCACATGATCCATTCTGTGAGCTGTTGGGAAGGGAAGGGAGAAAAGGACAAGGATTTGGTCCCAGACAGAGATCACACCGTTTTGTTTGGTCACTTCTGATGAAAAAAAAAAAAAATGGCCCCCAAATACCTTAAAGCTGAAAACCTGAACATCACTTTTGTTTTGCTAACTCCTGGAATCACCCTTCTGGTTTGGCTGGCACTCTGTACAAAGCAATGAGGTACCCCATTGTAGAGTTTTTCTCTGGGTTCTATTTGGCTCTCCACAAGGCAGGCCCATACCTCTTTCCCTCTCTATGGAGAAGACAATATGCATTACGTTGAAAAATTACCTTCTAAAAGTGAGACCGATGCTTCAGAACTGTGGAATTATTTGGAATGTTTTACAAATGGTGGCTACGTCAACAACACAAAAGGTAATTACAAAACGTGTATATCACAACATGCTTTTAAAGACACTTTGCATGGTGCTCACATTCCTTTCAATGTTGTTCCCAAAGGTACTCGGCCTCTAGCCCAACCGGAATCTCTGGGGAGAGGCAGAGACAGTTTGGTGAAAAACACACTGGGGTAGGGTGGGAGGCAGCGACAGGACAAAGCAGCCTTCCAGTTAAAGATCAGCCCTCAGTTTAAAGGTCAGCTCCGGGCAGGCTGGCCTCAGGTGGAGCCGGGGTCAGAGGGAGGAGCATCTCATTCAGGTCAAGCAGAGCCTGGTCCAGCGCCCGTTGTGTACAGAGGTGTTCCTCTTTGGTGCATTTCAGTTTGTCTTCCAAATCATCAGTTGTCTTTTCCAGCTTGGCTACCGACCTCTCAGCAAACTCTGCCCGGGTCTCTGCCTCCTTGAGTTTATCGGTAAGAATCTTTATCTCTTCCTCATATCTGTCTTCTTTTTGAGAGTGCTTTGCTTCAGCAGCACTCAGACACTTCAGGTTGGGGTCCAGCAGTCTGATCCGCCCCTCCGTCTCTCGGCAACGGGGCTCTGCCAGTGCAGCACGGTCCTCTGTGCGTTCCAAGTCAACCTCAATAATCACCGGCTTACGAGCCACCTCTTCATACTTCCTATCTGCCTCTTCCGCAATGTGCTTAGCTTCTTTGAGTTGGATTTCCTGGAGTTCCATCTTTTCTTCATGTTTTAAGGCTCGGTTTTCAATAACCTTCATACCTCTCTCGCTGTCATCGGCAGCCTTCTCAGCTTCCTCCAGCTTTTGCAGGGCGGTGGCCAGGCGCTCCTGGGCGCCATCCAGCTCCTCTTCCAGCAGCTGGATCCGTGGGTTCAAGGACGCCACCTCCGCCTCAGCCTGCTGCCGCGCCCGCCTTGCTCCCTCCACTTCCCCTGGAGGCGCTCGGCTGCTGCGGAACCTGGCTCTTGGCTTCACCGCCTCCATGGTGGTGATCCCGGCCGTGGTGCCCACCCAGCTCCTGCTCGCTCTCGGCTTCCTGCCTCCTCCGCCCTGTTGCCCGATTTATATATTTTAAGTGTACCTTTCAATCAATTTTTACAAATGCTCGTTAAGATGGAACATTCCCGTCACCCCAGAAAGTTTACTCATTCCTCTTTTCCGTTAGGCTACTTCTCACCCCAGGAGTAACTGCTGATGTGGTGTCTATCAGTACAGAATCATTATCCTGACTCTTCAATTCCTTATACATCGAATTTTGTGTCCCGCTTTCTTCACTCAGCATTAACATTCTTGGTTCGGATGCAGGCATCCTAGTTTCCTGTTATTCATTGTTGAGTAGTGTTCCATTTTGTGAAGATGACCCAGTTTATCACTGTCCTGTTGATGGCTTTCTGCATTGTTTCCAGTTTTTGTTTATTATGACTAAAGCTGCTGTTTACTCATTTTGGAGACTGCCAACTTTTGCCGAAGATGTTTTAATATTTTACCTTGTCTCAGCAGTGTATGAAATCTCCCATTGTTCCACATCCTCTCCTACGTTTGATATTTTCAACGTTTTTAATTTTAGCCATTCGCAAGGGCATATAGTGGTGTCTGTGGTTTTCATTTGTATTGTCCTGATGAACCAGTTTAGTTGATCATCTTTCCATGTGCTTATTGACCGTTTGTAGGAGTCTTGTGTAAAGAGTTTGTTCAAGTTTTTGCTTATATCATAGTGGGTTATATGCTTACTTATTATTGAGTTCTAGGAATGCTTTATATATTTTCATACATGTCCTTTTTCAGATATAGATTTTTACTAATATTTTCTCCTAGTTTGTGGCTTTTCTATCCTTTTTCTTGATGGTGTTTTAGATGAGCACAGTTTTTGATTCCGACGAAGCCTATCAGACATATTGGAGCGAATAACATCAAGGCAACAGAAAATGAAAAACAGCAGTTGATATTTTTTTCTGTGGAGTCAAACATGATAAGAGCTTCCTCATAGATCCAGGGGGAACTCCATGTATCACCCCATGCTTGAAGCTCCTAATCCATTATTGAAGCTCCTAAAGGGACACTGTGTTAGTTCCCTAGGGCTCCTGTAACAAGGTACCACAAACTAGGTGACTTAAAACTTCAAAAATATATCCTCTCAGAGTTCTAGAGGCTGTGAATCCTCAATTAAGTTCCTGACTGGGCCATGCTCTTTTGAAAGCTCTAAGGGAGAATTTGTTCTATGCCTTTCTTTTGCTTCTGGTGTTGCTGTCAATCCTTGGCGCTCATTCCTTGGCTTGCCAATCTCTGCCTCTGTCATCACAAGGAGTTTTCCTTTTGTCTCCGTATCTTCACAGGGCCTTCCTTTTATAAAGACACCCGTCACACTGAATTAGAGGCCTACCCTCCTTCAGTACAGCCTCATCTTAACTATCGTGTTTCCCTGAAAATAAGACCTAATTGGAAAATAAGCCCTAGCATGATTTTTAAAGACATCCCCTGAAAATAAGCCCCACTGCGTCTTTTGGAGCAAAACGTAATATAAGACCTGCTCTTATTTTCAGGGAAACACGGTAGTTATATATGACCCTCTTTTGGTGGTGACAGAATTCAACCCATAATAAACACATAATCCTTTCCCCCTATAAGTGTTAGATTTTGAAGACAAAATTAGTTTGTTATCATGGTAGTATAGTTGCATGTGGGCCATTGGGTGTTGAGAATTAACACTGGAAAGATAGGTTTCCAGATCATGGAGAGGCTAGAATGCTGTTGTAAGAAATATGGCTTTCCTTTCATACGCTTTGGGGAATGACGGAAAGTTTGTAAACATGAGAACAACAAAAATTTAAAAAATGCTTTCTTAGACAATTTCAATGACCATCTAATACACCTCTCTGCTTTCAAGCACTTCCAAAGTTACTCCCAACCAACTTTCACACTGTCACCACAGCTAATGAATTTTGCTTGCTTAGATCAGATGCTTCTCCATATCCATTCAATTGAAATGGTCACTTTTCTATGAAGACTTTTCTGATTTTACCAAGCAGAATTTCCTGCTAGTCTGTATTATCTGTTATGGTTGCTTAAATTATTGGTTCTGACTTAGAGTTGTACTTACTAGTTTACAAATGTGTTCTCGTTTTCCAGACCACCAGCACAGTGAAGGAAGAACAAGTCATCTTATAACCCCAAAACTAGCATGGTGACAGGTGTACAGCTTTTGCTCAACAAATGTTTGCTACATGAAAATAATCATTGGGAGAGGAAGTTAAAGATATTTGTAGCTGAAGGAAATATTGAGGTACTGGTACCTTAACTGACTTAGTGTGGAGCATATATCTAATTTTATTAGGAAAGAGGATAGTATTAGAAACCAGATCTGTTGATTACTATGATCCAGTTATTTCCTGTGAAAACATGAAATATAAAAAAAGTTCAAAGTTTTTATTTGTTTCTAACATTCATGAATAGCTTTTGCAGGTCTTAGGAATTCCTCCAAATTAATAAAATTCTATTGCTTTAATGTATAATTATTTTCCTGCAAATATAGCATCTTTATTTCTATGTTGTTTTATAATACAACTATTATTTTTATAATTTACATGGGCTTATAGAATTTATTAGATCAAAGAATCATGACACTTAATAAATCACAAATGTACTTATTCTACGTAATGCCTTAAATTTCATAATTTAGTGAGTATTGGATGGAAGATGTTTTAAAATTTGATAGTTCAGTCTGACTTCTCAAATAGCCCACATTTTGTAAATAATACTTTAAATAAATTAATATTTAATAATGAAAAATACTGCTTATTCCTTACTTTATGGCAAAATAATTCACTAACTTTTAGTCATTCATTCATGTATATAGGAATTATTAGTGGCCTTATAAATTTCTTAAGAAACTCAACTATCTTCTTCTAACCAGAAGCTGAAGTATAGCATAGGTGCATGTTTGTTAACTGCCATATTAAGCCTATTGTTTTTTCACCCAACTTCAATTTTTATTATAAATTGGATGCTGAGATCTAGCCCTGCTTTAAGTAATTCCTTGATGATCATCCTCTTAATAGCTCTGGCCACGGCAGCACGTATGACACAAACAAGTCCCTGTGTCCTCATTATTAGTCACTTAATTTAGGTTTATTTTGGGGATGCTTGTCGGAGCCTGCCGACTAGACGAACAGTCCCTGGAAGGGGGAGCGGGAATGAAAAAAGAGACACACACACATATGATGATGCTGCAGGTCTCCAGTGATGCTGGAGGTCTCCAGTGATGCTGGAGCAATGATTTAATCACCTTCACCAATATATATACCCTATGGGTACGTGCAGTTTAACAATAACATGGGTGCATTACCTCAAGCAAAATAAATTTTTAACTTTTACACAGAAACTACAGAATCATCACAAAGTTTCCTAGTCATAATTATTATAGAAAAGAGACTACCAAAATGTCATGATAGCCACCAGTTATCTGTGTCTGGGAAACTGGCCAGTTCCATCTCATTCCTTAGCAACTTGTAAACATTCTCAAGGTTTTTTACCTTAGAAGCTGAGACAAGTTAACTATATACTAGCCAGTTCACAAGGTTTCTGAGAAACAAGAAATCATGGCTCCCCACATATCCCCCTTTTTTATTTTAAAGGTGTAAAAATTTTTATACAGCAAAAAGGCAGGGTGACGGCGCCTGGCTTAGGCGTCTCAGGATAACCTTATCAACTTGCCCGTCATCGGTGCTCGTACTGTGCAATACAAGCCCTGTCTTAGGTGTTGAAAGGCTCCTTAAGACTTACCCGTCTTTGGCTAACCCGTCCCATTAGGCACAGGGGGGAGAGGGAATCAAGGTCTTGTTTTAAGTTTTAGTTGATAAATGTCAGCTCGCAACTCCAGCATTTGATTAATGAAATGCTTAATGAGGATGGGAAGTAGGCACAGAATCACACAGACACAGATGCTTAATGTTGACTGGTCTAAAGACCAGTCAAGTGCAGTAGTGAGAAGGGGGGAAAGAGTAGAACGAGGAGTTTAATCTGTAACTGACTCTGAACAATCAATTGAGATAACTCACTACCTTCGGACCAGCCTCTAGTTCCATCTTTTAAAACAGTTGCAGGAGTACAAGGAGTACCTGATTTACAAAACTCAACCATTTGAATAACCTCATCCATTACTCCCATCAGTTTTTATAAAGAATTTTGCTGATATTGTGCATCAGAAATCCAGAGTCCAGCAATCAAGTCCCGAGCCCATCCTGGCTGATTACTCCTTGACCAGTCAATAATATATCTGTCCGTTTCAGGAATGTCATAACGAAAAGAA
>NC_138049.1:105736171-105794673 GCF_964194185.1 Rhinolophus hipposideros | reverse complement strand
TCTGGGCAGCGGATTGGGGACGGATTCTGCCTATTACATAGGTTCCCTCCCATCGCCCTCTGCACAGACAGGTGTGGGGGTGACCAGCCTCTAAGAGGAGCTGGACGTTGGGTACCTGTGAGGGGAATGGCAGCCACCCCCTTGCATGATGGGTGGTGGAAGTAGGGACAGGTGACAATGGGCATGGAGTCATGGGAGGAGACCAGCAGGGACTGGGAAATTGGGGTGAGAGGGAAAATGTGGGGTGTTATCTGCCCTGAGAGGAAGGCAGAGCTGATTTTGGAGCAACTAAAGAAGAATCCCTGAGGGAATAATACGGTAAGCAGTACTCTGCCACCAAATGAACGTTTACTGGTTTCTCTGTCCCCGGAGCTCGTTAGCCTACAGGACCTGGGTCCATGGCAGATGGTGCCAACAGACCATAAGGGCAGCAGGCAGCTGGGATCTCAGTGCCATCGCCAGCCCTGGGTCCACTGATCACCTGAGAGAGCAGAGTCTGCAGCCAGGAGGCCTGAGTGCAGCTCCCGATCTGGTGTCACTAGCACTTTACCTCTTCGTGCCTCAGTTTCCTCATCTGTGAAACGGGGTAAATAACAGCATTTGTGTCCAGTTGTGCTTGCAAGATTTAAAGTGTTAATATACATGAGGTGCTTGCAGCTCCGCCACATCAGTTATTATCATTATTTTTGCTATTTTATAGCTACTATATTACATGTGTAGTAGTTTTATTTTTGTCAATGAGCTTTATCTATAAGCTTCTTTGTTATGGCTCCTCCTGAGGGGTCTAATACCAGCTTTCTGGCACCCTGAGGTCCCCTTCTCCCCCATCACACTGTCATATGCATTACTTTATGTGTATTGTATCTGTATAATTTTATATGTGTTTAAATGCTCTGTAAATAAATCTGTCTGGTCTGTGCTTTATTTCCTGTGTCTGGGAGGGGGTAGATCGTGATGTTCTGGGGAGAAGGAGAGGTACATCTCAATACCTGACGCAGCACTATGAAATCTCCCCGTAACCCACCCCCACCCCATCCTGGTGACTCACAGCAAAGCACAAAGGGCTGGGAGAAGAGGGATTGGGCCATTTGGGCCAGTGCTCAGGGGCTGCCCTGTGGGGGGAAACGTGCTCTGAACAGGTGTAACCCTCACGGAACGAAGCAGAGCTGAAGTGTGACATCAGGGGCGGGGCGGTGCTGCGGGTTCCTGAGTATGAACCACAGGAGTCAGTCTCCATCTGGGGTGACGTGACGGCTAGTGATGTGACTGCTGGATGGGGGCTGAGTTGCGAGAATAAATGAACACAGAGTGTGGCCCAGTGAGGCAGCATCAGCACCGCCTACCTCAGCTCTGCTGACGTGTGCGGGGCCGCTGGGGAGGGAGATGTCCCCCACCTTATGCTCAGTCCTTCCTGACTTCTGGTCTTGGGGGCACGGACGGGCGGTGCTCTCCTTGGTCAGGACAACCTGAGCCCCACCAGTGAGGCACTGGGGCAGAGACCATTGGGGGGCACCTCCCACACCTGGGGGTGGAGGATGGGAGCCCTTCCTGCAGCAGGACCTGCGGGGTAGCAAGAGAAGGGCGAGGGCCCCAGTCAGGTCCTGTTTCCTCCCTGCCGGGTTCACAGGGCAAACAGTCAGGGAAATGGGCCGGGAACTCATGCATGCATCTATTTATTCAGGAGTGTGGATACTGACATGTTCCTTCATTTCAGCATCGATGTCACTCATTTGTGCGTGCATGTTGTCATCCCAGCATTCCTGCATTTCAGTCAGCTCCCAAGAGTCACTTATTGCACCCAGTTGTCATTAAGCATAAACTTTCATACTCATTCAATTCTTGTTTTTGTTTTCAGCAAAGTCACAATTGCCTGTAAATTAAAGGGTCAAATATTTGTACAAGATTTATTATGCAGTCTACTGTTACACTCCTCTCTGCCTCGTCTCCATTTATACCATCCTAGAGGCAACCACTTTCAATATTCTTTAGCTGATTCCGCTGGCCTTTACTTCCATAGCTCTACATACCAGGCCATAAGTGCTGAGGCTTGAGCTTTCAGGGGCAGACATTGTCTGCTGCATTGCACAGTGGCTAATGGAATAGTTAACAGTCATTGTTCTCTTTCACTCTTTGCATTCCTTCATTTTCCCAATATATTTATGTAGTAATTATGCTTAGATCAGTCATGCAGCATTTTCTTTTCCATTACTGAGTTGTGTTCCACCCAAACGGTATGTTGCAACCTTAACCTCCTGTATCTTAGAGTGTGACCTTATTTAGAAATTCGATCTTTGCAGATTCAACCAGCTAAGATGGGGTCACTAGAGTGGTGACCCCAATATGAGTGGTGTCCTTACAAAACCAGGAAATTTGGACACAGAGACAGACTTACACAGAGGGAAGTTTATGTGGCAAAACAGGGAAAACAGCATGTGAAGATGGAGGCAGAGATTGGATTGGCAGAGGTAAGCTGCAAACAAAGGAATACCAACAATTGCCAGCAGCCATCATAAGGTAGGAGGAGGCAAGGATGGATTCTAGCTAGAATCTCTGAAGGAACATGGCATTCCAACACCTTAATTTCAGGCCTCCAGTCTCCAGAACTGTGACCCAATAAATTTCTGTTGTTTCAAGTCATCTAGCTTGTCCTTTGGTCCTTTGTTACAGCAGCCCTAGCAAACTAATACAGGTTCCTTTTAAAGTCTATTATGTCACCTTTTAGAATTTCCAGTTCCCCACTTAAATTATTATATGTCTGTACTTGAACCTGGAAAGCACATTTGTTTTACTGCATTGTCTAATATTCACAAATTCTAAAGTTTGTGCTGTTCTGCCTCAGTTGAAAATTATTACCTCCTATTGTGGTTCTGGTTGTCTTGGTTGGCTTTGCTTGTATGCTAGACCATTTTAAAAACTACTATGTAGGCCTTTCCTGCTCCCCTGCCATCTTGGCGGCTGTTCTTGGTTGGGGGCTGTCCCACACCTAAGGCAGGAAGATGGTGGCTGCAAAGAAGACAAAAAAGTCACTAGAGTTGATCAACTCCAGGCTCCAACTTGTTATGAAAAGTGGAAAGTATGTGCCAGGGTACAAGCAGACTCTGAAAATGATCAGAAAAGGCAAAGCAAAACTGGTCATTAAAGAAAACACAAATAAATGAAATGATAAACGGTGCTCAGGGACAGGAAAGATCAATATCATTAAAATGTCAATCCTACCTAAAGCAACCTACAGGTTCAATGCAATCCCTACCAAAATACCAATGGTATTTTTCATAGAACTAGAACAAATAATACTAAAATTTATACGTAACCACAAAAGACTCCAAATAGCCATAGTGATATTAAGAGAGAAAAACAAAGTTGGAGGTGTTACGGTCCATGATTTCAAACTATACTAGAAAGCTATCGTAATCAGAACAGTTGTAAGAGTAGGTTAGCGTAAGAAAGGAAGCCATTTTCTGGACGACCTTAACAGGGTGTGGACCAGATGTCCTGTTTGAAAAGAGCTTATCTTGTTAACTGCCGACTGGGTGGGGTACAAGCTAGCTTATCTTGTCAAACCCCCAGAATGTGGTACAAGCCCATGATATGTATACTTTTTGAGCTATGGAAAATTACTGGATGCTTTAAAAATGCTATATAAACCCTTGGCTTTGAGTGCTCGGGGTCCTTGTTGAAACCCGCTGCTTCGGGCAGATACTCGGACCCCAGCTAGCTGGAAATAAACCTCGCTGTGTGACTTGCATTATCGCGTGTCCTCTGTCCAATTGAGGGGTGGTCGATTCTAGACCTTAACACAGTATGATACTGGCACAAAATAGGCACATAGATCAATGGAACAGAATAGAGAGCCCAGAAACTAACCCACATTTAAATGTTCGATTAATCTATGACAAAGATGGCAAGAATATACAGTGGGGAAAACACAGTCTCTTCAATAAATGTTGGAAAAACTGAACAGGCATGTGAAAAAGAATGAAACTGGCCCATTTTCTTACACCATGTACAAAAATAAACTCAAAGTGGACTAAAGATTTGAATGTAAGAGCTGAAACTAAAACTAGAAGACAGAGGCAGTAAACTCAATGACATCGCACTTAGCAATATTTTTTTGGATATGTTTTTAGGGCAAAGGCAATAAAGTGAAAATAAACAAATGGGACTACATCAGACTAAAAATCTTTTGCACCATAAAGAAAACCATCAACAAAGTGAAAAGGCAACCTATTGAATGGGTGTTGCCACGCAGCAGCCTACCTGTCTGTCTCCTTGTACCTGCCCCTAAAGAAAGGAGAGTGTGTGAAACGAATCCTTTCAGGGACTTTGCTTCACCTTTGTGCTTACACCTATGTCTCCCTGTTTGGCCCCAAAAAGATAGCTGGTCAGCCAATGATGGGTAAGATTCCCCATGGGGGGGACGACCCAAGCCAGACACAGATGCGTGGGGACCATCTGGGGAACTCGTGGGGTCGATAGAGGTGGGCACAGCCCCTCACCTTCCCCTGCCAAGGAAAGCCTCTGCCTCTGTGGCTGCATTCCTTCCCACAAACCTGCAGGAGAAGTGACTCAATGATGTGCTCTCCATCTATTCATATGCATAAAGGTTTTGTCCCTTGGGGAAGTACTTATCCTGGGACTTACGGTTCTGCTGCCTGCAGGCAAGGGTGATTAGCTTGAATCAGTTTCCTATTATAGTGCATGGAATTCACAGATCTTGAGATTGACAAGCTTTACTTCTTTTACTTCCCCACCTAACTAATAAAAGCCATGTGGTGGCATCATTGGGGCTAAGTCCTTGAGGCTGGAGTCCCTTGGCCCCACTTGCATTCTATTCTTGGCTGCTGTTTTTCTTAACACTGCACCGCCCCCCTCACAACTCTTGTCGCACGGGATGCGACAAATAGGAGAAGACATTTGGAAATAATATATCCAATAAGGGGTTAATATTCAAAATACATAAGGAACTCATATAACTGAACAACAAAAAACAAAGCAAAAAAATCTAATGCAATAAAATGAACAGACAACCTGACATTTTTCCAAAGAAGACATAGAGATGGCCAACAGACATATGAATAGATACTCAACATCACTAATCACCAGGGAATTGCAAAGAAACCACAATGAGCTATCACGTCATGTCTTTCAGATTGGCCTTTATCAAAAAGACAACAATAACAAGTGTTGCCGATGATGTGGAGAAAGGGAGCACTTGTGCACTGTTAGTGGAACTGCAAATGGGTGTAGCCACTATGGAAAACAGTATGGAATTTTCTTAAAATAAATTAAGAATAAAATTACCATATAAATGAGAAATTCCACTTCTGGGTATTAATTCAGAGAAACAAAAAACATTAATTCAAAAAGATATATGTTCATTGCGGCATTATTTACAATATTCAAGATACAGAAGCAACCTATGTACCCACTGATAAATGAGTGGGTAAAGATGTGGTATACATATATATATACACTCATACATATACATATACATATATACAATGGAATATTACTAAGTCATAAAAAAGAATAAAATCTTACTGTTGCGACAACATGGGTGGACCTAGAGAGTACATAAGTCAGACAGAGAAAGAAAAATACTGCATGATTTCACGTCTGTATGTGGAATTCTACAAACAAAAGAAACAAACAAAACAGAAGCAGACTCATAGATACAGAGAAAAAAACTGATGTTTGCCAGAGGAGAGGGGCAAGGAGTAGGCAAAAATGCTGTGGGGGATTTCTTAATGTACAAACTGCCAGTTTAAAATGAGTCACGGGGATGTGAAGTACAGCATCGGGAATACAGTCAATAATATCGTAACTCTGTACTAGACTCACCGTGGTCATCACTTCGTAAGGTATGTAAATGCCAAACCACTGTGTTGTACACCTGGAACTTATGGAATATTCTGTGTCAACTATAACTTTAAAATACACTTTGAAAAAAGATAAATAAATAATGTTTCCATAATATTTTGGCCAAATAACTTGACAGTCACTTGCATGCGTCATAACCCCCATCCCTAAACATTCAGCATTCATCTCTTTGACAAAAGCACATTTCTTTCTATCCATAATATTATAACAATGGGGAAAATAAATAAAATTCTCAAATATATTCAAATTTCAAGATCATATAAAATTATCTTAATTATCCTCCAAAAAATAAATTTCTATCAGCTTTTAAAAAGAAATCATCTCTATTTAGTAACACTTTTTAAATGTCTGCATAATCTTCCACGGTGTGGATATGCACATGGGACTATTGGGACGAGGGCCACAGCTCACCTAGGCATCTGTCCCCTCAGCAGGGCAGAAGAGGGGCCCCCGTGCAGGGTCACACCTAGTCCCCCAGAAATCTCTCTTGAACAGGTGTCAGGTGGACCTGAGAGCTTGTCTGAGTGCAGTCCTTCCCCACAAGGGCCCACAGTGAACCCATGGACTTCCTTTAATGCCCCTCCTGCCCCGGGGATTGCACCTCATATTCAGGGGGTGAAGAAAAGCTCCACACATTGGAACTAAGATTCAACCACCGCAAACCATCTCATCGGCACCGACACAGCCCGTGAGAACCCAAGCCCTGCTCCTGCCCCCTGCATCTCTCACACACTCACCCCCACCATCTACCCTGATGCCACCAGGACTTATCTCATGTCCTTTCCCTGTTTGTGTCAGTCACACCTGGTCCCCCAACGTCCTGCACACTCATCTCCACAGCTCTGCAGACCCCTATTCCTTCTCCTCTCACATCCCGTCCCCAACTCCTGAGACCTTCCCACTGAGCCCCTGAGCTCTCAGCCCAGGATGAGCCAAATCCCCAGAGTACTCTGTCAGGAGGTTCCTTCACCTCGCAGCTCTGACAGAAGCCTGGGCCTCCCCAAGGACACGGCTCCCTTAAAGCCCTCCCCCACAGTGGTGTACCTCTCCCTTCCGTAGGTACCTCGTACCCCATGTTCCTCTCTTCCCTAAACATTTTCTTACGTGAACCTTCTGTACTCAGATTACGGCCTCCACTCCCCTCACTGTAACTATTCCCTGTGAACCCACAGGTCACTCCCCCATTGTTGACTCTTTTAGCTCCTGGCCCACCGTCACCCTGACCAGCAGAGTTATCTCCTTGGTCCTCGCTGATTTCCACATAAGCAGAGGTGGGAGGCTGAAGAGTGGTCCCCAGAGATGTCCAGCCCTCATACTTGGAAACTGAATGGCCTCAGTGGCCAAAGGGACCTGGGTGATGTAATTCAGGGTAAGGACCTTAAAATAGGGAGACTCCCTGGATTATGCGGGTAGGCCCAATCACACCACGCAAACCTTTAAAAGCAGAGAAGTTTCTCGATGGAGTCAGAGATGCTATAGCAGATATGTGGCCGAGGGGAAGTCAGAGAGGTTCCAAGTGGGGGAAAGACTGGGTGTTGTAGGGGCCTTGTTCCGGGACCAAACAGATCCTCTAGGAGCTCAGGGTGGCTCCAGCTGGCAGCCAGCAAGGAAATGGGGACCTCAGCCCTACGTCTGCAAGAAACAATTCAGACACCAAATTTGTGAGCTTGGCACTAGATTCTCCCAGCGCCCCCAGTAAGGAACAGAGACCTGCCAACACCTTGATCTTAGCCCAGTGAGAGCATGTCGGACTTGGCCCCACACACTGTGAGGTAATCAGTGGGTGCTGTCTAAAGCCGCTAGGTCTGTGGTACTTTTATGGCCGTGGGGACCCCACGCAGCAGAGGGGATGCTCCCAGTCCCTGGCTTCTCACTTCCCTGAGCTCCTCTTCCCATGGCCTTCCATTCTGCTCTCCCTGGGCCTCACACTCTTGTCGTCCCCTAGACCTTGTCACTACCTACAGCCCAGCCCTTCCACAGTCTCGATTCCATGCTCCCCTCTTTCTGCCACCATCTTCCTGCTCATCGCCTTGCAGGGTGGCCTAAGCCCTGGAAACACTGACACGATGATTTTATCAGATGTTGTAATGTAACACCAGCAAACCATTCATCACAAATGTGCCTGTTTATGGCATTGGCAGAAGAACAGAGACACAGATCAATGGAATAGAATTGAGACTCCAGAAAGAAAAACGGATATATATGGGCACATAACTTTTTACAAAGGAGCCAAAAACATACAACGGAGAAAAGAATACCTCTTCAATAAAATGATGCTGGGAAAATTGGAAAGCCACATGCAAAAGAATGAAACTAGACTGCTATCTGTCATCATGTATCAAAATTAATTCAAAATGGATCAAAGACCTCAATACAAAACCTGAAACAATAAACTGCATAGAAGAAAACATAGGTACTAAACTTATGAAACTTGGGTTCAGAGAGGATTTATGAATTTAACCTCAAGGGCAAGTGAAGTAAAAGCAAAAATCAATGAATAGGACTATATCAGACTAAAAGGCTTCTGTACAGTAAAAGAAACCATCAACAAAACAAAGAGGCAACCAGTTGAATGGGAGAAAATACTTGCAAACAAAGCTGCTGATAAGCGGCTAATATCCAAAATATATAATACAACTCAATAGTAACAAAAACAAACAATCTAATTAAAAAATGGGCAGAGGACCTGAACTGACACTTCTCCCAAGAAGACATAAAAACGGCCAACAGATATATGAAAAAATGCTCAACTTCACTAGCTATTATGGAAATGGAAATCAAAACCACAATGAGATATCACCTCACCCCAGTCAGAATGGCTTTCATCAACAAGACAAATAGTAACAAGTGTTGGAGAGGCTGTGGAGAAAAAGGAACCCTCATACACTGTTGGTGGGAATGCAGACTGGTGCAGCCGCTATGGAAAATAGTATGGAGGTGCCTCAAAAAATTACGAATAGAATTAACATATGATCCAGGAAGTCCTCTTCTAGAGATCTACCCCAAAAATCTGAAAACATTTATCCATAAAGATGTATGTACCCCTATGTTCACTGAGCATTATTCACTGTGGCTGAGACATGAAAACAACCAGTGTCCTCCGATAGATGATTGGATAAAGAAGTTGTGGTATATATACAATAGAATACTACTCAGCCATAAGAAAAGATGAAATACTGCCATTTGTGACAATGTGGATGGATCCTGAGATTATCATGCTAAACAAAATGAGTCAGACAGAAAAAGTCAAGAACCATATGATTTCACTCATATGTGGCATATAAAACTGAAAGCAACAAATGAACAAGACAAGTAAACCAAAAAAAACTCATAGACACAGACAACAGTTTAGTGGTTACCAGAGGGTAAGGGAGGAGGGAGGTGGGAGATGAGAGGAAAGGGGGCCAAATATATGGTCATGAAAGGAGAACTGATTCTGGGTGGTGAAAACACAGTGTAATATATAAATGATATATTATAGGATTGTAATCTTGAAACCTGTATAATTTTACCAACCAATGTCACCCCAATAAATTTAATGAAAAAAATTTAAAAACCCACAAATGTGCCTGTTTCCCAGGCCTGGTGTCCACTCCGTGATACATCAATTCCAACACTCCTTAAGCCCACTGGGACCCACTTTATTGATCCTACTGCCATCTATTTACTGTCCCTCATCCCTCGATGTCCTCTCCTCCCTCCTCACTCATTTTAAATTCCATGATAAATAATGTCAATCCCTCCCTTGTCTCTCACTTGCTTTGTCACCCTTGCATGGAAAGACAACACAGCTGGTGAATTTGGCGTCTGTCTGCCCTGCACCTGCCCCCGTGCAGCTTCAGGAGGCTGAGAACAACTCACAGCCACGCTGACCACTGTCACCTCAGCGTCATGACCCAAACCACAGGGGAGCCCACACGGCTCCCAGCCATCACCCTGTCCTTGCACGTTCACTCAGGCTCCTCCCATCCTGGCTGACCTTACACCCCTCTCTGCTCACCATCCAGCCCCCTTCCCATTCTTATTACCGCTGATGGCCTTGTTTCCTAGCTCACCGAGAACGCTGAGCACATTAGAAGGCACCTTTACAGATTTCCACCACCGTCCACTTCCAGACCGTCATCACAGATTCACTGTCCCTACTGCTGGCCAGAGCCAGTCCCCTTGCTGGTGCTCTAGACCGTGTCCCTTCTCGTCTCCTTAACGTGTTGCTCTAGCGATTCTCCCTTTTTTCTCATCTGTCATCTCCCCCCAACTAGTCACTGTGGCAGTCACGAGAGTGCCCGTCCCAGGCCCTCAGCGAGAGGGAGGATAATCAACTGATGTCCTCGGTGCTGCGCTCTCAGATCTCTTGCCATGTTTGCTCTGAGTCTGCGCTTCCCACAGGCTCCTCCCCATCAGAGACTGAGAACAGCAGGAAAGTAAGACAGGACCCTCACTCCTCTGAAGGCTGACTGAGGCTCCAGGGCCCCCTGACACCTCACTGAAGTGTCCTTACTCTGCCCTGGGTCTAGGATGCCTCAGCCCACGTTTCTCCTCTCTCCTTCACTTGGATTCAGATGCGATGGCTCTCCCAGCCTTGCCCATGTCCCTCCCCATTTTCTCTCACAGCTGTTTCCTCTGATAACATCCTGCGCATTTAATACCGTGTTGGTGTCTGCTCCTCAGGGACCCTCACTAACACAAGTGGTGTCAGGAGTGGCCCAAGAACACAGGCAAAGACGGCATTTGGGACTAGCGCGCCCACTGCCTGCAGACCAAGAGGAGGCTGTCTAGGTCGCTAGGTGGGACACCAGGTGGCAGCTGAACTGCTACACGTCACTCCTGGTGACCTGAGAAAATGTCCCGGTTTGGGGGAATGCTATGGCAAGTGTGAGGACAGAAGCCCTTGAAAAACACTTGGCGGGGTCAGGGTGCCTACAGAGACAGTGGAGGTGGCTGATTGTGGGTGAGGTGGCACGTTGTGTGGATACCCCAGCCCTAGAGAAGGATCGTGGGCATCTGAGGAGTTAGCACCATCACAGGCTGGTGTGAGAGCCTCTGCAGCGGCTCACAGACAGGCACTTGTCTCATGTACAGGACGGCAGGTGGAGACGGGTGGCAGTGAAGACGGAACTGTGAGGGTCGCAGAACCCTGTAGAGATGGTTGGACACTCAGCCGAGGCAGCCTTGTTACGTGAAAATCAGGCCCTGGTGGGAGAACCTAAGATCCTGCAAACGGACAGGGTTATCCTGAGGGATGCCCTCTGGACCCACTGGGCATGCAGAGGGGCTTCCCCTTCTCTAGTACCAGTTAGCTCTCCCTCTGTGCTGGGGGATGCGGCAGAAGCCACAACTATGATGCAAAGGGGATCTCGGCAAGAACTAGCCATCATGTATCTGTAGCAGCCCGTGGAGCACCTCTGGGGTGGGATTTTAGGGTTTTGATCAAGTAGCCAGAACATCAGGCTGGATAAACACGAATTCACTGGCTTAGACGCACTTTCTCAGCACATGGGTTTATCAGGGACCCAAGATACAGAGCCGACTTACTGCTGGGTGACTCTTCACAGCCTGGAAACAATGATGTCCAACTCTCAACCAGGTGCATGTGACTTAGTCGCACTGGTAGATGGTAGAGGATGGAGAAAGAGGCTGAAGGAGTGGGGGTATCATTGTGTGAGGCCAGAGACCCAGCAGCGGATCATGTTCCACAGGAGAACCCAGAGGGCTCACCTGTCTCCAAAACCATCAGGAAGACGCTGGAGAAGGCCCTGTGTCACTAAGTTTGGGGATGTTGTGTCCTCTGCAGGCTGGATGACAGTGAAAGGAGATCCCAGAGTCAGCTCATTAGTATCATGGGGAGGGTATGGCCCTGAAGAGACAGAGGCCAAATGGTGACGGTTACCCAGCAACAGCCAGAGGCCACAGTCACTATAACAACCCCAGAGCAGCAACAGGGAGGGAGCCTGACCTGCGGGAGTGGTGACGAAGGCTGATGGAGTCGTGTCTCTGGGTCAGAACAGGGGTGTCTCAGTCCTTATCGGCTGCTGTAACAAGTACCATAACCTGGGTGACTTATAAACAGAAACCTATTTCTCACAGTTCTGGAGGATCAAGGTCAAAGTGCTTCGCTGTGTGGTGAGAGCGGCTTTCTCAGAAGGCGCCTCCTAGCAGTGTCCTCACGTGGTGGGGGAGCCAGGGGTCTCTCGGTCTCTTTTATAGGAGCACTAAGCCCATTCCGGAGGGCCCCACCCTCCCAGAGGCCCTACCTCCTAATATTACCACCTGGGGGGAGGATTCCAACATGTGAATTATGGGGGGACGCAAACATTCAGACCGTAGCGGATGGGTGGTCAACACGTGAGCTGCTTAACATCTAGATTAAAAAAGCAAGACTGAGGAGCAGCAGACTGTGGGGTTTTGTCCCAATAGAGTCATGCTCCCTTGCTCAGTACCCAGACCTGAGCCAATTTTCAGAATCAGAGCCCACTGACGGAAAAGAAGTCCAAAGCCCCAGGAGGAAGGACCCTGGAACACCATGGTGAGTAAGGAGGGGACAGTCCCCTCATCCTCCTGCAAAGGCACCTCAGCCATTTACTTGGGTGACTGGACACTGGGGACACAGAAACGACCAGACTGTTAGGGTTAGGGTTAGGGTTAGGAGTATAGGGTTAGGGTAGCAGTATTGCACACAGGGTGTGTGTTGCCATCGGTACCCGGATTCCCACAGCATCACCACGTCCCCCTGACAGTGGGGCTTACAGGTGCCAGGTCACAGGTGGATCCTGGACAAGCCTGGCTCTCAGCATGACCACTGGGTCCATGATCCGCGGGGGTTGTTGCCCCGTTTCCCAAGTACTGACCAGCACTGATGCACTTGACAGTTGGAGGAACCCTCCCACGGGGTCCCTGTCTGTGGAGCAGGGTCTCTCATTGTGCTAAAGGGCAGACGGAAAACTCTGAAACTGCCCCATCCCGGCCAGAAACGATGCTGTGTCGCAGGGGCGGTGCTGTGGAGGGTTTTGCAGGCGCTGTAGGGTGAGCACCACCAGTAGAGACCTGACTGAAGCAGGGCCGTGTTGGCGTTGCCTATGATCTCCATTAACCCAGCAACCTGTCCCTGCGGGAACCTGACGGGGTCAAAAGAAGGCGTGAGATTACCTCAGACCTGAGCAGGTACAGCCCTGCTGGCAGCTGCGCGCTGGATGCGGTACCACCGCTGGCGCCAGTGATAAGGCCGCAGGGACAGGGCGCGTGGGTGGGACTGTGGGAGGGAGTTCCTTTTATTCCCATCGGAAAGGTGGAGGTGAAATGATGAGCACGCGGAAGGAACAATATTTATTCATATTTGCCTCTGGGCCATTTGACCTCCCAGCCCTCTGTAATACAGTCTGAAGAGATCGGGGCCTCCTGCACATCTCATACACGTGACAGGTGACCTGTGAACAGCCTCGGGGTTAGTGGCACCGACCACCTGTGCCGTCAAAAATCTGCCTGTAATTGAAGTCAGTCCTTCCCACACGTGGATTCCCAACAGCCAGTTGGCCCTTGAACACCTCAGTTTTGAATTGAGTGGGTGAATAGAACTGAATAGGTCAACAAAAACAATCCTCTTCCAAGGGGACCCACACAGTTCAAACCCCCATTGCTCAAGTGTCACCTGTAGCTCCCATCACTGACAGCGTCTTGCAGACTGGGACGCTGAGCAAGAGGTGGACAGGCGCCTCGGTAACACGGGCCCTGCAGAGGTGGGACTGAACCTTGCAGAGACTCCGGGAGTGGCCGCCTCAGTCCAGGCCTAGAGTCCAGCGGGGAGGGCCGTGCAGCCATATCCCCTCTACAGGAAGACTCTCTGCATCCCGCCTCGCTCGCTGCAGAGAAGGAAGCACGCTGCCTGGTCGGCCTGTGGGTTCTCACACACACATTCCACACCTGGTGTACTGCTGGGCCCACACTCTGCGTGACACAGAAGGACGCCAGCCTTGAGTGGGACCTGGACCTGGAAGGACACTCGGCAGCTCCAGGCCCTGGTGCATCCCCACCACCCAGCAGCCCCCGTGCTGTTCGAGGTATCAGTGGTGGGAGGGGATGCAGCGTGGGGCTGAACCGGGCCCAGTGGGAGGAGCACAGTGCCGGCCCCTGGGCTCTGGAGGAAGGCCATGCCATCCACAGCACAGACGGACCCCTTTGGGAAGGAACTCTGGGTGTGTTACTGGGCCTGATAAGACAGAATGCTGACCTTGGACACCAAGCAGCCATGGGATTACAAATGTCCCTAGGACTTGGGGTCTGCGTAACCCAGTAAGACATACATTGGACAGGCCCAGCAGTCCATCGTGAGGTGGAAATGGTCCATCTGTGGCTAAGCCTGAGTCACGTGCTAACATCCACCAGACAGCATCCCCCTGAAGAGGCCCCGAACAGCCAGGCAGACAAACTGACCTCAGCCAGCCTTCATCACCGGTCAGCCCAGGACCAGGTGGACGGGCACATGGATGCGGTGACCACGATAGCAGAGGTGGGGCTACATCAGGCCCAGCAGCTTTGACTCCCACGTACCAAGGCTGTCCCAGCTGCTGCCACCTTGGAATGTCCAAGTGTCAGCATTAGACCCATACCAGGCCCTTATTTGGTCCTATTTCTGTAGGTGACCAACTAGCCACCAAGTGACAAGCTGACTACAGTGAGCCTTCCATCCTGGAGCGTCAGAGGTTCGTCCCCACAGGGACAGACACCTATGCCATGTGTGAGTTTTCCTGTCCTGTCCTCAGAACATCAGCGGCACCACCACCTGGGGGCTTCGAAACCCCTGACCCAGTCTTGGAACTGCTCTCGGCACAGCATCTGACCGGGGACCCACTTCACATGAAGGAGGTGCAGGCCGGGCGTGACGTGGGGTCCACTGGTCATGTCCCATCTGCACCGCCTGGGGCTGCTGGCCACACAGAGCACTGGACAGGCCTCCTGAAGGTGCCAGTGAAGTGCCAGCTTTGAGGACACGCCCTGAAGGGAGAGGGTGACATGGTCCAGGACGCAGAGTATTTGCTGAATCAGAGACTTCTGTGTGCTGAGTTCTCAACAGAAAGAGAACGTGGGTCCAGGACCAGGGGGTGGGAGCAGGTATGGCCCTGGTCTCCATCACTTAGAGTCCCCTCTGGGGGATGTGGCACTTCCTGTCTGCACAAGTCTGGGCTCTCAAGGGCAGGAGGTCCAGGTTCCCAAAGTGGGGGGCACTCTTACCAGGGGACACGACAAACGTCCCACTGAACTTACATTATGTTTGTCACCAGGGAAGTTGGACACCACGTGCCTAGGGACAAGCAGGTGAGAAGACGAGTCCCCTCTTCTTGAGCCAAGAGTAATGGACCCTGATCCTCGGGGGAGGGGGGCTGCTGTCACATAATGGGGGCAGGAGGAATATGTGGGGACCTGGGTTATATCCTGGGCACCTTGTAGCTTCCTCTCGTTCCCTGTAACTGTGAAGGGACACGTACAGCAAAGGAGTCTGAGAAGGCTTTGACTTCCAAGGGCCAAGGCCCCTGAGTAGGAAGGTTTGGGTCACATCTCCCAGATAAGCCACCAGGGTCCCCACTCCTGTGCCCTGAAATCCATGGCAGCATTTGTGCAGAGGCCCTGCTGCCCAGGGCCTGTTCCCGGACAATGACTGCTCACAGGAGGGACACTGAGGCAGGCCATTCCCGGGGCTCCTCTGATGGCCGGTTTGGCTCGAGCACTCTCCCAGGGCCTGGCTCCACTTCACTCAGATTGCCCGGCAGGGACCTGAGATACGGCTGATGAACATTCTCCCCCGACCATCAGACTGGTGACCCATCCGCTGTCTCACCAAGCGTTTTCTGGCTCCTTCTCCATAGTCTCCGACAGGCGTTTCTCCTGATAACATACTGCTGAGTTTAATGCTATCTTGGGGTCTGCTTCTTGGGGGACCCCAAGTAACAAAATCATTTTAATCGGTATACAAACGACCTATTATCCCATCTTGTAAAATCCTTCTCTTCACCCAGCTTCTCTCACCAGCATCTGCTCCATTTCGCTTGTCTTTGTATTACCTCTTTGAGGTAACATGTTTATTGCTTTAAGCCACTATATTTTGGTGTAGTTTGTTGCACAGCAACAGATAACTAATAAAGCTCTCCTAAGTTTCTATGAGTCTCCACCCTTATTTCCTTGCACTTTGAAAATGTTATCTGCACTCGCTGTTTTCAATTCTTCTCTGCCTATTCTCTCTTTTATTCTCGTGTATTTTCTCCTTTCTTACTTCTTTCCTTCCCTCCTTCCTTTATTCTCATTATGAGATATCTCAAACATACAAAATAATACTACGTGGTTATGCTAAAAGGAAGCGTTATCTGCCTATATATGTTAAAAATATAATGACACAATATGGAATAAAAGGAAAGGAAAGGAATTAATTAATAGTCTGAAAAGAAAATGCCTGGGTGATTCTGCAACCAAGGAAATGACCTCCAGCTCTTAATTCCTCTCCTTAAGCTGAGTTGGGTTTATTTTCAGAACAGACACATCAGCAACAGGAAGCCTTACACATTCCTGGTGAAAGTTTAAATTGACACAAGCACTACAGCAGCAAAATGAGTGAAGGACACCCTCACACATGGGGATAACTCCCTACGTAATGCTGAGTCTCAGAAGAGTCCATGCTGTACGAGATCACTGGACAGCAAGTTCAAAAATGGGCAAAAGTAAGTAATATTTGGTTTGGGGATATAAACACTTAGTGTAAAATCTTTAGAGACTCTCCAGGGAGTCAAGATAGAGGTTCCATCTGGGGATCCAGATAGGGGACACGGCCACGGGGGCTTCTTCACAGGTTCCATTTCTGACACCAGTGGTGTGTGCCCAGGTTTTTACTTGATCATATTTCCTAAACTGAGATTTTTCAAACTGTGACTTGTGAACCATTCCTGGTTAATTTTTTAATAAGGAAATTCCAAAGTGTATTGCCATGATCCTTAGAAAGAACTACCCACCTTGGAACAAGCCACAGCCAATTGTTATGAGCCATGTCAGAGAGCTGGCTGGGGTGTCACAGGAAACAGCACTGGCTAGAAACAGGTCATGTGATCACTGGCATCTCTATAGATTTTCTGGGATACAATGTTCACTGTGACAGGCAAAGGAATTCTATCCGTGAAGGATTTGATGTGTTACATTTAACCTCACATACAACTGAATTGACTACTTTTACAGAAGTGGAAACACACATTGTTGATAAATGTCAGTTAAACTGGAAAACGCTAAAGGGGAAACCAATGATAGACTAGAGAGTGTGAATTCACACTATCTAGTGTGAATGGAAGATACAACAGAGCTGCTTTAACACAAACTCCAGCGGAGCTTATCAACAGTGTTTTTTAGCATCACGTTGGTGTCCAAACCACTTGTATCAAATTTCATTCAAAAACACAGTGACAGATGGGACATTTATTCTAGGATGCCAACCGGACAGCTACTTTTGGAACACTTTGTTCCTAGATTGGAGTTAACCATCCCTGCCCACTGCATCACACCAAAATTGTTGTCAGGATGCCAAGCGAGCTGTATAGACTGAGGCATGAGATTCACGTTTTTCTAACATTTTGAAAAGTGACTTCGTTAAGGCAAATACTTTTGAAGATGAGGTTAAGTGAGAAAATTGGCATTTAACCAATATTTCTGACATTCTTAATGAACTAAATGTGAAAATTCTAAGAAAAAGCGAAGACGGTTGTTATAAAGGCATTAATGTTGTGGTGCTCAGTCTTTAACCTGTGTGATCAGCTACTACATGTTCTCAACTTTGTGGCAACTTATTATAGGGAACATTGTTATTAAAGGCGTCTACAATAAAACTTACAAATGTTGTTGTATCTCCTTTCTCTGGCTCAAACTTTTAATCATTACATTCCAAAAGTGAGATTTTAGGCATTAAAGAAAATAATTAGATAAAAGCATTTGATTTATACAATCCTGAAACAATATTTAATTGAAATTTTTATTTTTATATGTATGTAAATTCTTTGACACTCCTCCCTTCCAGAGGTGGAGTAATTCCCTCTCTGAGTGTGGGCTGGACTTAATGACTCACTTCTCATCAGGCTGAAGTAACCGTGTATGACTCTGAATCTAGGACATAAAACTGATTGCAGCTTCCATCTTGGTTGTTCTCTCTCTCTCTCTCTCTCTCTCTGTCATCACTGCTCTAGGGGAAGCCAACTACGTAGTCCCTTGGTAGGAAAAGTCCTTATGGACCAGTCCACATAGTCACAGAGCTAGGATAGAGGCTTCCTGGGACCATCCAGGAAGGAAATGAGGCCCCTTCCGACAGCCCTATGACTGAGCCATGTTTCATGCGAGTCCTCCAGCCCCAGTCAAGCCATCAGATGAGGCAGCCCTGGCTGACAACTTGACTGCAACCTTGAGACAGGCCTGAGTCAGAAGTGTCAGGGAAACCTCTCCTGCATTCCTGACCCTGGGAAACTGGGAGAAAGTACACATATGTTGTTTAGAGCTGCTAAGTTTTGGGTAATTTGTTATGCTACCATACATGACTCATGCAGTGTCCAAAGAGAGAATGAATCGTTGTGCTTTTTCATTTGCTCCAAACTAATTATAAGACATTAAACACGTCATTTGGTTTTAACATTTAGACTTTCCATGGCTAATAGACAGAATGCATTTTATTACCATTCACAAGAATCTATTTACTTGAAATTCATTCCAACTGCGACCCCAATAAACACAAAGGGAAGAGCACGCCATCCTAGGCTGATTCTGTGATGGTTCCCAGTAACCATCCTGGATATTCACCTTCCTCCAGTTATTCAAACATTAATATAGGTGCTGGGAAGGGATTCTACAAATGTAACTAAGGTCTCAAATCAGCTGACCTTAAGACACCGGGACTATCCACGGGGAATGTCCTAATCAGGTGAGTACTGACTGGGGTTTCCCCTTTCCCAAAGATTCCAAATGAGAGGGATTCTTTTTTCTATTGGAGGCTTTGAAAATAGAGGGCGATATGGCAAAGACTGCTGGTGGACACTAGGGGTTGGGGCAGCACCCCGCTCGCTGACAGTTGTCAAGGAAACAGGGACCTCCGTCCTACAACTGGAAAAAACTGAATTCTGCTAACAGCTCTCTGTAAGCTTGGAGGAAGATCCTGAGCTGAGGATGAGGACGCACCTTTGTGACACCTTGACCAGAGATCCCATCCACACCAAGCCTGGATTTCTGACTAAGAAACTATGAGCAAATAAGTGAGTGTTGTTTTGAGCCACTACATTGTGGTAATTTGTTACGCAGCAATACAAAACTATCACACAGGCTCAACTGTGCAACAAATAAGTACAGAGCATTTTTTCCACTGGAATGAATTTATGAACTGATATGCCCACTAGTTTGTAATAAAATATTTCCTAACTTTTTTTGTATTTTTCAGTTTATGATTTCATGTGGTATAAATTTTAATACAATCATTCATTCATTCAACAAATAATTTAATGCCCACTATCTATCAGGAATGGCTTCATATGCTTGGGGTACAACTTTGACCTAAACAGCCCAAAGCTCCTCTGCTCACGTGCCTGACATTCTAGAAGCTTCCCAGAGTGATTCGGAGCCACTGGAGTGATTTTAGTAGTGAAGAAAGAACACACCCTGATTCACATTACCAGGATCGCCGATCCCTGTGGGGAGAACAGTCCTTGGCTGGCAGGTGAGGGGGTGGCACTAGTGCCACAATCAGGAGTGAGAGAGTGGAGGGGACTAAGGGGGGAAGAGGGCCTGAGGGGTGAGAGAGACAGAGAAGGGGTGGAGAAGCAGGGGGAGGGAAAGAGGCAGAGGTGAAGAGTTCTAAAGCAGTTGAAGTTCTAAAGCATATTTCTCCATTGAAATATGCAGTTTTATAGATCTTTAATGAATTATCTAGGGCCCAGTGGGGTGTTCTGTGGAGCTGCCTAAAAACTAATCGGTCCTTATGCTAATCAGTTTTAAAATAATAATATGTTGTGATAAAATATACACACCGCTTAGATGTGAACTACTCATAAAAATAGGCGAGGCAAGAACATTTTAACTGCATTGAACACTTGCAACTCTGAGGTTGGACACGGTCCTGGTTGAAATACACAGTAACAAACTGCTTCCACGCGCTTCTTTGTATGGAGGAGGCGGGGACTCAACAGACAAACTCAGGGCTGTGGAATGAAGATCATTTTACAGTAGAAACATCCGGAGTCACAGGTGTACCCTCTGGGAAAGTGAGACTTAGGAGCTTTGAGAGTCTGGCTGCAGTGCTGTTTACACACATTTCCACACCAAGCGGTACAGATCACGGTTTTACAGATTAGCTTCCTGGTGATCAGGGGTTTCCAAGGCTGTTCCCCACTGTAGTTAATAAACAACAAGGAGACTGGTTTCTATGAGAATCTGTAGCTGGTGTTTTCAGGCACAGCTTCTCCAGGATTAAAGAGAAAATCCCTGTCCTTCCTCTATTCCCAAGGCGAGCTCACTATCTGGCATCAAGTTCCCTGGGGGTGTCTTCTTCCAGGAGAGTCCGGGGGAGACATACAGGGTGGGAGGCAGGGCGTGCATTTCAGGGAGAGGGATTCCGGGAAGAGAAGGGGAGGAAAAGGGGCTGAGCCCTGGTTCCTCAGACAGTCCCTGGGCCAGGACTCAGGGTGACAGCGTGACACAGAGCGCTCCGTGCAGGAGGACGGGTCAGGGCCCAGTCCAAGGTCCCCTGAGAGCGGAGTCTGGGGAGGGAAGCTCAGTGTTGGGGAGTCCCCACTCCCCGCGGTTTCACTTCTTCTCACAACCTGTGTCGGGTCCTCCTGCCTGGAAACTCGTGACGCGGCCCCAGGTCTCACTCCCATTGCGTGTCCGGTTTCTAGAGAAAACAATCAGTGTCACGGCCTTTCCGGTTATAAAGTGTCCACGGACCCGCCCGCACACAGATTGTCCCCAGACCCCGAGGATGCGCGTCATGGGCCCCCGAACCCTCCTCCTGCTGCTCTCGGGGGCCCTGGGCCTGACGGGGACCCGGGCGGGTGAGCGCGGGGTCGGGAGGGAACGGTCTCAGCGGGGGGGGGAGGGGGGGCCTGGGGGGGGGAAGCGAGATGACCGCCCGGTGGGGGCGCAGGACCCCGGGGAGGATGTGTCCCCACCGCCATGTCCAGACCCCAGACCCCCCCCCCCCGGCCCCGCCCCGCCCTGACCCCGCCCCGTGCCCCGCCCACTTCTGTCTCCCACTCGGGCTCCCGCCCCCTCCCCCTTCTGTCCCCCGCTTTCCCGTCCCTCGGGCCCCCGCTCCCCCGGCCCATCACCCTCGGACCCGGGACCCGCGCCGGGAGGGGTGTCCCCTGGGTCTCAGCCCCCCCTGTCCCTGTCCCCAGGCTCCCATTCCCTGACGTATTTCGACATCACCTGGTCCCGGCCCGGCCGCGGGGAGCCCCGGTACATCACCGTCGGCTACGTGGACGGCACGCAGTTCGTGGGGTTCGACAGCGACGCAGCGCGTCCGAGGATGGAGCCACGGGCGGCCTGGATGGAGGGGCCGTGGGTAAACCAGGTGGTGCCGGGGTACTGGGACCAGCAGACTCAGGTCTGCAAGAGCGCCTCACGTGCTGCCCCAGTGGAGCTGAACACCCTGCGCGGCTACTACAACCAGAGCGAGGCCGGTGAGCTACGCAGCCCGGGTCCCCGTCACGACCCCCACGGACGGGCCGGGGTCCCCCCGAGTCTCCGGGTCCGAGCTTCACCCCGAGCCTGCGGGACCCGCCCGGCCCCTCCACCCGGGAAGGGCCTTTGATCCGATTTCTTTTTCAGTTCAGGCTCCATCACTGCGGGGTGGGCGGAGCAGGGTTAAAGGTCGGGGTTAAAAGTCGGAGCTGACCACGGGGCGGGGTCAGGGTCTCACACCATTCAGAGGACCTTGGGCTGCGACGTGGGGCCGGACGGGCGCCTCCTCCGCGGGTACAGGCAGGTCGCTTACGACGGCGCCGACTACCTCGCCCTGAACGAGGACCTGCGCTCCTGGACCGCGGCGGACACGGCGGCTCAGATCACCCGGCGCGAGTGGGAGGCGGCCGGTGCGGCGGAGTACTGGAGGGGCTACTTTGAGGGCGGGTGCAGGGAGACACTAGGCAAATACCTGGAGAAGGGGAAGGAGACGCTGCTGCGCGCAGGTGAGCGGGGCGCGGGGCTCCTGCGGGGACGGGAGGACATGGGACCCACACCCGGGCCCCCTCCCGACCCCGGGGGATGGAGTCCGACCAGGTGTTCAGATCCGGTACCAGAGAGCGACCCAGGGGGCCCTTCTCTCAGGGACACTTAGGGGTGCAGTCTCTCAGGATGGAGGGGGGACCATCTCAGAAATAACAGATCAGCGGTTCCCTGGGACCCTGGCCGCTGCCCTGGGAACCCGGGGCCCTTCTCTCAGGCCGTGTTCGCTGCCCGGCACACAGTGTGACTGAGCTCTGACCCCGGCTTTTCTGAGTCATGTGGCCTCCACCCAGCTCAGGACCAGGAACCCCTTTTCTCTCCATCGGAGACCTGTCTCTGCCCTGGGCTGTCTCACCCTGATTCCAGAACTTTGTAAAGACTAGAGATTATCCCGGATGCCTGTGTCCAACCTGGTGTGTGGGTTTTGTGCTCCCTTCCCCCACCCCAGGTGTCCTGACTGGTCTCAGGATGGTCACGTGACCACTGCTGGCCTGTCCCCTGAGGGGTGCAAAGGTCCTGAGTATTCTGACCCTTCTCCTCAGACCCCCCAAAGGCACACGTGACCCACCACCGCACCTCTGACCGTGACGTCACCCTGAGGTGCTGGGCGCTGGGCTTCTACCCTGCGGAGATCACCGTGACCTGGCAGCGCGACGGGGAGGACGTGACCCAGGACACGGAGCTCGTGGAGACCAGGCCCGCGGGGGACGGGACCTTCCAGAAGTGGGCAGCCGTGGGGGTGCCTTCTGGAGAGGAGCAGAGATACACCTGCCATGTGCAGCACGAGGGGCTGCCCGAGCCCCTGACCCTCAGATGGGGTACGGAGGGGCCGTGGGCACAGAGCCTCTTCTCAGGGAAAGCAGGGGCGTCAGGAGGACGTCAGGTGGGGGCTGAGGCCTGGGGTCAGGGCCCTCACCTGCCCTTCCCTTCCAGAGCCGCCTCCTCAGGCCGCCATCCCCCCTGGCATGGTGGTGGGCGTCATTGCTGGGCTGGTCCTCCTTGGAGCTGCGGTCACTGGAGCTGTGCTGTGGAGCAGGAAGCGCTCAGGTAGGGAAGGGGCGGGGACTGAGGTGTCCTGTCCTACTGGGGGTTTCAAGCCCCAGGTGGACGTGTGTCCTGCCTCCTTAGTGGGAAGGACCATCCACACACGTGTGCTTTCCCTGTCTGGGGCCGTATTTACTAATACTCACTGTTTGTTAACGCACGTGTGGAAATGAGGGACAAATATATCACCTTGATGATTCTGGTGATGGGGACCTGATTCTCAATAGTCACAGGGTGATTGGTCCAGTCCCCACACATGTACTTTCCTCAGGTTTCCTGATCCTGTTCTGGGTCTGTAGTCACAATTCTGGAAATTTCTCTGGGGTCCAGGACTAGGGGGTTCCTTTAGGACCTTATGGTCCTGTCTCCTTCCTGCCTTCTCACGTGATGTTTTCTTCTCACAGGTGGAAAAGGAGGGAGCTACACTCAGGCTGCAGGTGAGTATGGAGGGGGGTGATCCCTGAGGCGCTTGGAATAGTGTAGATGGAAGCCCTTGGGGGAGCTTACCCACCCCCATAATTCCTCCGTTAACCACATCCTCTGTGGGCTCTGACCACATCGTGTTTTGTTCTCCCCCAGGCGGTGACAATGCCCAGGGCTCTGATGTGTCCCTCTCGGCTTGTAAAGGTGAGACCTGGAGGCCTGAAGTGGGGGAGGGGGTGTAAAGAGGAGACAGGACTGGGTGCTGGGGATTCTTAGGGACAGTTTGAGAATGTAGTGGACTGTTGAGAATGTCACCACTTACAGCCACTAACCTGAATTTGTTCATTATTATTTTCTTCTACAGCGTGAGACAGCTGCCTTGTAGGGACTGAGTGATGCGAGATTTGTTCCTGCCCCCACTTTGTGCCACAGGAAGCTCTGAGCTCTCTTTCTGCAAAGGGCATCTGAGTGTGTCTGCGTTCCTCTTGCATCATGTGAGGAGCTGGGAGACTGTGCGTCCCCTGCCCTCCACGCCCCCTCCCCTCACTGACTGAGTCTCTTCCCTGACCCACTGTCCTGTTCCAGCAGAGGCTGTTTCCATCCCCGCCTTTGCGTCATGTTACACTGAGCGGCAACTTCTTACTTCCTATGGAAATAGGAATCTGGATACAAATCTGTTTTTTCAATTCTTGCCATGAGGGGTGATGGATTAATTGAAGGAGAAAATCCTAAAGTTTGAGAGGGAATAAATGGTAGACCTGAGAACCTTCCAGAATCCATGTGTTTGCTGTGCTGAGTCTGTTGCAGGTGGAGACAGGAGAGGCTGTGAGGACCGAGCATGGATGCGGCCTGAGCCCAGTCGGGGCTCAGTGCATCGTGGGCTCTGACGTGGTCACTTCTCGGCGGGGTCACCTCTCTGCCCCTTTGTCCTCGTCCCTTCAGTAGAACCATGTCCCACCAGGACCTGTGATCACAGGGACTCAAACATCACCCAGGTCTGGTCTTGTTAGTGACGGCTTCGTGTGGCTGGGTCACCAAGGCTCAGCCTGCTCCGGCCCTCAGCCCCATCCTTTGGGTGTTCATTGTTGTTTCTATAGAGGAATATGACTCTGTTTGTTCTTGTTACGAGTCCTGGTCTCATTCTCCTCTGGGTGTCCCCTGTCTGTCAGCAGCAGGAGGTGTTTTGCTTGTCATTGCCCCCACAACGCCGGGAGACCCTACACACAGGAGTCTGTGGATTGAGAGGAATTTTCAGACTCATCTTGCTTTTCCCTTTTTCTAGGGCTTGATGGTTCTTTCCATCTTTTCCCAAACTGTGAGAGGAACCAAATTCTGGAATGAGCAGAGGATGGATCCTGTAATTTTTCATTTTACCTAAGTTCCTGCTGGAGTTTTGCTCTGCTTGCCCCACTCTCTCCCTGCCCATAGCTCTAGTGCTAGCTGTAGTCCAGAAGCAGAATCTGCTTTAGATTAATATTTGGTTGGAGAATAGAACCCATAAGTCAAGGCTCACTGTTTCCTGAAGAGGGAAATGTAACTGTGCTGTGGTGTGCAAGAGGGCAGGTGTGGGAGAAAGAAAGGGGAGAGGGGAGAGCAGCATGTGTGAGAAAAGTGGAAGTGGCCCTGATGCCAGTGTGAGGGGACTTTGTGCTGTAGCTGCCACAAAACAGCATTTGACCGGAGGCTGCATTAATAAAGACACTGTCTCTAGAACAGGGAGACACTGTAACTGATCATTCACTGACATTGGCCGTGTGCCTGATGTGTGACAGTTTCTGCCTCTGGGAAACATCACTGAAGTAAAGTCAAAAAATGGCTGCCCTGGGGGAATGTCTGTTCCTGTGGGAAGAGACAGACTGCATCCTTTAAGCACAGTAAACGAGGAAGGTGTGTATGTTAGAAGGAGATAAGTGTTCTGGGAAAATGCAGTGGGGAAGGGGATCCACAGTGTGGGGTGTGGGGCCAGGGAAGATGGCTGTTTAGATTGGGGTGGTCAGTGGGCCTTACAGGGAAGCTGACCTTGAGGGAAGATGTGAAGGACATGAGGAATTACCCAGGAGGACGTCTGGGCACGTCCTTTCCAGGCAGGGAACCTGCGGTGGGAATGCCCTGGGGCAGGAGTGTGTCTGGGTTCTGGGAAGAGCAGGGAGGCCGGTGTGGCTGCAGCAGAGAGTGGTGGAGAAGAGACAGGTGCGGCCAGGCCACGTGGCCGGGAGGGTGGTGGAGGGCGGTGAGCTGTGCTCTGAGGGAGGGGGGTACAGGAGAGTTAGGAGCAGAAGGGGACATGGTGTGGCCTCCTTTCAGAGGACGGCTGGGGCTGCGGTGCTGGGAACAGACTTGGGGGAGGGAGGCCGTGGGGAGCTGGAGGAATCTGCAGGGTTCCCGCTGGACATGCTGCCACTGGGGGTGAGCGGTGGGAACAGTGGGAGTGGGGATCTGGGTACGTCCTGAAGGGGGACATTACAGCATTTCCTAATGGGTCAGTCTGGGGTGTGAGAGTCAAGAACACCCAGAATCTCAGAGGATACAAGTAGAAAGATGGAGGTGCTGTCAGCAGAGATGGGGGAGACTCTGGAAGGAGCATATCTGAGGGGCAAGGGGCGTCACAGACATTCATTTTAAGAGATGCAGGAGCTGAGATGTCTGTTAGAAATACAAGTGAGGTCATTGGACTGGCAGTTGGGCAGATGAATCTGGAGATTAGGAGAAATGTCATGTGGAGAAATAGTCTTGGGAAGTAACACATATAAATGATATTTAAAGCCTTGAGCACAGATGAGGTCACCAAGGGAGTTATGGCCGTAGAAGAGAAAGAAACAGGACTATAACAACTAGGTTGGTGCTGCTGCTAGTCTTCAGATCACGCTTTTAGTAGCAAGACCTTCACCAGGATTCCCATAGGGCTGTGCGTCAGCCTCACCTGCAGGGCTTGTTACATGAGGTCTGACAATAAAGTTCACAAACTCATCCTAAAAAAAAGTGCTACACACCTCATTGCTGAATATCACTACGGTCACCTTCGAAGTGCTCCTCTTGGGAAGCTATGCACCAACGCCAGCGCCTAGTCCACCCTTCAAAGCTATTTTGGAACTCTTTTCTGGAATGGCCATCAGAGCTGTCATCGTATTACCCTTGATGTCCTGAATGTCATCAAAATGTCTTCCTTTCAATATTTCCTTTATCTTCGGGTAAAGAAAGAAGTCATTGGGGCCAGATCAGGTGAGTAGGGAGGGTGTTCCAATACAGTTATTTGTTTACTGGCTAAAAACTCCCTCACAGACAGCGCCCTGTGAGCTGGTGCATTGTCGTGATGCAAGAGCCATGAATTGTTGGGGAGAAGTTCAGGTCGTCTAACTTTTTCATGCAGCCTTTCAGCACTTCCAAATAGCAAACTTGGTTAATTGTTTGTCCAGTTGGTACAAATGCATAATTAATAATCCTTCTGATATCAAAAAAGGTTGGCCACATTTTACAACAAGTTCAGAAACTTAATTGTCAGACCTAATAGAACTCAGGAAAATGCTAAGCTTACTGTCACAGTTGGTTATAAAGGATACAAATGAGCAGCCAGATGAAGAGGTCCGCAGGGCGAGGTCTGGAAAGGTCACTAGCACAGGAGCCTCTGTCACTGTGGGTTTTGGGCATGCAGGACCCCCACTCCCCAACTAGTATGTGGATGTGTTCACCAATTCAGAAGCTCTCTGAACCCAATTGTTAAGTGTTTTTATGGAAGTTTCACTATGTAGGCATGTTGCAACCTGCACAACACAAGCCATGGGAAGATGAGAGAGGTGGCGAGGGTTAAACTATAATAAAGAGACAGACTCAAATACAGTTAAATCACAGAGGACCAAGGGACTTGCAGCCTCAAGAGACTAGAGCGCCGAATCGGGTCGGCTAGGGTATTTATTGATTACAAGCAAAAGAATCACATGATTTTAGGAACAGCCTGTGAAACTCTTGCAAAATTTAAAAAATACTTTTTGAGCCCAATTATAGGTCCCACAGCAACCGAAGCATAGTCCCATGATATCTAAAGTGTGGTATGCACCTCCCGGAGGGGAGAAAGTCTCTTGTGATGAGCCATTCCCTGAGCTGAGCAGTGAGGGCCAGATGTTAACTCTCTAATGGACCGCGCTCACAATTAGGTGAGAGGGAGCAGCAAGAGTCAGCAGCTGCTTTTCTCAAGCAAGGGGGAAGGGAGACAGGCTCCTTTCCATTTATTTTACAACAGCTCATTAGGGGTCTCAACGGTCCCGTCTGGCTTGCGTTGTTCCTTCCATAAGGAATCTTACTTGTCTTTGACTGCGAACCCTTCTTTCTGGAGACCAGGTGGAGAGATACAAGTCATAAAACTCTAATCCCAAAGAGGCACAGTTCCACAATCCTTCCTTTCTCAGGTAAAGGCAGGAGGGGACAAAAGGTTAGGCTGTTGTGTGACCACCACAACATAGGCACAATTAAATAATTGGCTATGGGTGACTGAACTCAGCCTCCAGCCCCTCTCCTCAGAGGTTGGATGAGGCTGAAGTTCCGACCCTCTAATCACAGCTTGGTCTTTCTGGTGACCATCCCCATCCTGAATCTGTCCAGGACCCCTCAGCCAGAGTCACCTCATGAGCATCCCAAAGACACTCTGGTCACTAAGGAGATTACAAAGGTTTGGGGAGATTTGTACCAGGAAGCAGGGACATAAAAGACGAAATATTTCCTATTATAGCTCAGGCTACGCCCCGGTCTTTGCCCACAGATCCCTTATGGGAAAACAATCATAAAAGTTAAAAGATCCTGGCATATCACTGGAGTCCCACTCAGCCATTAACAATTAGTCCAGTGCATCGTCCTATTGTATGAAAATGTCTCCCAGGCTGAGGCCACTCGGGTTTGCAGGCTCCATTCATCTTGTCAGATTCCAAAAGCAGAAGTGGTCTCAGCTGTACACGGCCTCAACCTTTCAGACATCGCTATAACTGAGCTGGAGACAGTCCCATCTCTTGCTCACACCTCCTTTGAGTGCTAATGTAATACTCGATTCCCCTCAGTACATAACCCGTTTACTCATTCCTTTACCCGCAGCTACTATTCCCCATTCTCTCCATTGATACCAAACGTTTCCACCTTTGGAAGGGACGTTAGCTTCGGGGACGGTGCTGCTCTAGACGGCAGGCAGCGATACCTGTCTAGCACGTGCGTCCCCTCTGTCCACTCCATCCACAGGGGACGGTCACAGTGCAAGACGAGTGGGCTCACTGAGCACAGGCTGTACAGCTGCGGTCACTGTCAGCCCCTGGGGATCCTGACAGGTGTGACAATATAGTTAGTGTCGTGCTCAGCAGTTAGTCCTGTTTCTGGCACTTGTGGTGGCAGCCCTGTCCAGAGACTAGTGCACCAGGTGGGAAGAAAGAAAGTTGAGGTGACATATAGTCACACCACCGTCCCCCCACTTGGTAAGAATTGTAGTCATACCAGCATCCTCCCCAAGCTCTACTCAGATCCACCAGGGAAAAGAGGAAACCATGCAGTGGGGACAATCCCGTAGCCCCTCAGGTGGGGTGTGAGCACACACGCATTAAGGGGTGTCAGCCAGCCCTTCGTGCCTGTCCCCTTCACCCCGTTTTAGACAGCCAACATTTCCGTTGTCCATCCAGGTCTCTACCAAACCATTACTCCACGGAGGATATCTCTCTGCCCTCCTCTGACATTATGGGCTGCAAGTGTGTTCCTAGGTGTGAAGAAATGTGACTCGGCATTCAGACTGGTGCAATGTCTTCTGTTCTGGTACTTTCCTAGTGTTCTGAGCCTTGGCATGGACCACCTGGTGACCCAAGCCCAGTCCAGAGGCAGCGGCTACTCTGTTAAGACCCATTCCAGCTGCCGCCCTGCGGCTGCGGCCTCGGTGTGTCTTGTGGCCTCAAAGTCCTTCCCGCCAGGGCATCTGTGACATCGCCATCTGCAGTCTCTCTCTTGTTGACACACAGAACAGTTCTTCTTGGGACTTTGTGCCTCAGCAGATGCCAAAAGGAATATGCCTAGACACAGCCCCTCTCTCCTTTGCGGCAGCCCCCCAATGTCCCTGTATTTCAGGAGCCTGGGGAAAGAGGCTCCCTGCCATGTGCATACGCTCCCTGCATCCATTCCCTGGCAGCACGATCCTGTATAAACCATCCCTGCGTTTTCGTGGAACACTTCCAGGCACTGTCCTCAACACTAGAGTGTGTCGCCAATGTTATCCAAGACATCACGTATACCACAGGTGTGACGATTATTTTATAGGGCTATTTTCAACTGATGTCCAGTAGCAGCTAGTGACTGCCCCTTGAATGGAAATTCTCTAGTTCAAAGTTCCCATAGTCACCACTGAGCGGCTCAGAGGCCATGAGGTCCCGTGGCTGCTCCACACAGGCTGTCGTACAGAGAATGTGTCTGTACCGGCCCTGCAGCTTCCGTTCCATGCTCTTTGGGTTCCATTTAGCACATCCAAGTAATGTTGCTTACAGGGTGCCTTTGCACGTCTCTGTCTTGTGACACTAGGTAGGGACAGTGTTCCCCCGTCAGACGTAATATCCGTTCCATAACACACTCAGGTACAGGAGACACAAGCTCGTCACTAAAACCTGCAAAACTGTCCCGTTTGCATTGTCATCTTCACCTGAATCCTATCAACTCTTATGTTTCTATATTATCTCAATCTAATTGTGCCCATGTTAGGGCTTCACTGACGGGTTTGGTACAACAGACTTGGGGTTCCCATGTAAAGCAGCCAGTGTAGACCATGACACCCCCTCTTCTCCAACCCTAGACCATTCACCCACACTTGAGTCCCCGCAGGGGGTCGAGTAAACTCTGGCTCTTAGTGAATCTTTATCCTGATTAATGTGCCTGACTATTGCCCCAAGTGGTTGCAGATCAGGTTTCTCATTCCAGGCTTTGCTGTTCTGCTTTTCAAATTCTTTCACACTGGGGTAAACAGTGCCATCTTGCTTGGGGGCACTTTAATTCTTTTTTTTTTTTTAAGGAGGGCACAGCTCACAGTGATCACAAGGATCGAATTGGAAACCTTGGTGTTATCAGCACCACGCTCTACCAAATGAGCTAACCAACCACGCCAGGGCCCTTTAATTTTGAAGGAACAAGAAGGATTCCCTCTTTACTCCAGCCACCCTTCAATAATGCTGCATTAAGACCTTTGTTTGAACTTCATCAATGTTTGTTTTATTCTTCCCATATCTTTCGGCAAGCAAGCAAGCACAAAGCTGTTGAGTTAGGAAAGCAAATAGTACCTTTCAGGGAAGGAATGGTGATGCCTCTGCCTTTCTTGCTTCAGGAAAAGCGTAGATAGCTTTAAAGACGATGAAGAGAAACCTGACCTAGATATCCAAAAAATCAGGAGAGATTAGAACTTTATCGTTATTTCTCTAGGCTAGTCCCTCGGGGATACACTGGGATATGGGGACTGTCCCCACATGGACTTCTATATCCCCGGGAGGTATAACTGGAAGTTTTACCTTCTGACCCCTGAACTCATTTCACCCAACTCCCCACCCCCTGCCCACAGTCACTTCTCTGTGTCTCTGAGGTGTCTCTGTTTTTCCTTTAGATTATTCAGATAAGTGAGATCCCGAGGTATTTGTCTTTCTCTCCTGATATTTTGCTTAGCATGATACCCTCTAGGTCCATTCATTTTGCAAATGGAAAGATTTCTTTTTTATGGCTATAAAAAATAAATAATATTCCTCTGTGTGTGTGTGTGTGTGTGTGTGTGTGTGTGTGTCACATTTTCCTTCAGCACTCACCCACTGATGCACTTAGGTTGTTTTGATATCTTAACTATTGTAAATAGTGCTGCAAGGAACATGGGGTACATGTATCTTTTTTGGATTGGTGTTTTTTTTGTTTTGTTTTTCAGATAAATACCCACAAGTGGAATTCGGTCATATGGTAGTTCTAGTTTTACTTTGTTGAGGAACCTCCACACTGTTTTGCACAGTGGCTATACCAATTTACATTTTTACCAGTGGTGCACACATGTTCCCTTTTTTCCATATCCTTGCCAACACTTGTTATTTCAGGTATTTTTTTATAATAACCATTCTAGAAAGTGTGAGATGCTAGGTACTTGTGGTTTTAATTGGCATTTCCCTGATCCTTGGTGATGTTTATCATCTTTTCATGTTCCTGATGGTCATATGTATGTCTTCTTTGGAAAAATGTCAGATGATTTTTCTGCATCTGTCGTAATCATACAATATTTATCCTTCATTTTGTTTATGTGGTGTATCATGTTGATCTATTTGCAGATATTGAACCATCCTTGTATCCCTGGAATGAATCCCACTTGACCATGGTGTAAGATCCTTTGAATATACTGTTGAATTTGGATTGCTAATAGTTTATTGATAATTTTTACATCTATCTTCATCAGGGATATTGGCCTATGATTTTCTTCACATGTGGTGTCCTTGTCTGGTTTTGGTATCAGGGTTAGATGTTTTCATTGCTGCTTGGACTCCACCGTCCTCATTGTAACCACACCCACCTTGACTTGGGCAGGTGTGTGCCACCACTTGGTCCCTGACACCCAGGATTCAGCTACTCCCATTGCATTTAGATTTCCCAATTCAGTGAATGCAGTTCCCGTCTGCATAGAAAGGTGATCACAAAGCTTGAGCAGCTCCCTCATGAATTTATTTTTCACAGTATTAGTGAACGGTGTGTCTACTGGACCCTCCCAGTTCGGTGAGCATGTCTTAAATAAAAATCTACTCTGACATTCCAATCTCTGTAAATATTTGAATCCCTTCCTCTACATTAAACTAAAGCTGGTCTGGCGTTTTCAAGTCAATGACCATAGGCCATCTTTTGGCCCATATTTCAATGAACCAACCAACCAATCACACAATCTGTTCAAGTTCTTTCTGACCCCCCAATCTGAAACATTAAATGCAGAATCTCTACTTAATAAGCCCATATCAAGAAATCCAGCTTCATTTCCTTCCACCATTATTTCCTGTTCATTCCCATACATATTCCCTGGATTTTTGTCTGCATAAATTAGAACAATCAAGTAGTTATTTTGGAGTGTAGTACACCCCTTTATGGACCACACTTTGAATCCCACCAAATATAAATGCAGGTAGGAATTTAGAGGGAAAACTTGCTTTTATTTTGAGGGTATTTGTCAAATTTGGAAAACCGTACTTAGTTTCTCAGACTGACACATTCTAGTATAAGAGATAATGCCCAGAGCTTGTTCACATGGAGAGTCTACTAGGACACACTCCCGTTTCTCCAAAACCTAAGCAACCTAAGATTCATATCCTTAGAGTAAGTGTGAAACAAAAGAAACTCTATCACATTCCCTATACCACCCAGGCTTTTCCAGAGAGACAGAACCAACAGGGTGTGTGTGTGTGTGTGTGTGTGTGTGTGTGTGTGTGTGTGTGTGTGTGTGTGTTTGTATGTGTGTGTATCTGTGTTAGAAAGATTTAAGGAATTCATTCACATAATTTTGAAGACTTGCAAGTCCATAATTTTCAGTATGGGTGGGCAGGCTAAAGACCCAGGGATGGCCATTGCTGCAGTTCCGATCAGAAAGCTGACTGGATGGAGACCAGGAAGAGCCAACATTGCAGTTAAAGTGGGAGGTCCATCTGCTGCAGAATGCTCTCTTACTCAGGGAACGGTGTGTTTTTATCTATTCAGGACTTCAACTGAGTAGATAAAGGCCCCCACATTATGGATGGAGGGCGGTCTGTTTTACATAAAGTCCCACAACTTACATGTTAATCTCATCCAAAAAATGCCCTCACAGAAACACTCAGGATATTGTCTGACCAAATTTCTGAATGTTGTTGTCCAGCCAAATTGACACATAAAATTAATCATCACATCCTTCAATACAAGAATATTCTAAGGAAAATTTCCTTTGACCTCATAAGACAAGGAGCAACAGCTATTTCTGAGAATTTGTAACCAACTACCAGACAGCCCTCCTGTAATTTGTTTCCCAAAATCAGTTTATTATGTGGGAAAAAATTATTTGTATTTGCTCAAAATCAGAGAAGAGAAAAATATGAAAATCAGCAAGAGGAAAAAGAACACTTTATAGGAATAATGATAAGGATGACAGCAGCTTTTACATTGGAAACAATGCAAATAGATGATCAATGGGCAATATTTTTAATGTACTGAAAGGAAGATGCAGTCAAACTAGAATTTTATTCCCAACAAAAATATTTTCCTAAAATTAGGGCATTTCCAATATTCAAAGGGTTAAAAAATTCATTACCAGAAGACTGGCATTATAAGTACGTGTTTAAGTCTTCAGGTGAAAAGAAACTGATACTGGATGGAAATATGTCAAAAGAGTACCAGAAATGGCAACCACATGGGCTGATATGAAAGATTTTTTTTTTTACTATATAAATATCTTTCTAGGACAATTATAGTGACTTCACCGAAACTCCCAAAACCTATCCCTCCAGTGTCACGTCCTGCACGACAAGAGCTTGTGGGGAGCGTGAAGGGCAGCACAGGGTTAAGAAAGACATCACTGGAGGATAGAGTGCAAGCGGGGCCAAGGGTCTCACTGCCTCAAAAGGACTGACAGCCCTGAATCAGGCCAACGCATAGCTTTTATTAGTTAAGTGAGGAAGTTTGTCCATCTCAAGATCTGTGAATCTCTTGCATTATACTAGGAAATGGATTTAAGCCAATCACCCTTGTCTGCAGGCAGCCTGAGCCTGAGGTCCCTAGGATGTCTTTGTAATGATAATATGTGCCTCCCAAGGGACTACAACCTTATGCAGGAGTAGCTGGAGAGCACATCACTGAGTCACTTCCCCCTGCAGGTTATAGGAAAGAATGCCGCCACAGAGGCAGAAGATCTCCTTAGACGGGGGAAAGTGGGGTGCTGTGCCGAACGATATTGACCCGCTGACTTCTGCAGATGGTCCCCATGTGACTGCACCTGTCTTAGGTTGTTTTCCGTGAAAAATCTTACTCATCTTTGACTGTCCAGTCATCTTTGGGGCCAAACAGAGAGATGGCACAAAGGGGAAGCAATGTTCCTGAAAGGATTAGTCTCACAGACTCTCCTTCCTTTTTTTTTTTTCTTTAAGATTTTATTGGGGAAGGAGAACAGGACTTTATTGGGGAACAGTGTGTACTTCCAGGACTTTTTTCCAAGTCAAGCTGTTGTCCTTTCAATCTTAGTTGTGGAGGGCGCAGCTCAGCTCCAGGTTCAGTTGCCATGGCTAGTTGCAGGGGGCACAGCCCACCATCCCTTGCGGGAGTCGAACAGGCAACTTTGTGGTTGAGAGGATGCGCTCCAACCAACTGCTCAGCTCAAGGTGACGTGTTCAATTTTAGTTGCAGGGGGCGCTGCTCACCATCCCTTCGGGAGTCGAGGTATCAAATTGGCAACCTTGTGGTTGAGAGCCCGTGCTACAACCAACTGAGCCATCCCAGAAGCAGCTCAGCTCAAGTGTGCCCTGTTCAATCTTAGTTGCGGGGAATGGAGCCCACCATCCCTTGAGGGACTCACAGAGTTGAACCGGCAACCTTGTGGTTGAGAGCCCACTGGCCCATGTGGGGATCCCACCGACAGCCTTCGGAATTAGGAGCGTGGAGCTCTAACCACCTGAGCCACCGGGCCGGCCCCTCTCCTTTCTTTTTAAGGGTAGGCACGAGGGGACAGACCGGTAGGCTGCTGCATGGCAACACTCCAGTAAAGCAACTATTAACTTGGACAAAACTATCAGAATCAATCTTCCCTCAACACCGGAATCTAATATAATACAACAACCAGGGGAATTCTTAATGAAGAACAAACTTCTAAATTTTGGTGAGAAAGCATTGTGGCATTTTCACTTATCCACTGATGAACCTCCCACCTCCTCCCACCAGCTCTGATGTAGCCATGGGGATTGTGCCCCACATTCCTGGTGCACCTTCCTGATGCAAAGGAGGAAATATGGACTATGTTCTCAAAGAATTGTGGTTGTGTCCTTTGACATCTCTGATGGCTCCTCAGGGATCCACTAAGAGGCTTGTTTTTGTTTAACACACTTGGTAACTTTATTAGGGCTGGAATGGTTTCCATAACATTGCTTCTTGATAGCTTTAAAAGCATGCACTAGTCATTGGCTGCCTGGGAAAAAGATAATAAATGGGGCAAGCAGCAGTCAGACTGAAAAGCTTAGGAAAGTAGAGGTTGTAGAGGAGAAACATGAGGGAATAAAGGCTTTGCAAAGCTCCCACACATACTGAGGAATCTACAAGACCACACGCATGCCCAAGGCTACATACATGCTCAAAAGAGACAAGAGATGATCTTTATGCTCTCTGTATAAGCATGAGAGGAAGGCTAAGGAGGAGTTAAAAACAGCCTGGTTAAGCACTGAAAAAGTGCCTCAACTTGAAAGTGCCCCAATCTGCCAAGTTTGAGAGAATATTATACTACTTATTTTTTTGACTCCTACTATTGAAGGAAACCTCTGTAAATTGCTAGCTGACCACTGAGGAAATGGAATAAAGTATGTAATGACCATACATAACAAAGCAGTCTTTACAAAAATAGTTTAGAAAAGTCATTATGCCAAGAAGCAGCTACAGAATTCCAGTCAAGATGTCAGAGTAAGTACACTCTATGCTCGCCTTCTCTAATGACCACATAAAAATTACACCTAAATTATATTAATAGCACAACCATTATTGAGAACCTCCTAAAGACTAGCTGAACAGAAGTTCTATAACTAAGGATATAAAAAAGAAGCTGGTAGGAGAGGTTAAGGCAGAACAGGCAGGTCCCACATTCATGCTGTGGCAATTAAGAATCAGGAGGGATGTCTTGGATGTGGAGGATCTCCCTGAGGAGCAAGGGGTACGAGCCCCACCCTGGGTTCCCCATCTCAGGGCATCAGTGCCAGAAAGAGGAATCCACATAACATCTGGCCACCCAGCCAACACGTGCAAGTGGGCACCAAATCTGTGATCTGCATTAATCTGGCTAACACCAGGCCTGGTGATTCCCTGAGAACCCACCCCACCCAACACGTGCATGAGGCTGAACCACTGCCAGCAACTTTTCCACACAAGTGGACTGCCTTGGCTCACATGCTACGGACTTTTCTAAATCTCTCAAAGGACCACAAACCCCAAACAAGCACCGACTGGCTTTGATGTGTTCCAAACCTCTTGCTGAGCAGCTCCAGGACCAGTAGTAGTAATTTGAATTGTAAATCTCATCAGATGGCCCCAAGTCTGGCATTAGCTTCAGTCAGCATTGGCTCAGAACAGTTTCAATTAAGTGGTCACAAGTCTAGCACAAGTAGCGGCTGGACTCAACTCACATCTGGTGCCCACCAAAGAGTCCCAAGCCTGGCACTAGTGGCAACCAGCCTTAGTTCACAGCATAGCTCCTCCCAAGTGACTCCAAGCCCAGCAAAAGTGGCAACCAATCACAGATCAGTTTGTAGATACTATCACATGGCCCCAAGTTGGGCTCAAGTGGTGGCTAACCTTGCCTGCCCCAAAGCCCCTCCCAAGAGTCTCCAAGACCAACACACCCAGTGTATGGCTTCAGATCACACCCAACCAGCTCCACAAATTGCACACCCAAAGGTCAAACTCAGCAGGCAATAGATCCCCCTAAAACAAATTGTGCTTTGTAGGGTCAGCCTGTGTAAAACAGCTTGTCCACTGTAGTTACGGACATTTCTTATAGCCAGTCAGCCTGAGTGCAAATCCCACCCACTAACATGCCAACAGCAATCAAGGTTATACTGTAACATGAGGGAAAACTGAACCCACACAAGGGACAACCTTGGAGCACCCAGATCAAGTGACCAGGGAGAGTGTGCCATTGGGTACCATGGGACACCTACTACATAAGGCCACTCTACCGAGAATGAGAAAAGTAGCAGATCTACCTAATACATAGAAACAAACACAACTAAAGGAGTCAAGGAAAATGAGGAGAAAAATAAACATGTCTTAAATAAAAGAACAGGACAAAACTCCAGAAAAATAACTAAACAAAGAAGAGACAAGCAGTTTACCAGATGCAGAGTTTAGAACACTGGTTATAAAAATGTTCAGTGAACTTGAGTGAGAAGAATAGATGAACTGAGTGAGAACTTCAACAAAGAGACAGGAAATACAAAAATATATAGAGAAAACATGAGAAAGAACCAGTCAGAAATGAAGAATACAATAACTGAAATGAAGAATACATTAGAAGGAATCAACAGTAGACTAGATGAAGCAGAGGATCAAATCAGTGATCTGGAAGACAAGGTAGTGGAAAATAGTCAGAAAAGCAAAAAATAAAGAAATAAATAAAGAAATAAAATAAAAATAAAAAATATAGTTTAAGGGACCTCTGGTACACCATCAAACATAGAAACATTAACATCCCGGGGTGCCAGAAGAAGAAGAAGACTAAGCAATGAATTGAGACCCCATTTAAGAAATAATGACTGAAAGCTTTCCTAACCTGGGCAAAGGAAATAGACATACAAGCACAAGTTGTGCAGAGTCCCAAACAAGACAAACCCAAACAGGTCCATAGTGAGACACATCATAATTGAAATGCCAAAGATTAAAAACAAAGAGAGAATCTTAAATCTAGTGAGAGAAAAGCAGTTAGTTACATACAAGGGACCTCCCATAAGACTGTCAGCTGATTTTTGAACAGAAGCAGGTCAGAAGGGAGTGGCATGAAATATTCACATTGATGAAAAGAAAGAACCTATGGCCAAGATTACTCTACCAAGCAAGGCTAACATTTAGAATCGAAAAGGAGACAAAATTTCCTAGACAAGTAAAATGTACAAAAGTTCATCACCACTAAACCAGTATTACAAGAAATGTTAAAGGAACTTCTTTAAATAGAAAAGATAAAAATATAAATATGAAAATATAGGAAAAATTTCTCACTGAAAAAGGCAAACACTCACTGAAAGCACTGATTTGACCAACTATACAGCAAGTACAAAGATTAAAGGCAAAAGTAGGAAGATTATGTGTAATTACAATAAATTAAGGGATACACATAAACAGAAAAATAAGTTACAAATAATGACAAAAAATAAACATAGCGTGGGTGAGTAAAAAATGTAGTGATTTTTGAAGTGTTCAAACTTAAACAAACATCAACTTAAATTAGACTGCTATAAACATAGCTTGGTATATATGAAGCATGAGGTAACCACAAACCAAAAATTCACAAGAGATACATAAGAAATACAGACAAAGGAATCCAAACTCAAAACTATAGACAGTCATCAATCAACATACATGAGAAGAGAGCAAGAGAATAAGAAAGGAACAGAGAAGTACAGCAAAAACAACCAGGAAACAATAAAATGCCAATTACTACATATCTGCTGATAATAACATTAAATGTAAATGGATTACACATTCCAATCCAATCAAAGACATAGGGTGCCTAAATGGATTTAAAAGACAGACCCATGCATATGCTGTCTACAAGAGACGCATGTCAGAGTGAAAGACATACACAGACTGAAATGTAAGCAAAGGGGTGGATAAAGATATTTCATACAAATGAAATGAAAAAAAGAAAAAAGAAAAGGCTGTGGCAGGAATACTTATATGAGACAAAATATACTATAAAACAAGGGCTGTAACAAGAGACAAAGAAGGACATTTTATAATCATAAAGGAATCAATCCAACATAAATATCTACACATAGAACATAGGAGGACCTAAATATACAAAGCACATATTGACTGAAATAAAGAAATAGACAGTAATACAATCATAGTAGGGACTTTAACACCCCATTGTCAACAATGGATACGTCATCCAGAAGTACATCAACAAGGTAACAGCAGCCTTAAATGACACACTGGACCAGATGGACATAATTGATATTTTTAGAGCATTTCACCCCAAAGCAGGAGAACATATATTTTTTTCAAGTGCCCATGGAACATTTTCCAAGATAGACCACAATTTGGCCACAAAGTAAGTCTCAACACATTTAAGGAGATTGAAATCATATCAGGTGTCTTTTCTGGCCACTCTGGTATGACACTAGAAGTCAATTATATGAAAACACACACACACACACACACGCACACAAAGGCTAAATAACATACTACTAGATAATGAATGGGTCAACAATGAGATCAAGGCAGAAATCAAAAGACACCTTGAGACAAATGAAAATGAAAACACAATGACTCAAAGTCTATGGGACACAGCAGCAGTCAGACTGAAAAGCTTAGGAAAGTAGCGGCTGTAGAAGGAGATACATGGGGGATTGCTAAGAGAGAAATTCACAGCATCGCAGGCCTACCTCAAGAAACAAACAAAAAACCCAGCCATTGCAGTACACGGAGCTCCATAGAGACTGTGCCGGGGCAAGTGAGAGTCGGATGGTCACTGCGTGGCTCTGTGCTCGCTGAGGAAAAATTATTAAACAGGGCAAAGATGATCCTAAGACGCCAAGAGGCAAAATGTCATCATCATGTGCACCTTTGTGCAAACTTCCCGGGAAAAGCCAAGAAGAAGCAGCCAGATGCGTCAGTCAATTTCTCAGAGTTTTCTAAGAAGTGCTCAGAGAGGTGGAAGACCACGTCTACTAAAGAAAAAGGAACATTTGAAGACGTGGCAGAGGCGCAGGAGACCTGTTATGAAAGAGAAATGAAAACTTATATCCTCCTAAAGGGGAAACGAAACAGAAGTTCAAGGATCCCAATACACCCAAGAGGCCTCCGTCACCTTTTTTTGTTTCGTTCTGAGTATCTTCCCAAAATCAAAGGAGAATATCCCGGCCTGTCCGTTGGTCATGCTGCAAAGAAGCTGAGAGAGACGCGGAACAACACTGCTGCAGGCGACAAGCAGCCTTGTGAGAAGAAGGCTGCTAAGCGGAAGGAAAACTACAGAAAGGATATTGCTGCGTACTGAGCTAAAGGACAGGCTGGTGTGGCCAAAGGGGGAGTTGTCAAGGCTGGAAAGAGCAAGAAAAAGATGGGAGAGGAGGAGGACGAAGAGGAAGATGAGGAGGAGGAAGACGAAGAAGAGGATGACGAGAAGTTGGTTCTAGCGCAGTTTGTTCTTGTCTATAAACATTTACCCCCCTCCCCAGTACACAATTCACCCCTTTTAAAGAAAAAAATTGAAGTGTAAGGCTGTGTGAGATTTGTTTTCAAACTGTACAGTGTCTTTTTTCTGTATAGTTAACACACTACTGAATGTGTCTTTAGAGAGCCCTGGACTGGTGGTATTTTCTATATCCACTAACCTTGTCTGGTACAGTAGGAGGGCTGTAAGTTGGCTGGAAATTTAAAGCGAGCCTTGTTGGTGCACAGCACAAATTAGCTATAATGGGGACGGTAGTTTTACCATCTTCAGTGGTCTCTGATGCAGCTTATACAAAATAAATGTTCTGTTAACTGAATACCACTCTGAAATTGCAAAAAAAAAAAAAAAGGAAAAAATAGAAAAACGCAGCTGTTTTGTTGACATTCTGAATGCTTCTAAGTAAATACAACTTTTTAATTAAACAAAAGCAACAACAGGGGTGGCCAAGTTGCTCAGGTGGGTAGAGCACAGGGCTCATAACACCAACGTTGCTGGTTTGATTCCCACACGGACCAATGAGCTGCACCCTCCACAACTATATGAGAACAACGGCTAAATCTGGAACTGAGCTGCTGTGAGTTTCCAATGGCAGGCATGAGCCGCTGTGAGCGGCTGTGAGGGGCTTGCGTGAGCTGCTATGTGCCATGAATAGCCGTCTGGTGGCTGAATGGCTCAGCTGGTTATGGCGAATTGAACAATGGCTTGACTCAGAGCTGGGAGGCAGAGAAAGGGGGGGGGGTGGGAAGCAACAAGAAAAATCTCAAATAAACAATCTAATCTTACACTTAAAGAACTAGAAAAAGAAAAGCAAACAAAGCCCAAAGGGAAAAAAATAATAAAGATCAGAGCAGAAATAAATGAAATAGAGCCTTAAAAGGTTAGAAAAGATTAATGAGAACTTGTTCTTTGAAAAGATAAGCAAATCTGATAAAACTTTAGCTGGATGTATCAAGAAAAAAAGAGAGAGGACCCAAAAAATTAAATCAAAAATGAAAGAGGAGAAGTGACAACTGACACCACAGAAATACAAAGGATTATAAGGAAAAACTATGAATAATTATATGCAAAAAGATTGGACAATCTGGAAGAGATGGACAAATTTCTAGAAACATACAATCTTTCAAGACTGAACCACGTAGAAACAAAATACAAAATGACCGATCACTACTGACAAAAGTAGAAACAAAATACAAAATGACCGATTACTACTGACAAAATCAAATCAGTAACAAAAAGACTCCCAACAAACAACAATCCTGGGCCACATGGCTTCACAGGTGAATTTTACCAAACTTCAAAGAAGAATTAACCACTAAAATATGTCTGTGTCTATGAGTTCTTGTTTCTCATTTGTTTGTCTTGTTTTTGGTTTATATACCACATATCAGTGAAATCATAGGGTTCTCTGCTTTTTCTGTCTGACTTATTTCGCTTAGCATTATATTCTCAAGATCCATCCATGTTGTCAGAAATGTTCCTATATCATCTTTCCTTAACGCTGAATAGTATTCCATTGTGTATATATACCACAACTTCTTTATCCATTCATCTATTGAAGGACATTTTGGTTGTTTCCATGTCTTGGCCACCGTAAACAAAGCTGCAATGAACATTGGAGTACACGTGTCTCTATAGAGAAATGCTTTTATATTTTTGGGGTAGATACCCAGGAGAGCGATTGCTGGGTCATATGGTAATTCTATTCGTAATTTCTTGAGGAACCTCCACACTGCCTTCCATAGCGGCTGCACCAGTCTGCATTCCCACCAACAGTGTATGAGGGTTCCTTTTTCTCCACAGCCTCTCCAACATTTGTTGCTATTTGTCTTGTTGATGATAGCCATTCTGACTGGGGTGAGGTGATATCTCATTGTGGTTTTTATTTGCATTTCTCTGATGATTAGTGATGTTGAGCATTTTTTCATATGTCTATTTGCCATTTGTAAGTCCTCTTTAGAGAAATGCCTCTTTAGGTCCTCTGCCCATTTTTCAATTGGGTTGTTCGTTTTTTTGTTGTTGAGTTTCATGAGTTCCTTGTATATTTTGGATATTAGACCCTTATCGGAGGAACTATTTGCAAAAATCTTCTCCCATTCAGTCGGTAGCCTCTTTATTTTGTCGATGGTTTCTTTTGCTGTGCAGAAACTTTTAAGTTTCATATAGTCCCATTTGTTTATTTTATCTTTTACTTCTATTGCCTTTGGAGTCAAATTCATAAAATGCTCTTTGAACCCAAGGTCCATAAGTTTAGTACCTATGTTTTCTTCTATGCAGTTTATTGTGTCAGGTCTTATGCTTAAGTCTTTGATCCATTTTGAATTAATTTTGGTACATGGTGACAGATAACAGTCCAGTTTCATTTTTTTGCACGTGGCTATCCAATTCTCCCAGCACCATTTATTGAAGAGGCTGTCTTTTCTCCATTGTATGTTTTTAGCTTCTTTGTCAAAAATTATCTGTCCATATTTATGTGGTTTTATTTCTGGGTTCTCAATTCTATTCCATTGGTCTATGTGTCTGTTTTTCCGCCAATACCATGCTGTTTTGATTATTGTAGCCCTGTAGTACAAGCTAAAGTCAGGCAGTGTGATACCTCCAGCACTGTTCTTTTTTCTTAAGATTGCTTTGGCTATTGGGGGTCTTTTGTGGTTCCAAACAAATCTGATGATTTTTTGTTCTATTTCTTTAAAAAATGCCATTGGGATTTTAATGGGGATTGCATTAAATATGTATATTGCTTTGGGTAATATGGCCATTTTAACTATGTTGATTCTTCCAAGCCATGAGCACGGAATGTCCTTCCATTTCTTTGTGTCATCTTCAATTTCTTTCAAAAATGTCTTATAGTTTTCAGCATATAAATCCTTCACATCCTTGGTTAAATTTATTCCTAGGTATTTTATTCTTTTTGCTGCAATTGCAAAGGGAATTGTTTTTTGTATTTCTTTTTCTGAGATTTCATTGTTAGTATATAGGAATGCAATGGACTTTTGTACGTTGATTTTGTAGCCAGCAACTTTACTGTATTCATTGATTGTTTCTAACAGCTTTTTGGTGGAGTCTTTAGGGTTTTCTATATATAGCATCATATCATCTGCAAAGAGTGATATTTTAACTTCTTCATTCCCAATTTGGATGCCTTTTATTTCTTTATCTTGCCTGATGGCTCTGGCAAGGACTTCCAAAACTATGTTGAAAACCAGAGGTGATAGGGGACAGCCCTGTCGTGTTCCTGAACGTAGAGCAAAGGGCTTCAGTTTTTCACCATTAATTATGAGATTAGCTGAGGGCTTGTCATAGATGGCCTTTATTATGTTGAGGTATTTTCCTTCTATACCTATTTTATTAAGTGTTTTAATCATAAATGGATGTTGTATCTTGTCAAATGCTTTTTCTGCATCAATTGATATAATCATATGATTTTTGTCCTTTATTTTGTTTATGTGATGTATCACATTGATGGATTTGCGAATGTTGAACCATCCTTGTGCCCCAGGGATGAACCCCACTTGGTCATGATGAATAATCTTTTTAATGCATTGTTGTATTCGATTTGCTAAAATTTTGTTTAGGATTTTTGCATCATTATTCATCAGAGATATAGGTCTGTAGTTTTCTTTTTTTGTGTTGTCCTTACCAGGTTTTGGTATCAGGGTAATGTTGGCCTCATAAAATGAGTTAGGGAGTACTGACTCTTCTTCAATTTTTTGGAAGAGTTTGAGCAGGATTGGTATTAGATCCTCTTTGAAGGTTTGGTAGAATTCACTAGTGAAGCCATCTGGTCCCGGACTTTTGCTTTTGGGAAGGTTTTGGATGACTGATTCAATGTCTTTACTGGTGATCGGTCTGTTTAGGTTTTCCAGTTCTTCATGGTTCAGCCTTGGAAGGCTATATGTTTCCAAGAACTTGTCCATTTCTTCTAGGTTATTAAATTTGGTGGCATATAGTCCTTCATAGTATTCTTGGATGATCCTTTGTATTTCTGTGGTGTCCGTGATAACTTCCCCTTTCTCATTTCTGATTTTGTTAATTAGTGTCTTCTCTCTTTTTATCTTAGTGAGTCTAGCCAAGGGTTTGTCGATTTTGTTAATTTTTTCAAAGAACCAGCTCTTTGTCACATTAATTTTTTCTATTGTCTTTTTGTTCTCTATTTCATTTAGCTCTGCTCTGATTTTTGTTATTTCCTTTCTTCTGCTGACTTTGGGTTTCACTTGTTCTTCTTTTTCTAGTTCTTTGAGGTGTAACATGAGGTTATTTATTTGGGATTTTTCTTGTTTCTTGAGATAGGCCTGTAATGATATAAATTTCCCTCTTATAACTGCTTTCGCGCATCCCAAAAATTTTGGTAGGATGTATTTTCATTGTCATTTGTTTCTATATATCTTTTGATCTCTCCTCTAATTTCTTCTTTGACCCAGTCGTTCTTTAAAAGTATGTTGTTTAATTTCCATGTATTTGTGTTTCCTTTTTCCTTTCTCCTCGCAGTTGATATCCAATTTCAAAGCCTTGTGATCAGAGAATATGCTTGGTATGATTTCAATCTTCTTAAATTTGCTGAGGCTGCTTTTATGTCCCAATATATGGTCTATCCTTGAGAATGTTCCATGTACACTCGAAAAGAATGTATAGTCTGATGTTTTAGGATGAAGTGCTCTATATATGTCAATGATGTCCATTTCATTTAATGTGTCATTTAGGGCTGCAATTTCGTTATTTATTTTCTGTTTGGATGATCTATCCATAGCTGTCAATGATGTATTTAAGTCCCCTAGTATAATTGTGTTTTGGTCAATTTCTCCCTTTAGTTCTGTTAGTAGTTGCTTGGTGTATTTTGGTGCTCCCTGATTGGGGGCATAAATATTGATGACTGTTATGTCTTCTTGTTGTATAGTCCCCTTTACCATTATGAAATGTCCATCTTTGTCTCTTGTTATCTTTTTCACCCTGAAGTCTGTTTCATCTGATATCATTATGGCTACACCTGATTTTCTCTGGGTACCATTTGCTTGGAGTGCCAATTTCCACCCTTTCACTTTGAGTCTATGCTTGTCCTTGTAGCTGAGATGTGTCTCTTGGAGACAGCATATGGTTGGGTTTAGTTTTTTGATCCAATCTGCTACTCTGTGCCTTTTTATTGATGAGTTCAGTCCATTTACATTTAGGGTGATTATTGATACGTGAGGATTTCCTGTCATTCTGTCTTTAGTTTTCTGGTAAGGCTGTGTCTCCATTGTTTCTTTGCCTTTTTGTTGTTGTCTATTATTTCTGTGTGGTGGTATTCTATGATGTTTCCCTCTGTTTCTTCTTTTATTAGAGTATATATTTCAGTTCTGGATTTTTTTTGAGTGGTTACCCTTAATATTATGTAAAAGAAAGTTTGATATTTAGAGTATTCCATTTTCTTCATCACGCTTACTTTCTCCATTCCCATATTCCGGTTCAGGCCTTTACGCTCCCCCTTTTTATGTTTTGGTTGCCAGAAATTGTCCCTGTTGATGGTGGTCTAATAGCCTCCTTTAGTATTTCTTGTAGTGCAGGTCTTGTATTAGAAAATTCTCTCAGCTTCTGTATGTCTGGAAAGGTCTTTATTCCTCCTTCATATGTAAAGGATATCTTTGCTGGATATATTATTCTTGGCTCATGATTTCTCTCTTTCAATAGTTTGAATATTTGGTTCCACTCCCTCCTGGCTTGTAGAGTTTCTGCTGAAAAATCTGATGATAATCTAATGGGCTTTCCTTTGTATGTTACCGTCTTCTTTTCCCTGGCTGCCTTGAGGATTCTTTCTTTGGAGTTAATTTTAGACAGCTTGAATACAATGTGTCTTGGAGATGGCCTGTTGGGATTGAGGTAATTAGGTGTTCTATTTGCTTCTTGGATTCGAGGATCCAGTTCTGTCCACAAATTTGGGAAGTTCTCATTGACGATTTCTTTGAGTATATTCTCTGTTCCCTCCCTCTTTCTTCTCCTTCTGGTATGCCCATTATTCTTATATTGCTCTTTCTGATGGAGTCAGAAAGTTCTTGTAGAGTTCTTTCGTTTCTTTTAAGTCTCAAGTCTCTTTCTTCTTCCATCTGTGTAATTTCCAGGTTTCTATCTTCGATGTCACTGATTCTTTCTTCCATCTGGTCAACTCTACTACCTAAGCTGGTTATTTCATTCTTAATTTCTTCTATTGAGTTCTTAATCTCCAGAAATTCCATTTGGTTCTTTTTTAAAATTTGAATCTCTTTCGTAAAATGCTCATGTTGTTCTGTGATTGCGTTTCTGAGTTCATTAAATTGCCTTTCTGTGTTTTCTTGCATCTCTTTGAGGTTTTTCAGAACTGCAATCTTGAATTCTCTATCATTTAAGTCACATATTTCCATATGTCTAAGTTCCTTTTCTGGAGACTTTTCACTTTCTTTTTGAGCTGTCTTGTTGCCTTGGTTATTCATGGCAATTACTGATTTATTATTTCTCTTCCTAGACATCTACAGGAGTGGCTTCTTCAACAGGTTGATAGGAAGAGGTCTCTCTGACACAGTAGTGCTATACTTTCTCTGCACTTTTCCAGCTTCTCACACAATGGGGGGATTCCCTGGGAGACGGGCCTCTCCTCTGTTAACAGTTCACCTGGGTCATAGGGCGTCACGTCCCTGTGGGGGTGCGGAGAGCTTTTGAAGTTCCAAAGCTCTTTCTGCACCAGATTCAGAGCCCGTATGTTTCAGCAGTTCTGTTTACTCCTGCAGGGATCCGCCCAGATAGGTGGGGCCAGGGGCGGGGTGAGTTGTGAGAGGTGGCCCAGAGCAATGGCGGCGACCACCACCACAGCCGGTCCTGCTTCCACAGCTCCCTCCCCTTTGCTGTAACTAGTTGGGCTGCGAATCTGTGTCTGCGGTCCACAGTTCTCAGACAGCAAAGATCCTGTCCTTGTGATCTGACATTGCTAGTTTATCGCTTCTAGCACCGGGCAGGTGGGGGTGGGGCGAGCTCTGGGAGGGTAGGGAGGGGCGGCTAGTCTCAGTGCCTAAGGCTTCCGTTCTCCGCTGGGCAGTGAGGGCTTAACCACAGTTTTCAGCCTTCTTCCCTCAGTTTTTGCTTCGAGGTGTGCCATGAACGTTGGGTTCAGCCGTGTTATATGCTGCCCCCTCAGCCCTGTGGGCCGTAAGCGGAGCCCTAGCAGTCCGAGTCCTTCCCTCTCCCGCAGCTGCGGTAGTTCCGGGATGCAGCGAGCTCGGAGCACTGAGCTAGGTCTTTGTCCTGCGCCCGCGGGGCTCCGTCTCCGCACTTCTCCTCTCCCTCCTCCCCCGCTCGCGCGATTCACCCACCTGGAGGTCAATTCAGTAGTGGACCTCTTCGTCTTGCCTGTCTGCTGTGCAGGGAGTCCTTTGTGGAGTTATTGTTGTCCGATTCGTTGTAAATTCCAGGAGAGCTTTACAGAGGCTCACCTCACGCCGCCATTTTGATCCCGGGTCTGAAATACAACTTTTTAATTAAACAAAAGCAACAACAGGGGTGGCCAAGTGGCTCAGGTGGGTAGAGCACAGGGCTCATAACACCAACGTTGCTGGTTTGATTCCCACACGGACCAATGAGCTGCACCCTCCACAACTATATGAGAACAACGGCTAAATCTGGAACTGAGCTGCTGTGAGTTTCCAATGGCAGGCATGAGCCGCTGTGAGCGGCTGTGAGGGGATTGCGTGAGCTGCTATGTGCCATGAATAGCCGTCTGGTGGCTGAATGGCTCAGCTGGTTATGGCGAATTGAACAATGGCTTGACTCAGAGCTGGGAGGCAGAGAAGGGGGGGGGTGGGAAGCAACAAGAAAAATCTCAAATAAACAATCTAATCTTACACTTAAAGAACTAGAAAAAGAAAAGCAAACAAAGCCCAAAGGGAAAAAAATAATAAAGATCAGAGCAGAAATAAATGAAATAGAGCCTTAAAAGGTTAGAAAAGATTAATGAGAACTTGTTCTTTGAAAAGATAAGCAAAGCTGATAAAACTTTAGCTGGATGTATCAAGAAAAAAAGAGAGAGGACTCAAAAAATAAAATCAAAAATGAAAGAGGAGAAGTGACAACTGACACCACAGAAATACAAAGGATTATAAGGAAAAACTATGAATAATTATATGCAAAAAGATTGGACAATATGGAAGAGATGGACAAATTTCTAGAAACATACAATCTTTCAAGACTGAACCAAGTAGAAACAAAATACAAAATGACCGATCACTACTGACAAAAGTAGAAACAAAATACAAAATGACCGATTACTACTGACAAAATCAAATCAGTAACAAAAAGACTCCCAACAAACAACAATCGTGGACCACAGGCTTCACAGGTGAATTTTACCAAACTTCAAAGAAGAATTAACATCATTTCTTCTCAAACTATTCCAAAAAAGTCAAGAGAAGGGAACGCTCCCAAGCTGATTATCAGGATAACAATTACCCTGATTACAAAACTAAACAAAGACATTACAAATAAAAAAATTATACACCAATATTCATGATGAACATAGATGTATCAATCCTCTACAAAATATTAGCAAACCGAATGCATCAATACATTAAAATCATCATACATCATGATCAAGTGGGACCTGTTCCTGGGATACAAGATTTGTTGAATATCCACAAATCAACTAACGTGATACACCACACAATCAAAATGAAAGATAAAAATCATATGATCACATCAATAGATGCAGACAAAAGCACTTGACAAAACTCAGCCCCCAGTTAAGATAAAAAAGAAAAAAAAACTCTCAGCAAAGTGGAAATAGAGGTAACATATCACAACAAAGACCATATATGACAAATGCTAACTACATACTCAATGGGGAAAAATTAAAAGCATTTTCCTTATATCAGGAGCAAGACAAAGATGCTCACTTTCCCCATTTTTATTCAACATAGTGTTGGAAGCCCTACCCATAGCAATTGGACAAGAAAAAGAAATGAATGACTTTCAAATTAGAAAGGAAGAAGTAAAACTGTCCTTATTTGCAGATGACATGATACTCTACATAGAAAACCCAAAAGATTGCACCAAAAACGTATTAGAACTGATAAATGAATTCAGCATATAGCAGGATACAAAGTTAATATGCAGAAATTGATTGCATTTTACACACCAATAATGAACTATCAGAAGAGAAATTAAGAAAACAATCCAATTTACAATTACATCAAAAAGGATAAAATGCCTAGGAATAAATTTAACCAAGGAGGTAAAAGACCTGTACTTGGAAAACAATAAGACAGTTGAAGAAAAAAATTGAAGAAGACACAAATAAATGGAAGTATATATTATGCTCATGGATAAGAAAAATTAGCATTGTTAAAATGTCCATACTACCCAAAGCAATCTAAAGATTCAATACAATTTATATGACAATACTAGTGTCATCTTTCACAGAAGTAGACCAAATAATCCTATATGGAACTTCAAAAGACCTTAAGTAACCAAAGCACTCCTGAGAAAAGAACAAAGTGAGGGTATCACGTTACCTGATCTCAAACTATCCTATAAGGCTATAGTAATCAGAATAGCATGGTACTGGCATCCAAACAGACACATAGATATATGGAACAGAATAGAGAGCACAGAAATAAACTCACCCTTATATGTTCATTTAATCTATGACAAACAAAGGCAAGAATATACAAAGGGGTAAAGACAATCTATTCAATAACTGATGTTGGGAAACTGGAAAGATACATGCAAAAAAAAAAAGAAACAAAGGAATGGACCATTTTATTACACTATATACAAGAATAAATTCAAAATGGATTAAAGACGTAAATGTAAGACCAGAAACCATAAAACCCCTAGAAGAAAACGTAGGCAGTATACTCACTGCCATTCTTCTTAGTAATGTTATTTCTAATCTGTCTTCTCAGACAAGTAAAACAAAAGGGAAAAAAAACAATGGGACTACATCAAACTAGAATGTTTTTATACAGCAAAAGAAACCACCAACAAAACGAAAAGACAGCCTAGTGAATGAGAGAATATATTTGCTAATGATACATCTGATAACGGGCTAATATTCAAAATTTATAAAGAAATCATACAACTCAACACACACACACACAAAAAAAATGAAAACAATCAATGCAATTTAAAAAATGGACAGAGGACCTGAATAGACATTTCTCCAAAGAGGACATACAGATGGCCAATAGACATGTGCAGCTCAATGTCACTAATCATCAGAGAAATGCAGAATTAAAACTGCAATGAGATATCACCTCACTCCTGTCAGAATGGCTATCATCAATAAATCAATCAGTAAGTGTTGACGAGGATGTGGAGAAAAGGAAAACCTCATACATTGTTGGTAGAATTGCAAACTGGTCTAGTCACTATGGAACACAGTATGGAGGTTCCTCAACAAATTAAAAATAGGACTACCTATGACCCAGCAATTCCACTTCTGGGTATTTATCCGAAGGAATGCAAAACACTAATTCAAAAACATACATGCTACCCCTATGTTCACTGCAGCACTATTTACAATAGCCAAGATATAGAAGCAACCTAAGTGCCTATCAACAGGCAACTGGTATAGGAGAAGTGGTACTTATATACAATGGAAAATTACTTGGCCATTAAAAAGAATGAAATCTTACATTTACGACAACATGGGTGGAAATAGAGGGTATTATGCTAAGTGAAATGAGTCAGACTGAGAAAGACAAATACCATATGATTTTACTTACGTGTGGAATCTAAAGAACAAAGCAAACAAACGAAACAGAAAGAGACTCATTGGTACAGAAAACAAATTGATGCTGCCAAAGGGGAGGGGTGTTGGAGGGGGTTAAGAAATACAAATTGGTAGTTAAAAAATAATCAGGAGGATGTAAAGTACAGCATGGGGAATATAGTCAATAATGTTGCCACAACTATGTATAGAGGGCCAGGTGGGTAATAGACTAATCTAGGGGATTGATGAGGCCAAAAAGGGCTCATGAAAGTGAACCTGAGGGGGACTGCCCAGGCTGGCATCTATTCCCCAGGAACCACCCAGGCTCATTCCCTAAAAATAAATAAAAAATGCCAAACACTCCTAAAAAGAGGAGATAAGATCCAACTTGTATTAACTGGTTCCTCACACATGTCCATTACTTGAACTCTAGCCTCATCATAATACAATTAAAATAAAATGAACATTAAGGCTTGCTCCCCCCTGTGGGTTTTTCTGTATGCATTCTGGGTAAGAGCATGTGCAGAAAGAAACTAGTTATATAACCAACATATGTCACTCAAATGACCTCAGTCTATACGTCACATCTTCTGCTGTAAGGAAATGTACCTACCCTTTCCTATATAAGAAAAAGTTAACCTGAATTTAGGTGCAGTTTTCTACCCCAGCAACTGTCCATGCCGGCATCTTTCTTCTTGAATAAACTTACTTCCTTGCTCTCCTCATTTCAGGCTGACTCTGTGAATTTCTTCACCTTTTGTCGTGAGGAACGATGAGGGGTTAATTCCAATGACACAACAGGGTTCACAGCATAAATTATAGTAATGTCTAACCACTTTGCGGTGCACCTGAAACTAACATAAAATAATACTGAGTGTCAACCATTACTGAAAAAAATAATATATTTTTAAAAAAGGAAAGATTTTGACCAAAGGGGTATAAATTTCAGTCATAATATAAATGGAGCCACTTTAAAATGGAGCCAGAGCTGCCATCCCCAAGGAACCGCCTTGGGCATCTTATGCCTCAAACTGTGGAATGTTAAAGCTGCAAAATAACCTTTGCACTGGGCCTAAAGCAACATTGTGTCCCAAAGAACTATTTGCAAAGAGAGTCAGAACACAGATATTATGACTATTGATTCCCTCACTGAAAATTAAAATCTTCCCTTAGAATAAACACCACTATATCCGCATCAATAGAAATGTCTTCCTTTTATTGATGGACTTGTCCCCTTTCCCTTCTCATAAATACCCCCTGCCTTTGTCTCCTAATCAGAACACTAGTTGGGCTTCTGCCTGAATCACTGCTTCCTGAACAGCGATTCTTTTTATCTCAGATAAATGCTTGTTGACTCTCACTTTGAAAGACCTTTGATATTTAGGTTAACACATCAACCAGTAGACTTGGAGTCAAGGGCTCCCCCAATCTTTCACCCTCCCTAATTCAGAGTCCTTTAAGGTCTTTTTTGGTGTGTGGTGGTGGGGAGGGGAGTCTTTGCAGTCTGCTGATCTGGTGAATACCACTGTCCCTCTCCTGAAATAAAGGCACATGTGTAGATGACACCAGCTTAGGACCCTGACTCTCCATTTACACAGAGAAGTGGGGGTGGGTGGAAGGGAGGGCTGATGTCCAGAGTAGCAGCCACAGGTGTCTCCAGGGCTTCTTGATTGGTGGTTGTTTTGCTAGAGTTTGGAGGAGTTTGTTCTCAGGAGGAGAAAGCCTTTGTAGAAGGTGACAAATATTCAGGGTGGGTGTGGGGAGGAGAAAAGATGAAGAAATAGGGAAAAAGCACAGTGGGGCTGGGCAGGAGGTGAAGAGAGTTCGGGATGAGAGGGGTCTGGCCTGATGGCAACAGGTCTGGAGCCCAGAGCCTCACTGCCCAGAGTCCCGCAGCCAGTGAAGAAAGGGGAGAGGCAGGACCTTCCACTGGCCAGAAACATCACTGTAGAACTTGGGGGTTGTGTTTTGTTTTTGCATTCTATTAAGATGAATTTGGTAAATCAACAGGTGTGAAAACTAAGGACCTATTTTTCAAAGGATAAATATTACAGTCTCCTTCCAGTTTATCTCATCGCTAGTCCCCTGGAGAAGGGAGGGAGCCAGGCACCAAACATTCTTGAAACTTCTTCAGATCTCAAAGTCAGTCTCCTTCTTCAGACTTACTGTGAAAGCCTTTGACCTTTCCCAATGGCACATCGGTGGTCGAGGAACAAGATTTGTCCCGACTTTGTTTCTGACCCAAGGACCCTGTGGCAACTCCGGCGTCAAACTGGGTTTGAGTATGAATGTGACAGGGTCCCCTGTGCCCGCACTCAATATTGCACTTTTGAAAATTACAGCCTGCATATTTTATAAATATTTATTACACATCTGTCTACTCCAGTAAAATCATCCCTTTAAAAGCACTTTAAGAAAGATTCAATGCTATCTAAATGTGAAGGATTATCTCAAAAGACAATTTCTGGTGTTGAATTTAATTAATATTTTGGCTTTGAAAACTGTAATTTATTCAGTTTGGGGCTTAGGTTTGTAATATTTTAAAACTGAAATGTTCTCTCCCTGACCCTCATATAAATCCAAATTTATACTAAAAGAAAAAATTCCGACATGCAGAGAAAGTGAAAGTCACCAAGTTATCCCCTTCCTGGAGACACCACTGTCAAAACTTTGGTGAGGAACCTTCCAGGTTTTCCCCCCTTTACAACATATTTAATTTGTAAGTGGTGTCAGTGACATTATAATTCAGTATATTCTTAACCTTTTAAAAAAGCTTAAAAGTATGTTGGTACATCTTTCCATAGCAGTACATTAAAATCTATCTTACTTCCTTTATTGACTGCATAGCATTTTCCCCCCTTTCTTCCCCACCCCCCATTCCAGTTCAAGCCATTGTTTCTCAGTCTAGTTGTGTAGGACACAGCTCTCTGGCCCACGCTGGTATTATGAGCCTTGCGCTCCCCCGGCTGAGGCAGTCGGACAGTGGTTGGCCACTCACAGCAGCTCGCAGCAGCTCTCCCCGGGCTGCCGGCCACTCACACTGGCCACAGGGAGGTCATGGCAGTACACGGCAGCACACAGCAGCCCAGGGCAGCTCAGCCAACTTTCGGCTACTCATAGCAGCCCAGCTCCAGGGAGAGCTGTTGTTCACAATCTTAGCATGTGGAATCGAACCCAGACCCCAGCAGTTAAGAGCACAGCACTCCAACCACCTGAGTCAATGGGCAGGCACCGCATAGCATTTTATGACAGGCTTTTTTTTGCGGACAATGCAATCGTCTCCTTCTTCACTCTGCTAATGGTGACAAGGGTATACAATTGCCACAACTCAACCAGCTGTGCTTTTCAAACAGATGCATTTTACTGCATGTAATCTGTGTCCCAGCAAAGTTGGCTTTAAGCATATTATCCTCTTTGAAATGTGCACTTTGGTTATGTAAACAAAACAAAGGAAACACCTTGTGGCCAAGAGACACCCTGACACATTTGGAGGTGAAGTGTCCTGATGTAGCAATTCACCCTCAAGAGGTCCCGCAGTAACAGTAACAGGCGTCTATTTATGTCTTCAGAGAGATCAAACAGCTGGGGTGAAACGTCAATAAATGATGAAACTAGATAGAGTAAAAACAAAGGTTAGAAATAATATTACATCTTATAACATTTATTTCCCGTTTAATTTTTTTCTCCCTTTTTCTTCTTCTCTCTTCTTTTCTTCAACACTTTCCCCCTTCCTTCCCTCCTTTTCCACTCTCTCTACTACATCTTGTCCCTGCACATTCGAGCCTTATGGTCAACACAGGTGACTGTGTCCCCTGGGACACATCAGGGACAGAGACTGGGAAGGGCGCTGGTCAAGGGGTTTTGTAAGCGCTGTCGGGCCACTGTTCCTGTGTCATTTCAGGGAAGTCACTCCAGTCTCTGATGGAGGTCACATCGGGTGTAAAGTAGGTCCTCCCTGAACTTGGCAGAACCTGGTGGGGTTTTCCTGGATCCTTAGTGGTGGCTTTTCATCCAGGCAGGTGAAGCCGGAATCAATCTGGATGGTGCCCCACAGGAGCCCTCCTTCCCCATAGAGCCTGTAGGAAATGCTTTGGGGTCTTAGTATCCAGAGGCATCCTGTGGGGAGGGGCCTGGAAGAGGCGCTTCCCTACTCAGGGGCCTCAGAACCAACCAGTGCTGTGTAAAATGAGTCGGAATCTAGGTCCCCATCCAGACCCAGAGAATCACATTTCCACAGACCTGAGAGGGTCTGTGTTTCCCCAACCGGCAGGTGCAATGGCCTGCAGCTTGAGAACCAGAAACCGACCTGCAGCCATGCTCTGCTCCCAGCCTGCGCCCAAGAGCCTTCCTTCTGCTTTGAGATCATTGAACAACTTTTATTTACTTTACACCAGAGTCGGAGGACGAGTGACCTTCTTATCCTCCATGTAGATTCTGGCCCAGCCTTGGGTTGAGTATTTCCCGACCCAGCAGTGGCTCCTGAGGTCTGCGGGGAGGCGGAGGGGGTCTGAGCTGATGAGGCCAGGGTCCAAGGGCGGGAGTGGAGGACACAGATCAGTTTATGGGGCAGAGCAGAGGGTGCTGGAAGCAGGGTGGAGTGGAGGGAAACACTTTGTACAAAAGGCCACCTGGGAGGTTTTGTGGGGAAGGGGCTGATGCCCTAGATCTTGGGGAGGCACCTCAAATCCTGAGCCCCAGACCATCAGGGCCCTTTCCACCCTCAGAAAGAGTAGAATTGGCTTCAATGTCTCATTACAACCATCTCTAAATGGCTTGCAACAAACCTAGCATATTATCGTCATCATCTATATTATTAATATTATTAATGTATAAAAACTCTTTTGTGGTGGAGACGACTGAATGAGACGTTTGCTGGACCTGCCTCACCTAAGAGGCCCTGGAAGGAGGGCTGACATCATGGAGGAAAGGGCTTGGGACCAGCTGTCAGGAGAGCTGGGTTCCACCTCCCTCTCTACACCCTCACTGCCCTGTGACCTTCAGCAATGAAAAGAATCTCTCTGAGGTGGGACAGTGTAAGAAGAATAGGGTAAGAGGTTGCTAGTTGTGAAGCTAACACTCCTTTGTCACCCCAAACTAAGTTTGACAAAGTCACTAAGTGTTCTGTTAACTGCTCTGTTAGCCTATTTTCCAGGAAATGATTGGGACCCAGATAACCACCTGCAGAAACCACTATGGCACCAAAGAGAGAACCTGCTCAAACTGGTTAAGGAAGGCTTTATGAACTTGAGGGGAGAGAGAGCTCATATAATAGCAAATCCGGGCCTCTGGGAGGAGTTTGGACGCCATGTTGTGAAGATGCCCCACGTGAAGAAGTGTCAGCCGCTACCGCGCCCGGGGCTGCCCAACACCACGCTTTGCCCGACACCACGCTTTGCATACTGTGCATGTGTGATAAAATTCCCATCATGCATGTGCATTGATTTGAAAGGACCAAAACACACAGGCTCCCCACTTAGCAGAGCCACTACTTTGGAAATTATTCCCCGTGGGCTCCTTATTTGCCGCAAATAAATCTTGCTTTGTGTGCTAACTACCCCTTGGTGCACTGTCTGATTCGTGATTCACCAAGAGGTGAACCCATACTAAGTTCAGTCACAACAGGACTCCATCCCTGACGTGACAAATAAATTATGATGGTCACATCATTAATCAATACAAACGGATGTGAAATCTAAGGAATTGTTAAAACGTTGTGGTACGTGACATTTCCATCCACAGACACATGTAGGATGGGTGTCCTCGTGAAATGGTTAGTGATGATGGGCAGAGCTCCACTGTAAGAAAGCATTTTCAGGGAGACAGAGAGGAGAGGAACACAGCTCCTGGTCCTGGAGCGGCTCACTGTCTAACGGTGGGAGTGTAAGACGGTCAGATGGGTTCAAGGCAGGGCACCTGGGTATCAGCAGGGAGGATCAACCGTGGGCTGACCAGCGGTTCTAAAACTCACCTGCACAGTGGAGTCACCAGGGAGATTTAAAAGGCAGAAGGCCTGGGTCTGACCCACGGGCACTGATTTGATGGCTTTGGCCACAGCCTGGGCCTGTGGAAGAACTCTCCACCTGGTTGTATAAGCAGCCGAGATTGCGGACCACGGGGGACATGTCCAGAGACCAGGAGAGGTATGTCGGGGATGAGGCACAGCTGTCAGTAGAAGGAGGCGTCTGGGATGGAGTTATTGTTATTATTAACATTATTACTGAGATGCAGTTCATATATCACATAATTCACCCCTATAAAGTGTACCGTTAGGCACCTTCTCCTCTCATGGGCCTTGGCATCCAAGGAGCCTTCCCCCGCGTGACTCCTACCTCCCCAAACTTCACTAACGCACATTTTCTGGGTGTGCTTACTGCCCAGTGGGTCTTCCCCCATCCCCACTCCCCTGCACCCTCACCGAGGACAGACCTGGTGCTGACCCATTTGGGCCTTGGCACAGCACAGCCCCTGTACACAGCACTGTCTCCTGTCCTGGCGCCCCATCCCCGACCCCCTCCAGTGCAGTCACCTGCCCTTGGGCCCTCACCAAGTTCTCACAGCTCACAGCCCCCTCCCGAGGGACCCTTGCAGTCACCACCCCACCCTCACCCAGAGCACCCCTCTTCTCCTAACCCTAGTTCTCCCACGGTCACCTCTGCACCAGGCTCATCCCGCCCCTGCCCCCAATCCCAGGCCCTCAGCACTAGTCTCCCCTGGTGCCTCTTGTTCCTCCCACCTAACCACCCCTCACACACCTGCAAACTGCTCTTGGTCCATCTGCCCTTTGGCCTTCACCCCTCCCCCCCCATTGGGTCCTGGACCCAGTGGGGTCTCTTACACCATGGATCCAAAATCCTTGTTCATACCACTCGGTCAGCTCTGGCCTTTCCCTGCAGCAGGGAGGCCTTCTCCAGCACCTCCCCTCCTGGGCTGGATGTCTAACCCTGACCGCTGTGGAGGTATGACACCCCCACACCCTGAGTCACTCCGACCATGTTCATCCTTCCCCAAGGTGTGACCTTGGGCAGTTAAGTTCTGTTTTCTCTTGCTACCTCCTCCTTTCTAAGTATAAACTACCCTTGGGCACACTGCACTGACTCCTAGAGACCTCTGCCA